>NC_132868.1:3704021-4012065 GCF_048164855.1 Canis lupus baileyi | reverse complement strand
AAGTCTTAGGTTTCCTGAGCTTCACTTTACTCATCTTTAAAAAAGAATAATTATTCCAAATAATAAATGTATAAAATTTTTAGACCTCATTTTGAAAAGCCTCTCTTAAAATTCCTAGTTTGTGTTAGATACTTAGAAAACCTTATGTCTTTTAATTTAATTTTAATTTTAATTTTTTTTACCTTCTTTTCTATCCATTTCCACTTGGTAGAAATCACCCAATTCCTTTAAAGTAGCAGACTAAGGGACACCTGGGTGGCTCAGTAGTTGAGCATCTGCTTTTGGCTCAGGGTGTGATCCCAGGGTCCTGGGATCGAGTCCCACATTGGGCTCCCCTCAGGGAGGCTGCTTCTCCCTCGCCTGTGTTTCTGCCTCTTTCTGTGTCTCTCATGAATAAATAAATAAAATCTTAGAAAAAAAAGTAGCATACTAGTTAATTTGAACACCATTCAAATATCATTCCAAATGAGAAGAGATGAGATGTATCTTAGTTTTGCTTTATTTTTTGACATACCTTAATAATATCAAACTTTAATTTTGTATGTTCCTAGCTACCAGTTTAGTGTGATACACATGAACTTTTAAAAATGTATAACTGAAAATCATGTTGGAATGATATATTTAGCTTCCCAATTTACCCTGTTAATTAAATATTCTCAAGTACGGTCTTTATATTTTTGGTTTAATTATCATCAAGTTTAGAGAATGTAAAAGAACTGCTGTTCTCCTTCACTTTCCTCCCTTGCCCACAAACTGTGTCCTTTCAATAATCTCCAGTATTATACCTCGTAGTGCCAAGTGGGAAGAGAGAACAGGGAGGTCAAACCACTAATTTTACTGCTCAGTTTTAGAGCTGGCCTCAATTTCAAGGTGAAAGAAGTTGAAAATAATAGCTTAAATGAGACCTCAGTAATTATGTTTGAGTTTTTATTGTCTCTGATTTGATATTAAAGATCTGAATTTTCAGTGGGGGAAATCTTATTCTGGCTCTTTTCTGGCTCCCAAAGTTCTCTTAGATCTTCTAGATCTAGTTAACATATTAGACATTGGGACATCAGCCTGAACAACCTCTCTTTATTAGCAGCTGAAAATACCACTGAACGCTTTTGTGGTCAAATAGAAAGATTCTGAAAAGTCTGGAGAGAGAGCAAAGATATTGGCCAAGAATGTAAGCAAGTGCACGACAGAGTCTCTCTCTACCCAGAGACACTTTATGTTTCCCCCACGTTGCTGTCTACATGAGAATAACCCATGGAGCAGAAAAATTTGAATTTCAAAAATATATGCCCCGTAGCGACTTTGCAAATAGGTTTGCAAATTCCCTCATCTTCATATGTTCACAAATTCTCCTTTTCCTGTTCATTTTGTCACTCTTGTGCAACTCACGCAAAGAAGTAAAATGGACTCATAAAAGCTATCATATTGCATTGCACAAAGGTCTGATACATAACAGGTAATTGGTATTTCTTATGATTAAAACTACTATGTTTACTATGTGTTAAGATGCTTAAGAGATTTATTTGTTGCTGAAATTTGTTTAATGCATTTCCAAGTACATTCATACACATATATGTTACAAAGACTTAACCAGCTAAATATTCAACAGTTGGAAAAAAGATATGTTTTGATTTCACTTTCTATATTTAAATATCTCAACATAAAGACAAGATTGGGCAATTCTTTTATGTATCACAATTTATTAAGGTTGGATTTAAATTAACATATTTGGGAATAAATTACAGTTTTCTTTCTTTTTTAAAAAAAATTTTATGTATTTACTCATGAGAGACACAGAGAA
This sequence comes from Canis lupus baileyi, assembly GCF_048164855.1. Lineage (NCBI taxonomy): Eukaryota > Metazoa > Chordata > Mammalia > Carnivora > Canidae > Canis > Canis lupus. Next base: position 4,010,267 of record NC_132868.1, on the reverse strand, counting down.
AGAGAGGCAGAGACACAGGCAGAGGGAAAAGCAGGCTTCCCGCAAGGAGCCTGATATGGGACTTGATCCCAGGACCCTGTGCCAAAGGCAGATGCTCAACCACTGAGCCACTCAGGCACCCCTAAATTAGTTTTCTGTTTTATTCCTTTAGATATATTATCTTAAACTATATGCCATCTCTTGATCTCCTCAAGAGGGTCTCTTGTAGGTGAATTTTGATTATACTAATAATATCTAATGTCTCACTTTCATCATTGTGGAAAGGGTGTTTTTTTTTTTAACATTTTAGTGAAATAGCATTTGATAGAGAAGCATGGGTAAATAGCATCTAAGATTGTTTACATAATATATTTTCACAAGGAAATATAATACATAGTTCTGTTTTTATTTATCTTGGGTAAAACAATGCTAATTAATGTTGTCTTTTTTTTTTTCCCCCACAAGAAGAGAGATCCTCTTGAGATAGCTCAAGAAAAATGAGGAGGGGACTCATTGCCAGGATCCCATAGCAATTGAAGTCATAGACATAAAGAGAGTAAGGAGTGTTGCTGGGTCTGAGACCTGGGACCTGTGGACTCATGGATGCTTTCTCTCATCAGTAAGGTTCTGATGGTCTGTTTCAGTTTTGCTTCTGTCTACTTGTCTTGCTGCATATCTGCTCCATTTTCTTCCCTTAGGCCCAATCTCAAACAATGATTCGCCCATCAAACAATGATGTACAAACATCTCCCTGACTCCGGGGAAAGTTCCAGGAAAATGTATTTGCAGAGGTAGGACTTCAAACGGCTCATAGATTAGTAATTTTTACCTCCATCTCTTTTACTTATGACTTCTCCCTTTCTCTGTGCATCTGCTTCTTTTTGCCTGTGTCTCCTGACAAAGTTATGTCCAGATCTTCACAAGGTCCCCACCTTTCTGTGCTCATTCCTCCATAAAGCTGGCCCATTTTCAAAGCCTCATGACCTATTTGCTCAATTTGTCCATCAAATTGTCTTCCTTTTGGGTTCACATTCTTGACAGAGAATATAATGATCTTAGCTAAACTTTGTGAAATGGATCACATACCATTTGTGGACAGTACCTTCTTACCAGGTCCCACTCCTGTGTTTCATATGGTTTTGACCACAGACCACAGACCACTCTGTGGCCCCCATAGCATAGAGATACACCCGGAAGAGAAAGATAGGAGGGAATGATTTGTAGCACTGGAAGACAAAGTATGGATCCCACTTTCAAGGGAAGTAATCATACTATCTTGGAGATGTTTTTAAAAATATTAAAATATAAAAATCATTTAAAATGATAAAATAAATAAAATAGAGCTAACTATCAGTGGGCATATTTGCTTAACCCATAGACCAATTCTTCACTGAAGAACACAACCCAGATATGTCTCTGTCTAGCCTTCTCGTAGGATGATTTCAGAGATTCAGAGCAGTTGTAATTATGGATGACTGTGGATGACCACGCTGACTCTCTATCCCTTGAGATTTCATTTTTAATTAAGTAAGAGCCCCTGAGTGTCGCATCTAGGAACCATTTGGAGAATTGCAGATGCATTCGGGTAGTTTTCCATTGATCCTCATGAAGGGCCCTGTAGAAATGGCATTACGTAGATCTTACTGAGTGGTCTGTGGGAAGAACATTATTCCCCCTCGATATGTCTTGTGTGAGACCCACTCTGTGAGAATGTTCTATTACAAACAATACCTAGCATATAGAAGTGCATGTATGTATATCTATCTATCATCTATATTTCTATCTATTATCTATCTATCTATCTATCTATCTATCTATCTATCTATCTATCATCTCAGGTATGTAAGTTTTGCTGTTCCAAATAACCATCAGCTGCTCTCTTTCATTTTTCTTTTTCATCAGCTGCTCTCTTTCATTTCTCTTTCATTTCTCTTTTCATTTTCAGGAAACCAAAATCTGGATCTGTTTCTGATTTTCATCTTTTCAAAATCTCCCATTGACCTTTCACCTTCTCCTTTTCTCTCAACATCAGTCTGCTTTTTAAATGCATACTTTAATTCTAGGCTTATTGTCAGTAACACTAATTCTTACAGCCTCAGCTCAGATGGCTGCTCAGGTTCATAACAAGGCTCCAGAGTCACCAAACATAACCATAATAGGATCCTAGGGAAATACATTTCTTTATGTTGCATTGATTCTATTATGTCCCTCTCCTGAAAAAAAAAAAGTCTTCATACCTCTCTTTGCTTACAGCAGAATGCCAAAATTTATTGTTCAACATTGTCCCCTATTGTACCTATAAATTCTTACCTCCTTATGCTTCCTAATGCGATTCCATTTCTAGGGTAATGGGTGATTTTATTTTTTGCTTTATAATGTACATTTATGCAGAATATCACATGCTAGTTCTTGCCATTTTATGCTTCCTTAAGTTCATTTACCCTCTACCCATGCTTCAAAATCCAAATAAAAACCTGAGATTTAACCTGGTTGATCAAGGAAAAAATAATTACTGACTTCTCTGTCATCCAATATTATTTATTAACTGCAACATGGGTTTAGTACAGACTCAGTGTAGTAGAAACCTTCCTTTTGAGTGGCTGCCTAGATCAAAAGGGTTTGTAGTTTTGTTAATAATGTTTCCTTACATAGGTTTATCTCCTTTTATCACCTTTGCAGGAAACTGTTAATATAGTAGGATTGAACTTTAAAGGGTCCTGCTTGCAGGACTGGCCTTTGGTGGCACCTGGGAAGTTGGCTCTCAGATTGGTCTCTCTGTCCCTAACTGATAAGTCAGTTTTGTTGTGTCTGGCTTGTTTGTATAAACCATGTGACTTATGGTGAACATATGGGCAGAAGGTGCCTATATCACCACCTCTCAGTAAAAATCCCTGCACTTTGATTCTTAAACTGGCTCCCTTAGACAGAAACAATGCATATGTGTTGTTGCATTTTCACTGCTGGAGAAAACACATTTAGTGTGACCCCTTTCAAGCTGGAGGGGAGAGAGCATAGGGATCCCATGTATGGATTTCTCTAGCCTATTTGGGGTTTCTGTTGGTTCACAAGCCTTGGAAGCTCCTTGGATGAAATTGGAAATTGACCCCTGTACGTGGAGGACAAAGAGAGAGTGAATGCTTTATTATATTTATTAGGCCACTACAGATGGGTAGGTGGCAGTTTTCGCAAGCAAAGGAACTTATATATAGGCTTGTCTTGGGTGGCTGCAAGATAAGTAGATCTCCACACCTGCCTGCCACAATCTTAGAAGTTTATTTAAACTCCTTAACTAGGTTCAGTCACATATTCTGTCCAGATGGTCTCAACAACATCTTACTCTCTCAAAGCTGCTTCCTTGAAATGGCTCCAGCTATGCGAAATGTGAGTAGAACGTGCATTCCAGGGTGGCATGGGGTTGAGGAGCCTCTGACTGTACCGGTCAACTAGTGGTCACATCCTCTTGATGGCTTCCTCCAATACATGCTTTACCCTTTGCTGAAAAGTTCTTTTCCCAACAATAAACCATAGCTGTGTACAGAGAGCAATGGTTTTATGACTGTCCTAGTTCTTCTAGTAAGTTACCCAATGTGAGGCTGACTGCAGGGACCCATGAGTATTACCTGAATGTTGTTACAAGACAGCAAAGGTATAAACTAGGTATAATTTCATGATGCCGAAAGGAGGGATGGGTATGGGGAGGGATGGGAATGGAACAGCAGTGAAAGAGCAATGTGATACTCCCTTTGGCAGCAGGAAAGTGTGCAGATGCATGGTCACTCACAAAGCAGAGTAGAGAAAGCATGCAAGGCTCAATACCAGTGCTAATCCTTCTGGAACCTCACAAATCTTAGGACTGGCAGGTGTAAGGTAAGGAAAACGCAGTGTCTAGACGGAGGAGGAATTGGAGTAAAGAGCACGGCCCACTGGTCCTCTAGCCCTGTTCTTCCATGAACACCAGCAATCAGATGTCTACTCTTCAGGAAAATAAAACAAAATAAAACAATGACAACCCCCCCCCAAACCAAAACCCCACCAGGTACAGACATCCATAGTTTTAGTGATCCTGCAAATTTGCAATTGTCTCCTTGCCTTTCTGGCATTTGACAAAGCCCCCTCAGTTACTACACATTTCTAAGCATCATTTGACCCCTTCCTTTATATATGTGACTTCATAATCCAGACATATCAGACGTCTGAGCAAAATTCATCACATGTGAGACATATATAAAAAACATCATTCAAAAAACTTGACACTTCTAGTTTTTTATTAAATTCTCTCCTCCTCCAATATAACAGAGGCCACAGGCAGAGGCCGCTAACCCAGCCCTTTGCAGAGTTGACCGTACTGAGCCCCTGACAGCAGAGCATTTTCCTTTGGTATTTAGTCTGTCTACTGCTGTAAGTTTGGCAGCATAGAGAACATTTGTTTCTCTCTTCCATATGGCGAGGGGGAAAAAGCAAGCCTGATGAAGAAGGAGATAAAATAAATGGAGCTGAGATGAGCTGGGTTGAGAGGAGGAGAATCAGAGAATCCCTTCTAGAGGCAGCGCTGCCTCCCCGCTGCTGCGTCTTGGAGACTTCTCCGTCTCCACTTAATATGCTCTCCTGTTCTGGGTAGGCTGGCTCTGGGGGAGGGTTGAGCTCGTTACCACTGTCTTGCCTTGAGTCTCGAAGAGATCATAATTAGATTCAATCTCAGACATATCCATTTGAAATGCAGGCTTTTATTTGAAGATTATCAGAATCTAACACATTACTTCATACATAGCAGGTTCTGTCTACATCTGTATCTACGCATCAATATTTATATCTAGACTATATGAAATATATTATAAAAACATAATACATATTAACATATGTATATTAAATAAGTTAAGAAATTAACATTTTCATTTGTGTTGGTCTCAGTCTCTGTCTATCCTCTGAGACCCTCACAAATCACTGATACTACCCCTAAGTCCAGGAACCAGGGCAAGATAAAATAGTTATTTGACATCCTCATGTTATTCGCATCCTTTATCCCATGTGTCCACCCTGACCTCTTTCATGCCTAACACCTGACCTATTGCCGGTCTCAGTGGTTGGACTCATTCTGCCCTCATTGCTTCTTGTTGTTTATTGGACTTGATACAGGGTCATACCTTTATTGCCTGCCCTGAATCAGTACCTCGTGTGGTAGAACTTAGCTTTGAATACTCCTGAACCAAGCTGCAGCTTCTGCTCCTTCTCCCCCATCCTTCTCTAGCTTCACCTTGGCTCCACCATTACAGCCAGAGAAATTTCTCTTCCTTAAAACAGCCTTTAGTAAAACCGACATTGCTCTGTATCCAACAATGTTGCAAAGATCAAACTGAGCAAGTAAATGGATGTGAATTATAATTATTTTATCTTATTTTATTAGAGAGGGAGGGAGGGAGGGAGAGAGAGAAAGAGAGAGAGAGAGAGAGAGAGAGAGAGAGAGAATGAATCTCAAGGAGGCTCCATGCCCAGTGTGGAACCTGGGGGAAAGGCCAAGGTGGTGGGGCTCTCTCTCTCACCACCCTGAGACCATGACCTGAGCCGAAATCAAGAGTCGGATGCTTAACTGACTGAACCACTTAGGTGACCCTATTTATTTTAAATAGTGTAACCTGTAGCATTACCATGTAGTGTGACATAAGTTATAGACATGGATGCTGCAGTATACAACATCAGTCTTTCACTAAAATTTATTCTGGAGAGGCATGATTAAACATAAATAATGGGCTGGTATAGATGACAAAGTATTAACATTTTGCCAAAGGAAGAAAATAGAAGGATATTCTTGACAAGTTAGATATATTTGAAAAGATAAAAGGTGTTCCTAGAATAAGAGGTGAATTTTGGCTTCTATCCATGGCAAGAAATAAAATGAATCTGACATATATCTTTCTTTTTTAGGCAGTGTTGTTTGTTTCCTAGTACTCTGCTCTCATCCAGGTGTTTTAAAACTGACATTTTTAATTCAAATTTCTTGTGCACGAGTATATAAAAAAAATGGAGCTTTCTAGTGCATGGGGTATCATTGTCCCTCAACTCCCTTTTCAACTAGAATTACTGCTTTGACTCCTTTATAATTTCTAGGCATCTTGCCCATCTTTCAAATTCTTAAAATTATAGCTGGAAGCCTTGCAGTGACTTTTGCCAACACCTTAAGTACCTTATTAATTGGGTTTGAAAAATTGTATCTAGACTGGACATCCAATTCATTCAATTAAAATTAATGAGTATCCATGGAGCTGCGAGTTCAGAGTTGAGTTCTTGCCAAACCTTCTCTAACCCAAAGTAAAATATTCTCCTCTTTAGACAAAGACTGTCACAATCAGCAAGTAATTGTAGAGCTCTTCATCCTTGCCTGTCATTACCTAACACCATTGCCACTTTTTCCCATGGTTACTCCATGGGATTGATGAAAATGAGTAACCATACCTTGGCCATAGTTTTAATGTATAGGAAGGTGTGTTTCAGGGTGCCATGATGCCTGTTCCGCTTGCAGTTGAGGAACTAATTGTGGGCTGGCTGGGAAGATTGACTTAGAAAAAATGTTTAAAAGGATAGATCAATGAATGAAATTTTGGAACATTTTTTATTGCTCTTTTCGATATTCTTTAGAATCTAATCCTCACCATTAAGAAATTATTTTCCGGAGCTCTAACTGAAGACATGGTTGTACTAGAAAGGAACATATTGAAAGGAAATAATTTAATCCCAATCATTAATAATGTAATTATTATGTTATTGAATTCTTTGCTCTCTAAGTAATAACGAGTTTCTACTCTTACTTGGCATAGCAACACTATCTATGGGGGTTTCAAGGGGGGAACAAATGAATTTTAAAAAAGGAAAAGAATGCATACCACGGCACTGGATTATAAAGCCACGGCACCTCACTGGATTATAAAGCCACTTGGACATGACAGCTGTGTCTTAAATAATTTTTCTTTCCCCCATGGCTCCTATTTTAACTCTGTACCTGGATGTTTGTTATTCAAATGCTGCCCAAATAAATAAAATGGAAAAAAATAAATTAGAATTCACCATTTTTATGTTGATCAAAGTACACAGAATCAAATGTATTCCCATCCCTGAAATTCTGAATATCACAAATTTAAAGTGCATTAAGATAGACATTTCAGACTCTGTCTAGTGTTGGAGCTGACTCTTTAATCAAAATGGAATTGTTATGGATGCAGTTGGGGGGATGCCATTTATCACATTAGTTTAGAATTCCTTCTATTCTGAAACAAATACCCAGATATTATTTTTAGCTTATATGATATATAACTTGCAAAGAACTGTATTTGGATACCTACCAAAAGGAAAATGTAAGCATAACTATAGAAAAACTCAGCTTGTGAAGAATAAAAGCATCTCATCAAAATTAAATGGAGTTATGTGGTTTTAACTGATTACTATTTAATTAGTAGAAGCACTTTTTGAATAACAAGGGCATTTTACTTCACATTCCTTTAAAATATGCTGGAAAAATACTACAGATGCTTAATAAGCCTTTGTAATATTTGGTGTAAAGTTTGGTGAAGAAGAAGCTGACCACTACTGTTCCAGTCCTGTCTCTCTCATTAGAGTGTGTGGTTACCTGAAACCAAACATCGAGCTTGGACTTTCCTTGTTGTAAGAAATAGGAATTGAACCAGCTAACTTTTTCATGCATAACATGCTATGATGATTTTTGTTCTAACTTATTCATATGTTATCATGATATTATATGTAGTTAATATATTTAAACAAACATTAAAATCATTGCACAAGCACCTAATTAGCTGTATGAGAAAAAGTCTGTGATTTCACAGCAGCAAGGATCTACTAGAAGCATTATATCATTACCTCTCTTTTATAATCTTCCTCTGCTACCACCTGCTCTCGTGTGGGGGAACCATTTGATACTTCCAAGTCAACTCTCATTTTCCAATGGGTCACTCAACCAACCTTCTGTGCCCAGCGCCATTTTGAAAATTCTTCACAGAAGGTTTCTTTATTTTTGCCATGTCGTTATTCTACTTCTGGATGGTGTTTGATGCTATTACCATGTCATCCACGAAATGCTTTCCAGTATCTTATTGTTTCTCAGTCTATCTGGGTTTTTCTGCTTTCTTGCCATAAGACTGAGACATCACAATCTGAAACTCTTGCAGAAGTGAATTCCTGCTTCTTTGCTTAAAGTGCTTACATCTCCCAATTTTATCTAGAAATAGGTACTGAGCACCTACTATGAATTTACATTGTGTCTCTAGACACAATAGTGAGAAAATAGACACAAGCTTTTCTTTTTATGTAGCTTCTAGTCTAATGGGAAAGACACATTGATAGACATAATGGGTATATGATACACATTTACAGATAAGTACTCTTAAGGGAAAGGTCTTAGTTCTATGATAGTCCATTCAAAAGGAGTCTGATGTAGATGCAGAGGTATTCCATTCCAGACTGAGCAAGAAGAATGTACAAAGAGCCTGTGGTAGGAAATAACATGTTGTGTTTTAGGAAATGAAGGGAAAAATAATAAGTATAAAAAACCTATAAGATACGTATGTGTTAAGTTATGATGCTCTGAGTGATTTATTTGGCAGTTGGACTTATTGTGGGATCTGACATCCACTTATATGTCTATTGAAAGAATAATTCAACCAGGTCACTATATTTACCCTTAGCTGGGGCATTTGCTCATCAGAGTAGATAATATGTCTGTATCATACCCCATTTGTTCTTATAAATATGGACCATAATAGGGACAAGTCTCTACTTCTTAGAAGATAAATAATTTTCCACAAGTTCAAATATCTATCTATCTATCATCTATCTATGTATCTATCTATCTATCCATCCATCTAGTTATCTGTCATCTATCTAAATGTTAGTGTGAGTGGTGTGGGTGTGTGTATATGTGTGTATGTGTGTGTTTAGGAGGTTGGGGAGTCCTAGATTTAATAAATAAAATAGACAGATGAATTAGGTATTACCAAATTCCTCACAACTACTAATATTTTTTGTTTAAGCACAGAAACAGTATTTTCCTCTCCTCTGAGGAAGACAGAATCTGAATGGGCATTTGGAGGATACAGGAAAGCCATGGTTCTCTGGGGAAAGAGATACTGAAATGCGTTTAAAGGCTATTCAACATGTTTTCTCTCTCTTTTTTTTTTTATGGTGCCCTCAGGAAGGACTTAGCTCTTGATGATGCTTGCTGTTTAATGACTCTCTAGAGGGATATAAAATTGGCTTTTCCACGTTTGCATTGCTTTCTTCAGAGATTATAGATTTAAGGCATACATATCCTTAGTTCCTTAAGGGACTCTCGAGTAACAGATATATGCAGTAATCCTGAATATAAATCCTTGTAATATTGGCCAGAGTTTTCCTTCTTTTAGTAGGCTCCATGTCCAGCATGAAGCCCAACATGGGGCTCAAACTCATGACTGTGAGATCAAGACCTTAGCCAAGTTCCAGAGTCAGATTCTTAACTGACTGAGCCAGCCAGATGCCCCTGGGCAGAGTTTTCTTATCAGTAAATAGGCAGCAACAAGATTTTCCTTGACTGAGACATGAAACTCACCTTTTTAGAAACTACAATTTATCTTAAAAGGGTAAATGTTAGTGTATCTTGGGAGTTTTGTACTTTAAGCATATAGTCAACACTGTTTGGTCTGACCCACTAAATCAATCTATCAGTATTTAGGCAAAACTCTGGAATTTGTAAACATGATTTCCACAAAACAAAACAAACAGAAATTTTAATGGTGCTATAAATTATCTGCTCTCTACAAATCAATGAAATATTTTCGTTCAAAATGGCCTTTCTAAACAATTTCCCCAGTTGATAGAGTATGCGAAAGAACTTTCCTTCTGCCAGTTTTAATTCTTGTATATATTCCCAATTAATTATATATCCTAATATTTATATAGAACTTTATCACTTGCAAAGTGTTTTCACACTTACACATTTATTATCTCATTTCAATTTAACAACACTCCCTGGTAAGATAGGTGGGTATTATAATTCCAATTTGAGGGATGAAGACGAGATTCAAAGAAGTCAGTAATTTGCCCAGCATCAAACACAAAGTGATTTGCAAAGCTAATAAGAGTCATTAGCATTTAGGAGGCAACAAACACAGCCTGGTCTGAAGATAGGTGCCTTACACAAGTTTGCCTGTGTGCTAGCCCCAACCTTCTAAGGAAGGTAGCATTGCCACCAGTTAACTGATATGAGGACCCACGTTAACCTAGCTGAGCATGTGGCAGAGCCTTAGAACTCAACTAAGATCATCTCACTGTGAATCATAAAATAATTTGCCCTTATTCACATTGCTTCATTTTCCTTACTGAATAGTTTATACCAATACATTTTTTATGATAGCAGAATAATTTGGGTTCACACTTTTCAGGTCAAATGATAAAATATAAAATGATTTATAGTTGGTTCCAGGAGATTTTTGTAGACAGTATCTCTCTCTCTCTCTCTCTCTTTGGAGTAGCTGTTTTGAATGGTAATTTTCTGTCAAATTACCAATTTCTGTTTCCTACAGAGCACTTCAATGGGGGTAGGTGCTGCAACATAAACTAGCTGGAAGGGTTTAAATATTCAGGTTTATTTAAATCCTTGTTCAGACATTCCTCTTAATTAAGATTTAAATAATGGACTAGAGAAGAAATCATGTGAAAGCTTCGTCATCATCATCATCATCATCATAATATTTATTTCTAAGTACTTCATAAAGTAAAGAGATATATTCCTTTTTCCTCAATCTAAAGTCTGAAAAGAGGGTAAAGACTGAACATCCAGAATTGAGTTTTTTCAATAATTATGTTTATAAATTAAAAAAATCAAACAGATTTTAAAGTAATGATTCAAGTAAGAAGTATTGTGGCAATATTTGAAAGTGAACAGTCTATGCGAAATGATGTGGCCAAGGGCTTTTTTTTTTTTTATTGGAGTTCAATTTGTGATGTGGCCAAGTTGTATAATTAACAAAACCACATAGCAATTTTTAGGAGCTGGTTTGGTAAGCATATGGAGTAGAAACAAATGAAATTATATATAGTAGAAAAGAGTAGATGCTGTTTTCTCCTAAGGATCAGACATGCATATTACAGCTCCAAAGTAGGGTGCTCAAATGCTGTAAAAGACTTTTTGTTATTATTTCACTATTTTTGAGAAGGAGGTTTTATTAAGAGCTATTATTTCAGTCTTTGGCTCAAGATATTGATATCATCATAAGATATACTGAAGTACAACTGGATTACGAATTGGGAATTTTTTGATTCAGAAGATTGACTTATTTACTTTGGAGATTCAACTGGTGCAAAAGCTTCAATAGGTAGAATTTATATCATAGAAAACTATGATGTCATACCTATCCTAATTCTAGACAGCTGGAGGAAATTAAAAGGCAAGTTGTATAATTTCTAGTACTATTGAATATTAATTCTGAAAATCTGTCTAGTTTCTGGCTGTCATGTACATTTCTATTTCACCCATTATTTGACCCATCCCTAGAACTCACATAAGCAATAAGGTGAGTGTTATCAATGCTGCTAAGCTCTGTAGTTACTGCTTAGCTGTGTGCACATTTTACGTCTCCATATCTGTATTGCCACTTATTTCCTTTGGATTTGAGTCTATGTTTCAAGAAGTAAAGTGAAGTTATCCCAGACACAGGAGTCAATGGGGTCATTCATTCTCAAACTTTGGAAGAACATAGTAATATATTGGTTTCCATATGTAGCACTGCCCTCTACTGGGTAAAGAAATATCTGATGGTGTTAATGGATTTCTAATTGCTTAAGAGCAGCTTTGTAGAGAATATGTGAAAAGAATGCAACTTTCACTACCCTGATATATTCTTTTTAAGCTGAAGGAGTTAAGGAATATTGTAGACTATGAGAATCTCTGATTTTTTTCCTATAGGCATTTTAACTTCATGTTCTTTCTTGATTTAAATAAATGTGTTCTTTATTTGGAATGTGAGAAGTCCCAGATTTGATCATAGATCCTTTTGGAGTGTTAAGCGTATGAGAGACAACTAGTATGCCATATTATAAATGAGTTAAGTGATAATGAAACTGAAGTCAGTTTGCCACTTATTTCAGGGATTTTTTTTTTATTTGAGCTGCTGCTTGGGAGGCAGGTAGGAAGTAATATCTTTTATTTATAAGGATTTTCTTCATTATTTAGTTATATTTGCGATCAGTTTATATTTGGATTATGATAGATTGTTATTTGCTGTTAAGTATACTTTCTGTAAGATATTGATGAGGGCCTAATGCATAATATTTCTTCCCTCTTTGTCCTTATTCTATTATAGTTAAAGTAGGGGTTTACAAATTAATATCCTCCCAGATTTTGTTAATTACCTCAGTCCAAAATATCAATATCAGTGAGCTCATGAACTCTAAGCAATGTTAAATAACAATTGCAAAATATGATTAGTTACATCAGGTAATTTAAAAAGTGATTTAGAACAAACTGGGAAAAGATAAGGTCAGACTTATATTTCAGAACATTCAAAGGTGGCAAAAAATACCTATGCCACGTTAAATTGTAACTCTATGTCTGACAGGCTGGTTGTGTGATTCTGGGCAATTGGCAATTATTTGAGATCCCATGTATCTCTTCTTTTTTTTTTTAAAGATTTTATTTATTAATTTATGAGAGACACAGAGAGAGGCAGAGACACAGGCAGAGGGAGAAGCAGGCACCCTGCAGGGACCCCAGTGTGGGACTCCATCCCAGAACTCCAGTATCATGACCTAAGCCGTAGGCAGACACTCATCCAGTGAGCCACCCAGGCATCCCAAGAAGTAATAATTTTGTCACTACAGTTTGAGAAACCTAAGACAGAGAGAGTTAAACAACTTCCCAAATCATATAAGCTTTGGAGAGGATTGAACCTGGTACTCTAGCTTCGAGCCTAAACTCTTAATATCGAAGTTACAACAGCTTCCCTTGACATGGTGGAGGTGGTGGAGATAACCATCTTTAAATTCCTTCCTGTTCTAATGTGGCATAGTTATTAATTTCTTTGCATGTCAATAAATAGAGTATCAGGATGGAAAATAGATTCTCTGGAAGATAAAATGCTAAGAAGGCAGGAAATCCAGCTAGGCTGTATCTGAAATCTGAAGTATGTTGTAGAGATAGTACATTTTTTCCTAATAAAAACCATTTTAATAATTAAGAGATAGTAGCAGAATTTACATTACCAATAGTTTATCTGTCAACCTCTTGTATTCAAGGACTATCCATCTGCTAACATTCTTTTTTTAACAGCAAGTATATCAAGTGCAGGGACAACTAGGAAACATAAATGAATCTTAGCTAACAATCCTAGCTAAAGATTCTAAATGAATCTTTTCTGGTGGGTTAAACCCTAAACTAATGCTGCTGAGTCACAGATTTGCTAGTTCCTGAATAAGTAACAGATCTTCTTTACCCTTCTATTCTCTGTTTCTAGGCATGGCACTATCATTCGTGTATTTCTTGAAGCAAGAGTATTGAGGTCCATCACACATTTCTCTCCCTCATCAAACATTTCCAGTCTTACCTCCTAAGTATCTATTATATCCATTCATTTCCCTTGGTCTCCGTCACCACCTCCTCAGTGTCAAACACCTTCATCCCTCACCTGATTGATTTTCCTAATGTTTCCTCAAATTTACTCTTGGCCCTCCCCAGGCAGTCATAGCGGTATTTTAAGACTACAATTCTTTTTCCATTCCTCCAAGGAAAAAAGGAAGGAAAGAGGAAGATGTTGAAGGAAGTCATCCTCTGGGTATAAAGACAAAGTTTCATAATTAAGACAGTTCAGTACTGGCCCAGTAATGTGCAAATTGATCAAAGAAATATAAGAGAAATGCTAAAAGTGGCATACATATACAGAAATGTGATATGGGACAGGTTTAGATTTCCGATACAGATCAGATGAGAAAGAATGAACTATTCAATAAAGAGTGCCAGGATAATTAGTAATCCATATGTAAAAAAAAATGAAATTGGGTGTTTTTGTTATATTTGCAAGAGTCATTTCAGGTAATTCAAAACTGAAATATAAAAAGCAAAGCCATGATTAGAAAATATATTTGCAAAACATCAATACAATAAACAATATTTATAATGTAGAATGATCTAAATATAAATAAAAATATTCAAGTAGCTCAATAGAAAAACAGGAAACATATATGAACAAGCAATTTAAAGGAGAGAATATAAGAATGGCCAATGAACATAGAGAAGATTCTCAAATGCACAGATAGTTAAGGAGATGCAATAAACTAAAAATTGAGTAATTTCTTCTTCTTTAAAGGTTTTATTATTTATTCATGAGAGACACAGGCAGAGGGAGAAGCAGGCTCCCCACCTGGATCATGCCCTGAGCCAAAGGCGGATGCTCAACCACTGAGCCACCCAGGTGCCTCCAAAATTGAATAATTTCAAGTATCAATGAGGATATAGAACCATGAAAATGATTGTGGAAATGTAAATTGCATTGTAGAAATCTCCTAAGTGTGAAAATACAGCCTTAAAATGTGAAATTACACCCCTAGTACCCCTAGGTGCATTACCTGCAGCTATGCTATGGTGTATCTGGGGAAATTTGTACACGTTTATAGCATCACTGTTGGTGATAGGGTAAAAAACAAATACCCTCATCCTTCCCCTCTTCCATCTAACACCCCTTTCAAAGGGACTCCTTTCTGAACATAGGCATGCCCCTTTTATGAACATTTATACATTTTCTTTCCTGGTACTCATAACATGTAATTTTTTTATGCATGTGGGTGATTGTTTTACTACATTTCCTGACACACTGTGAAATAAGTTCATGAATATGAAGAGTCTCATTGAGAGATTTGCCTGTAGGTTATCAACACCATCAAATCACTGATGTTTTATAGTTTTCCCCAGTGTTTTTCTTTTCTTTTTTTTTTTAATTTTCATTTCTTTTCTGTTTTTGTTTCAGAAATACTTGTAAGAGCTTTGGGATCTGGTATACTCCAGAGAAATGAAGGAATACTGACTTTGTGATGTTTAATTTAGAATTATTTAAGTGAAAGTGATTTAGAAGTATAACCAGGATGAAAGTTATTTTGTACCTGCTCAAGAGCAGTTCCCAAGCTCCTTGCTGCCTTATTCGTTCATAGGTGGGGCATAGGATGAAAAAGCACAGGCACAGAAACTTTAAAAAAAAAATCTATTTACTTGCTTTTAAACAGCAGCATTCACTGAAACAAAGGCTTTGGGATGCACATTGTAACTCTTTTTCTTTATTGTACACTGTTTAGCTCAAACTCTTAGTAGGATGAACCACAGTAGTAGTGAGGAAAACAACCAACCAACAAGCAGAAAGAGAAGATGCCGTGAGGGAGTTCATAGAAGTATAGTAATTCTGTTAGAGATTAATACGCTTTCTAGTTAATATTTGATGAAAATATTCATCTTTCATTTTTTGAAAGTATTCATGAATTTTACAAGGCACTTATCATAAATAATTAGACTGAGGAACATCTTTTTAAACAATTACAGTTACGTTGTCTTGTAAGAGGACATGAGAATATCACTCGGTGGAGGGCAATGAGATGCTGCTTTAAACTCCTGTATTGTGAATTCTCTTCGCATGGCTTCCTGTTGTCATTGACAAATGAACATGAATTCAAGCTCAAATATATTTGTATAATTTTTATAGAAAGCAGTGTATGAATTGCAATGTATTGATATATTTCTCTTTTTCCCTAAGTTCTCAGTAAGTTCTTTATTCTCTATCTGTGTATTTAAATATTCGTTGTTCATATCTGGCTGGATATTCTTAGAAATTATCCTAGTACATAAGGAATATTCAGTAATATTCTTAAATAAATGAATATCTACAACTACCATTATAATGTGCTGATTTAGATGAGAAAAGGAATATTGTTTCAGGATTAATGAGAAATCTCATGAATAAACTTGTAATCTGTAAGATTTAACTCCAAATTTAAATTATATTTTTGTGAATTATCATCTAAACTCAAAATTAATCATATCAATTCTTCTAAGAAAAATATCATTATTGGGAGATACTGTCAAAATAATCTCTTCCAAAAACTTTAATTTGTATTTTAATTTGTTATATGAATGAAAGATAATAGAATTCTTTCCATAGTTTGAGAAAAAAATAGTGTAGGCACAATAATCCATGTGTTAGGGCATTACCAGCTAGAGCCTCGTGCAACAGCTTGGATGGACTCAGAAGCCAGTCTGGAATCCAAACATAATAATGTGACTCCTGGCAAGCAAATTAAATTTCCCAAACTTCAGTTACTCCTCTGATAAAAGGGGACACGATTTTGCCCTACTTCATGATATCATTGTGAACTCATATTAAGTGCTGAGACTAGCAACCAGCAAAGGATGTATGCTACGTAAGTTACCTATAATGATGTCATTATCATTGGTGGCATAGCACAGTCGTACCATTAGTAAGAATTTAGCATTAATTGGCTTAATAGGCCTTAATAATTGTGGCAGCTACGTCTGTCTGGTGTCAATAACAGTTTATTGCATTATTAACTAAACACAGATGAAGAAGAATGTTTCCCAAAGTTTTCTTTACAACGTTACTTAGGGTTCTAACTACTAAAACTTGTTTTGTAACTTTGGATAGTCATTTCAAGCACCTGAATTTTTTTTTAAAGATTTTTCTTTTTTTTTTTTTTAATTCATGATAGACACGGGGGGCGGAGAGAAGAGAGAGAGAGAGAGAGAGAGAGAGGCAGAGACACAGGCAGAGGGAGAAGCAGGCTCCATGCCAGGAGCCCGACGCGGGACTCGATCTCGGGACCCCAGGATCGCGCCCTGGACCAAACCACTGGGCCACCCAGGGATCCCCCTGAATTTTTATTGATACATTCCTCTTGTGTCAAGATTCTATTTCATGTATCTCAGGAGTTTTGAACTCCCAGTACTGAGGAGTCCATGACTCACATTGTGATTGAAATTGTACAAAGCCAAATGGAGAACTGGAAATACCAATTTCTTGTTTATTATTAAACTGTAAAAAGGACTTTCTTGTAAACTTATAAAGTACAATTAAATGGAAGTAATGTCAAATATGCACTTGAACAGATACTGGAAAACAGGAATTTTAAGGCTGACTATAAAGACCTCATATAGAATCACAATAAATTATATTTATCCAAATAGTAACATGGTCATCAATTCAATTTTCTTTAAAAATATTTATTAGCCTGATTTATTTCAAATGGAGACTTCACATCAATTCTCTTCACCTTCCCCCCCAAAATAAAAGATTTCTAAGAACCAAGAACCTAAGATTTCATTATATGTCCTGAGAAATCTAAAGGATAAGACTTTGTCCCACACTAACATACAGTTATCCTTCTCCTGATATGAAGCATATTTCAGCAGCTTTGGGGCAAAAGAGAAGCTTTCACTCTGAGGCTCATTTGCACAGAACCTGCCTCAATCTGAACCTGGACATCGCAACTTTTTGCACCAAGAGTCAGCATCAAGAACACGCAATGGTCATTTCCTTCCCTTCTCTTCTGTTCACATTCCTACATTTCCTTACTTTTCCATTTCTTCTCTTTGCTTCTTATTTCTTGATAAATTGCACAGTCATCTTCCTGGTCATGCGTGTTGAAGCTTTGGACGTTTTGCTTCTTGATTATGTAATCCGCAGATGATTTCTTCACTGCCAGCAGAGGCCTGGGAACTGGACTGCAAAGCTTGTGTGGTGATAGTTACAGGATATAATAAGCCACCGTGATGGCATTTTCAGTGTGATGACAACTTGGAAGCCAGAAAGGTGGTCTCCTGGAAAGAGGACTCCTTTGCTGTTGTTGAAGCAGAATGGAGGAATAGGGAAAGACCTAAGTTTTTTATTGTCCTCTTTTTATCTTTGTATGACTTAACTGTACACATTGCATTGAAGGATAGATATCACAGGTAGGTTTGGGTTCTAGAGCCCAAATGTGGGACTTTGGAGGGAAAGCAGGTTGAGGACGTGGAATCTGGAGACTTGTGAGAAGCCAGAGTAGATACAAAGATGGGTGCAGGAGTACATGGGTCTCTAACACTCCATGTACAGCAGTATTGTATCTCCTTGGAAAGTTGAGTAGATTCTGTCTCTGGACAGTGGTATCTGTACTATTTTCTCCTAACTCTTCCTACGTGGGGTCTTATTTTATACATTTTTCTTGTATCACCTGCACAATGGTCTATGCCTCTCTTGCTGTATCTTTTCCAACAACTCCAGCCATACCAGACCATTTACTAACACCAGCACTGCTTTACCCAGCCACTTCACCATCTTTTCCTGCTATTTTTGAATCTCAGAATGCTCTGCTACCTCATTTCCACCTTGACAGCAAGGGAAGGTCTGATCATGCTTCATCTCAAACGCACTTTTGCCATTAAGTTACTTTTGATCCTAGTAATCGATTGGCAGAGTTGAAAGCTGCCTTGTCTGCTGCCCCACCAAGTTTCCTAGCACTCCGTTCTCCTGAGACGCCACTCTCCACCTACCCAGAGCTCATTCTTCCTGATAGGAAATTACTCTCTTCCTTCATTTTCTTCTAAGACATTGCACTGTAGATTTCATAAACTATTAGCTCAATATTTTCTTGATATCAGTTCATCAGCAAAACTTAAAGTAAAAATCTATCCCCCCCCCAAAAGAGGTGACCATTTATTTCAAAGTGGAAAATAAACATGTGGCTTTGTGAAGTTGGTACAAAAATCAATATTAATAAATCAAATATACCAATTGAAGCTGTGTTCCCCAAGCAATTGAATGATAATTCTCCAACTCTATTTTTCCAAGTCAATCTCTACTACACAGAATTGGAGAGTCTATAAAATTTAGGTCAATTTACCTTCTGCTCAGCAGGAATACAATTGCAAAGTTCAGTAACTTGCAGAACAAAAACACTTTCACATTTTCTTTATGAGTCCTTTGATTATAAACTTTTTTACTTCCCAATTTATGGTTGGAATCTCATTTTCCTTTGGTATGGTTTAAATATTTCTCCTGCTTTACCATCTCTTTTTAAAAATGTTTTCTGGGGAAGTGAAAGTTATATAGATTTTTATAAATGACATTATTGGTTTAAAGAATGTCTAATCAACTAGCAGCTTCTTATAAGGTAATAAGAAAACACAGATGTAAACTTGGTATGCTAATATTTACAACATTATTATTAAATCACTGTTAGCTATTTAGATGTCTCACATTTTCATTCAGCTACTTCCACAAATGTACTTTGTCATTCAAACCACAGAAAATATAATCATTTCAGTTTATCACATTTTTACACAAAAAAGGAAGGAACTATATTTCTTTTTTTAAAATTATTTTTTAGGGATTTATTTATTTATTTATTTATTTATGAGACACACACACACACACACACACACACACACACACACACACAGAGGGGCAGAGACACAGGCAGAGGGAGAAGCAGGCTCCATGCTGGGAGGCCGACGTGGGACTTGATCCCAGGTCTCTGGGATCACACCCTGGGCTAAAGACGGTGCTAAACCGCTAAGCCACCAGGGCTGCCCAGGAACTATATTTCAATACGGTTGAAATAGTTATTTTTGTGTGTTCATTTTTAAAATTAAAATGTTCTAAGAGTTAAGACTTTTATATGTAAAACAGAACCTGCTTTATTTTTCCTGGTAATAAAATGCAGGTATGCAGTAATGTTTTTTATCAGTAATGTTACTATTTTATGTTAACCAGATTTTCTTATATGAAGAATAAAAACTCATATTAAAAATAATAAAGCACTTAGTGATAGATATAGAGTGATTGCTTGGACATTTTAACTGCACAGTTTGCTTTGAAAATGTCAATGGGGAAAAGGTACAACATGTCAAAGATGTGGCTTTTAATTTTGAGCAAGGATAGTGACAAATTACATGACCGGCTGTGCCTTAGTCTCTTAGAAGATCATCCATTATATAGCATCAATAATTTTGACACCTTTGAGCATTTATCTTTTCTCCTGAAATTGGAAGTATATTTAAAGTTTTCTAACTTTATTAGTAGTTAGTATTTGGTTACTTCATAAAGAAAAATTGATTAAAAGAATAATATATGGAATAAAGCCGGTTTCCCTTAAATTTTTTATAATTGTGCAAGTATACTTGTGCTCTAATTAGGATATTCTGCAAATCCTCATTTATTTAGAGGACATACAATTATAAGGTTCAGATATGAGTGAATTTTATCAAATCAGAGTAATTTTGTTTCTGAATTAAGACCCCTTTCTACCTAGTGGATTATTTAATAAATTGAACAATCTTAGCGAGTACCTAAGTACTTGATTCAGTTTTAAGGAAGAACTTCTACAATAATGTGCTATTGAGTTTTGTAAAGAATTTGAAAATTGGGATCCCTGGGTGGCGCAGTGGTTTGGCGCCTGCCTTTGGCCCAGGGCGCGATCCTGGAGACCCCGGATCGAATCCCACGTCGGGCTCCCGGTGCATGGAGCCTGCTTCTCCCTCTGCCTCTCTCTCTCTCTCTCTCTCTCTCTGTGACTATCATAAATAAATAAAAAATTTAAAAAAAATAAAAAAAAGAATTTGAAAATTTATTACACATCTTACTATGCAATTTTCCAGCCCAAATTGAAAATCACAAATTAATAAGCTCAGCTTCAAAATAGTTATTTGCTATACAATTCCATAATTTAGCAAAATCAGAGTAATTTTAAAATGTTTAATTAGGTGAGAGATGTAATTCCTTATGTATATCTATTTGTTTGAAAACAAAGTTTAGTAACCTGTCCACAAACATTCATTGAAATTATAGATATAGTCCATTAAAATGGTTTCCAGTTCCAACAAAACTTTGTCAGATCAGATCTACCCTTTTAAACATGTTAGCTTTCACAGTGCTTCATGCCATTCAAGGCCTCTCTGTGTACATAATGGATTATACCTAAAATACATCTCCCAAGTCCACCTGAAGCCATGCTGATCTGTGTCAAATGCTGCATAGACATCTCCTAATATGGAATCTGAATCCCTGGTGGTAGTAACAGGAGGAGAGTTAGAAGAGAAGAGTGAGTAAACGTAAGATCACAATGGATGGAAAGTGGTTAATGAATATAAAACATCTTTTCAGGAATATCAGTGTCTGTGGAGAAAGAGGGTACTTTGAAGATCAAGGACTTTTTTAAAAAAATATATTTTCAAGGCTAGAGGATAGGAATAAAGAATCTCTGGAATGGTAAACACTGTAGGACACAATAGATATAACATTTTATTCACCAATTTGTTGAAAAATTCTTTTGTGACAAAGTATTGGATGTTTTGAGAGATGGCTATTTTCCCTTCATGTTAAAGGCTTTAGACGCTAACAGCACTGATACTACTCTTTTAAAGGTCCTCACTGTATTTTACATGGTGAATGATATTATTTTCTATTTTAAATATTTTTAAATATTTTAAAATAAACATTTATTCTAAAGAGTGACTCCAGATTTACAAAATGACACAGAAATTATAGAAAAAATAACAGAAAATGTATTTTCATTATTTACCACAAACTGTTTGTGCCATGTACCTTTTAATATCGAATTATGATTTATCTCTATATATAATTTGTGAATAGTTTACAAAATTGAAGCATGAAATTTCTACATTTCAGAAAACTGAGTTAAATTTGGTATAATAATAGAAACATTTATATTTGTAAAATATACATTTAATAAGAAATCAAGAAATATTAGCAGGTATTTAAGGAAAATATGGTTCTTCCTCCAATATATTTGATGAACTAAAATCAGTTTATCACATTGAATTAAGCAAGAGTTAAGCTAGCTTATTTGCTGTGTGTATATCAGTTTTATGTTGCTGCTGCAACAAATTACTGCAGAAGTGGTTTAAAACAATGGACATTTATTATCTTACATTTCTGAAGGTCAGAAGTCCAGAGTGGGTCTCAACTGACCAAAAATCAAGGTGTCAGCTGGGCTTTGTTCTTTCTGGAGGCTCCAGGGAGAATCCATAGTCTGAAATTTCAAGCTTTCAGAGGCCACCCACACTGCTTTTGTCATCCTCCTCCATCTTCGAAGCCAGGAGAATGGCAGACAATCTTGTCTGACTTTGAGCTCTTCTTCTGCCTTCATCTTTGACTTTAAAGAACTTTTGTGGGCATCTGGGTGGTTTAGTGGTTGAGCATCTGCCTTCAGCTCATGTCATGATCCTGGGGTTCTGGGATTGAGTCCCATGTCCTGCTCCCTGCCTGGAGCCTGCTTCTCCCTCTGCCTGTGTCTCTGCCTTTCTCTCTGTGTCTCTCATGAATAAATAAATAAAATCTTAAAAAAAAAGAACTTTTGTAATTACACTGGGTCCACCTTGATAATCCCCTTTAGGTTATGATCAGCTGATTAGCAACCTTAATTCCATTGGCAATTCCAATCCCCAACGCCCCCACCCCCCCACCCCCCCTTCAACCCCCCTCACCCCTACCCCCATCTAATAATAGCATATTCACAGGTTTCAGGAATTAGTGTGTGAATGTTTTATAGGGGCTTAAATTTTTTAAGGTCCTTTAATATGTTAATAGCAGTTCCTAGGCATTTTGTGGGAGCATGAAATGTTTCTCAAGATCATTTGACTAGGAAAGTTATTTCTTCTTTACTTTCTTTCTTTTCTTTTTTTTTAAACAGCAGTTGCTTTTTGAAGCTTTTAGAAAAGTTGAATCAAACCAATATAAAAACATTTCATGTTCAAGACTTTCTTCAGGTCCACAGGAGGCTCCAACTCTACTGCCTTCATTAACATGGCTTCCTTGGCAATATGTCCAATAGCCATTCACTTACAAAATACTTATTGAATGCTGCTTTAGTTCAGCTTTCCTAGAAGCAGAGTTTGAGATGCTGATTCTGCTGTGAGTGGTTTATTGAGGGGGAGGGGGGGTGGGGAGTTAGGGAAGAAGGTGGTCTCCTCTGGGGACTGGCCTTAATCTCAGGGAGAAGCTTTGAAGCACAAAGTGACTGAAGTATTCATCATCCTACTCTGGTTAGTGCAAGGTGGACAGACTTTGTACTCTCTGTCAATGATCCCTGGCCAAGGTTTACCCATCGTAGGGCCTGGGTAGCCCTTAGGTGAGAGTGAGGGAATGCCTTAGAGAAAAGGACTGCTCTCAGACAACACTCACTTCAGCTGGGGATTGTTGCATTTGCCAAAAGAGAGGATGGGCAGACCACCACTGGCATCCACTGTAAGCACCTTGGAGAATCCACGCATTGTTCAAAGCACTGAGTGTTTCCTAAGGAGCAGGGTAAATGAATTGCTGCCATCTTGGAACCTACTATCTAGTGGAAAGATAGTAAATACATGTAAAAATAAATAATGTAATTTCAGGCAATAATAATTGCTATAAGGAAAACGAAGAAGGACAACAGGACATGATTGCATGGAAGCTGGAAGAGCGTTTTTTTTGTAAGCTGGTTATGGAGCGTTTTTTTTGTAAGCTGGTTATGGAGAACCTAGTTGTACAGGAAACTTTTAAGCAGACTTGAAGAGTAAGAAAGATTCCAGCTCTGGGGAGATGTGGGGGAAAGGGTATGTTACAGAATTTACAGCAACTAGAAAGGCCTTGAGGTGGGCATGGGGGTGCCCTGTCAATTTATCTTGGGAAAGATCAAGAGGCACAGAAGATAGAATTGAAGGGTTAGCATGGATAGATGTTGTGGGACTCTGTTGGCCATGGGTATGTATTTGGATTTCATTTCAAATAAAATGTTGCATTTGATCGAAAGCCTTTCAAGAGCTATAAGTGGAAGGGTTGCACATACAAAATATAATGTACAATTTATAATGTCCGTTTGGTGGTTGCATGGAGATTAGACTACAGTAAGCCAAGCAGGGATGAAAAGGAAGAAGGAGGGAGGCTGCTAGGGTAGGCCATGTGAGAGACCAAGGGTCTTGGCCCAGTATGGCCCTGCCTGGCAAGGTGTGATGAGTGATCATATGAGAACATATTTTGAAGGCAGAGTATGCTGATGTTTAGGGTGTGGGAAATAAGAGTTAACAAAACAAGTTGTTGGAAAAATTCTTATCTAGTTCCATTTGACAAGATGTTGATGGGTGGAGCGGATTTGATGAGTAGAAGTGGGAACATAGTATATCATGGTATACATAAAATCACATATAAAATCTAAATATTTCATTGAATTTATTTGATTAACTACAAGTACATACATATGTGTAATTGGGAGATAAACCACTGACATTCTATTAAATTTCTTGGGAAATAAAAAATCAAAGTAGGTATCTCTAAAAAAGAATTTATAATTTAGACTTTGGGTTATTTAAGCTGCTTTGGTATCACCACAATCTCAGTGTTAACCCTTGACTCTAGGATACTGATTGCAATCTGCAGGCCATCAATCCAAAGCCCTAAAAAGCATTAGCTAAGTTAAAAAGTACAAGTATCAGCACTCCAAGATTTTACCATTCCTTCCTTCTCATACACGAAGTTAATTAAATGTGGCAGCACAGACACCTCAACAATGAATTAATTCCACATTAAGGATTAGCTGTCTGTGTTTCTAGAATTTATCAAACAAGAATCAATCTGGTAAGGGGGAAAGAACGCTTCATGTGAAGTTCAAACATTGAACTGCTTCTGGAATTTATAACCTTGGCAAGCGAGTCTCCATTTCTTCATTATTAAATAGGAGTAAGAAGATCTGCATTATTTTGCTCAATGTAAAATACTTCATAACAGTACATATGATACAAGATATTTTTTCTAGTATGTGTACATATATATTTTATGATGCATCCCCTTACTAATTAGACAAAGGAGAGCCCAAGGAGACCTGGCCCAGTTGGATTTCTCGCTTTGCATGAGTTTTGCTTCACTTACACAGCAAGGCTTCTCTGTGTTTCCAGTTAGATTCCAAGACTGATTACTTCCTTATATGCCAGGTTCTTGGAGATGCTTGTTATTATTGGCTTGTCTCCTTCATCTTCTAGACCACTTTGTAAAATAACTCCTTGAGATGTTTTCTCCATCCATGGATGTTAACCATCCCCAATGTATCCTTAGTGGGTGTGATTTGATATGCATTTGCCTTAAGCTCTAGCCCTAGAGAGTCAAATATCAAACAGCATTTCACAGATTGATAAATAAATATATCTGCAATATATTGCAAAAAATTCACAGTTTTCCTTAATGGCATTCTATGGTCTTTAAGAGGGAAGACTGTAGGTTCAGACTGCCAGTTCCAAATCCTTGCTCCATTACTATTGCAGTCTTGGTAAAACTTTCTGTGATTCATTGTACTTTTCTGTAAAATGTAAAGATCAAATGTAAAGCAAAAATATAGGATTTTTCTTAAAATTAGAAGCAGAAAAAAACCCATACATAATCTGAAATATATATAAAAACTTTGCAAGGGTAGTAAATAGAGGCCAGATCATGAGTAACCTATAGGAAATGCTGTGTTTATCACGTGTACTTTTCATGATATGCCAAAGCATTTTATTTAAATCCAATGCTTTTTTAGTTACTAAAATATTGAGAAGTCATTCACTTCCTTAGATGGCTCAGGGTAATAGCATTAGATTATATTAATTTTGTTTTGTTTTAAGTTAGGATTATGACTTTTATTAGAGTTTCTATTACTTAGCTTGGTTCAGATAACTTGTTAGTAATTACTTTGGCTTAAAAATAACTATTTAAAAAAGTTAATGAGAAAAAAATATGTTAATGTATCTCCATAACCATATCTTATCTATCTGTCATTATCCATCCATAGATGTCATCTATCCATCTGTAGGCTTACATAAGATAATTCTTACTCACATGTGACAATTTTACTATATTTATTCAGTTTTCTTAACATTTACAGTTTTAGGCACCTAATCAGAGAACGTACTTCAAAAAGCCAAATAAAATGTTCACTTTTCAATTTCATCTATGAATGACTATTGTTTGTCAGTCATAATTTTTTTAGATGAAGTTATTATTGAGATACACTACGGTTCAGTCTTTTTGGTTTAATTTGTTTTGTTTTGACAGAATTCTGATAGTCATAGAACCACACCAGAATCAAGATATAGAATATTCCCTTTACATTAAAATTTTTTGTGTTCTTTTTAGCCATTCTACTGATGTATTTAGTTATTGTGTATTGCATTGTTGTTTTATTGTGGTTTTGTTTTGTTTTGTTTTTGTTTTGTTTTTTTTTGCATTGTGGTTTTTATTTGCATTTCCTTATTAACTAATGCTGTTGAACATGTTTTCATGTGCTTTTACCTATTTCTTACTGGATAGCTTGTTTTCTGATTATTGAGTTTTGATGGTTCTTTATATTAATATAAGTCCTTCATCAGATATGTGATTTGCTAATATTTTCTCTAATCTGTGGCTTCTCTGTACACTTTCTTTTAGTGTCATCATTTTTTTAAGAAATTTATCAATTTTGCTATTATCAATTGTGGCTTTTGTATATCTAAGAAATATTTGCCCACCCATGATAGATGTTCTTCTGTGTTTAGCTTTAAAAACTTTATAGTTTAAGGTTTTACATTAGGTCTACCAAACAGTTTGTGTTAATTTTTGTGTAATATATGAAGAAAGGATCAATATTCATTCTTTTGTCATATGGATATTTGTGTCAGCGTCATATTGAGAACACTATTCTTTCTTCATTGAATTCATCTTAGCCTTGGCCAAAAATCGATGTGTGGGTCTATTTTGGGATATTCTAGTTTGTTATATTGATCAATATGTATATTTTTTCCTCATTAGTATACCGTATCACTGTACTCTAGTTAGTTTTGAAATCAGGATAATTTTATTCTTTTTTTCAAAATTATTTGGGCTATCTTAGTTCACTTGCTTTTCAAAATAAAATATAAAGCTAGCTTGTAAAATATCTACATATCTATCTATCATTTATCTATATTGTGGGAATTCTGATAGGAATTAAATATGTGGGTCAGCTTGGGAAAATATTGATATCTTAATGAAATGCATCATCTTCTAATCCATGAAAACAATTCGATTAGAATAACACTGTTAGGATCAGGATTTAAAAAATTGTAATTGATTAATGACCCCTGAAGTTTACTTTCTGTTTTGACTACCAAGTACCCTCTATTCAGTCTCTTACCTACCTGGATAGGCAGAGTAATGGTGAATCAAGGCTTGAACCCCGGCATTTAGCTTTCTGACTGAATCATTGTTGGATAAGTTTCTTTATGAAGAAGTTAAGGAAAATGAAAATATAATGGGATTAAAACATTTATTATTTTATTTTATTATTTTTTAAAAGATTATTTATTTATTTATTCATGAGAGACAGAGAAAGAGAGAAAGAGAGGCAGAGACACAGGCAGGGGGAGAGGCAGGCTCCATGCAGGGAGCCTGCCCGTCGGACTCCATCTCAGGTCTCCAGGATCATGCCCTGGGCCGAAGGCGGTGCTAAACCACTGAGCCACCGGGGCTGCCTCATTTTTATTTTAAAATGAGAAATGTAATTGTTTTCAGCAGAATACTTTTATCCACTTTGTGGAATCTACTAAACTGTCCCAGGGCTGGCTGTAACTTCCAGTCTAGACAACGGACAATGCAAGAGCGAAATTTTCCTCCTGTTTATTTTTGTAGTGTCCCAGGTCCCTAGTAGAGTGATAACATTGTTGAGTAAATTAAAATATCTTTGGTTTGGAATTGAAAATTTATAGCCATCTAAAAAACTAAACATATTACCACACTGGAACCATATTACCACCAAATTACCATGTTGTCTACTTCAGTGTCATTTTGCCAGCCTCCCCTGAGTCTTTACCACCCCATTCTCTCTCGGAGAGAGGAGGAATCTTGATCCCTTGCTGTGTTTCAGTACCCAGTGATTATGGAAGTGGGGAATTGTCTGTATCTGATCAGATTGTTTATTGTGGTGAAATATACATAACATTAAATAGACCTTTTACTCTTTCCTAAGGGCTGCATCCTGGCCTTCCTGAAAACCTCTATTCCTTGAAAACCTCTACTATAGCTCTGAATGCAAGTTGAACCAGCCTTCTTCACTCCAGATTTTGGTCAGAAGTGAGACATCACTCAGTCAAGGCCAGTCAAGATTCTTCATTGGTGCTGTGATCTCAATGTCTATGTTTCTCCCAAATTCATATATTGAAATTCATATTTCCCAAGATGATGTTATTAGGAGGTGGGAGACTTTGGGACATGATTAGGTCATGAGGGTGGAGCTGTCATGAATGGGATTAAGTGCTTCTGTAGAAGATACCCTAGAGAGTCTCTAACCACTTCCATCCTGTGAGTATACAGAATGTAACCATATTGGCATCTTCATCTTAGACTTCCAGCCTCCAGAATTGTAAGAAATAAGTTTCTGTTGTTTATAAGTCACTTAATCTGCAATGTTTTGTTATAGCAGTTCAAATGGAATAAGAAACCTGAGATTTTCAAATGGGCATCTGACTGAAGACTTTCCTTTCCTTTCTGGAGGCCACGCTGAGTGAAGGTGAGGCTGGAGGTGCTGATGGCCATGGCTCTTGAGATATGAAATGCTGCAATATGAAATGCAGACTAAATCAAACCCCAAAACTTTTAGAACTATGAATTATGCACAAAAATTAAATGTTAAATGGCATTTTGTTATTCTATGTGATTCCACTTATATGAATTTCTGGAATAGGCAAAACTAACTTATTTTGGTGGAAAGTAGATCTGTGATTTCTTAAAGGGCTGATTAGCAGTGGACACACATGCAGAGGAGAGTTATCATAGCAGGCCTGAAACTCTAATCTTTTGCAAAGCCTGCCTGCAAGGTTGGCCCTTGACTAGCATCTGGGAATTTACATTTCAGGAAGGTTCCCATCATTCTCTATTAAGAATGGTTCACTGGCCTAAACTGTTTATGCAAACCATGATTGGTTTATGCTGAACAACTGCTTTCTTCGAGGCTGAAATTTTCATGCATGCTAGGCAGATTGTGTCTACATGATCACCTCAGGAAAGACAATGGGCACTGAATCCCTACTGGGCTTCCTGTGGTAGACAGCATTCCACATGTACTGTCACAACTTTCTGCTCAGATAATGAAGCTTGTCCTGTGTGAC
This sequence comes from Canis lupus baileyi, assembly GCF_048164855.1. NCBI lineage: Eukaryota > Metazoa > Chordata > Mammalia > Carnivora > Canidae > Canis > Canis lupus. The sequence continues at coordinate 3,981,139 of NC_132868.1, read as the reverse complement.
TCCACTGGTTGAGGATTCTTTAAAGTTTGTGCCTGGTTTCCTCTAGTCATCACTCTATGAACCGTTTTTCTTTACTGATTTTGCTTTGTATCTTTTCACTGTAATAAATCACTGCTAAACGTATGACATGCTGAGTCCTGTGATCCTCCTAGCAAAAAACTAAACCTGGGGGGTGATCTTGTGGATAGCACAAAATATCTCTTTATCTTCATAGGAGTATGATTTTTATAAGTTTATTAATTTGTCAAAATGGATTGAGTGGTATACTAGGCATATTATACCCAGTACAATTATCATGTAAAGAAAATGATTAATTAAAAATTTTAAAAATAAAATTATATTAGAAGTTAATCTTTAGTTGCATGCTTCATCAAAGGAAGTGCTGCTGTGACATGACACCAAGAATGGTGCAACTGTTAAGAGTTATAAAGACAGATTAGTCTGTCATCTGTAGACTAAAATTTGTAGTCTGGAAGTGCACTTCTTCATTTTCACAACCCACCAAACCCAGGGAAATGATAACATTCTAGTAGTCCTGATAGATTTGCTATTCTACTTGGTTGTATGGTTATGCATATTAAGGAGGGCACTTGTGATGAGCACTGGGTGTTGTATGTAAGTGATGAATCACTAAATCCTACACATGAAATTAATATTACACTGTATGTTAACTAACTGGAATTTAAATAAAAACTTGGAAGAAAAAAGAAGAAAGACACTTACTTAGCACTACACTTGAATAACAGGTATTTAATTTTAAAAAAGGAGGGGATGTTAGGGATTGAAAGACATGCCCTGATTGGATTCATACCTGTCATTCCAGTTTTCCAGTTGCCAGATGGTGGGCATTTCATGAGTTCTCAGCATTTTGTGCTTGGCATGGCAACCCTTCAAATGGACAGAACCTTGGTATCATGAGGGAGCTATTTAGCTTTACCATATGATTCTTCTTCTTTTAAGATTTATTTATTTGAGAGAGAGAGAGAGAGTGAGAGAGAGAGAGCACATGAATGGAGGAGGGGCAGAGAGAGAGGGAGAGAGAATCTCAAGAAGACTTCCGGCTAAATGGAGCCCGATCTGAGGCTCAATCTCATGACCTGGGGCTTCATCTCATGACCCCGAAATCCAAGTAGAAACCAAGTGGAAACCAAGAGTCAGATGCTCAATCAACTGTGCCACCTATGTGCCCCTACCTGAGATTCTTCTTTGCAAATACCAAGTGAAATTAAAAGATAGGTGAATATTCTAGAATATATTGCACAAGAATTTATTCTTCTAATAGGTATTTCAGTAGGAAAAAAGAATCATCATCAAAGAAGACAAGAGTCTTTACTGCAACAATTCTTAAGGAAATTAACGTTAGTGTGAAATGTAACCATTCAAGTTAGATAAAAATGAAATGTACCAAGCCTTATTTGTTGATAAAACAACTTTTTATTCACCAAGAAATATTTCTAAGTATAAGAGACATGTGGGGCCCTTTCTGGACTATTTTTCTTAGGAAAAAAATAACACAACCCTAAAGGGAAAAATAATTGGCCTTATTTCTGACTTTATTAAACTCAAAGTCTAAAATAGTGCACATTCAAATAAAAAGTTACATACTGAATTTAGCAGTTACATGATAAAAGTAGTATGCAAATGGTGTGTATTTTTGTACATTAAAAATTTAGAAAATAGAATTACCAATAAGTTTTAAAAGTGAAGAAAGGCAGTTGAGAGTCTACACTTAAACACATTAGATTTCTCATTTCACTGACTTTCGTTAGGTTTAGCTGTGAAGGGTAGATGTAGGTTTTGCTAATTCTAAAACCTTCTTCTCATTGGTATGTATGGTTTAATGAGGAATTTGCAGGTGTCAGATGGATTAGCAATAAGGAGATCTTTTCCTGCTGTGTTTGCTTAATTAGGGCTGGTACATCCAGATGTTATCTACTGCCATGCAAGAAGTTTCACACACTGAGGAAGAATACACATTTTATGGCATTCCCTAGCTGATGTATTTAATTTAAACCACCTCCTGTAATATTTACCCTCCAATTGTTATACAGAACATTGTGTTTCAGTATTTTATGAAATGGAAATCTCTAGAATCCAGTAATTTTGTATAAACTCATGGTAAAAATTTATTAGTCCAAAAATGAGCTCACCATCCACTGTACCAATGGATGTTTGGAAAAAGCCTCATAAAAATTCAGAGTTAGGGTTTTATATTAGACAGGCAGAATAAATCAAGAGGAAAAATAATTTCTTCTTTCTTCCGAAGCATCAAAACTCAGTGAGAAATGACAGTCTTGATTAGAAATGTAAAACCTAGAGGTGTCCTGCAAAGTGATGGCTATAAACTGTCATGTCTTAAATATTTTTAAAAGTCTTAGGAACTTCTGTGATCTCATGATAAAAGGAAATGGACCACATTACTTTTAGGTAAATCACTTATTTTATGGTGCAGTATATATTTTGAGCATAGTACTGTCACAAATCTATTTTAATAATAATATTCATATATTCTTTAAAATTTCAAGGATGTGTTGGTTTCTTATTTTATTATTACCTTTTAACTTCTGAAAGAAAAGTTTCCATAAATTTTCATCTAGACAAGAGCTGTGGATTCCCAGTGATTTGTAAAATGGCTAGTTCAATGGGTTTTAATGGTCATGAAAGGAGGAAGTGGTGTGTAAAATAACCAAAATGTACCAACTGGGAGCGTACAGAGGATCACGCAATCTATAATACATAGGTACCATTCTTGGCATTCAATTTACTAATTCTTTCTAGAAATTTGCTGCTGCCTGTGTGACACAAGCCATTGGCTTCATCTTTAAGGCTTTGTAGTGCCTGGAACTGGTGATCCAAACACTTTGCCTGCACAAGGCTTAACTCTATTTAATAATTATGCACTAAAAAGTGCTTATGTAATTTAGCGATTATGGAAATTAAGCTATCTTAATGATGAGACAGGTGATGGATGATTTTAGGTGACAGACTCATTATATTGCTGCCTCGTTTATAACTGCCTGTAGACAGGCACAGATTCTCAACATGATAATCATCAGCTTCTTTTTCCAGCAATGAAACTTTACTTCTGTAGTCAGACATAAATTGAAATCCATATGAAAAGGTAGACAGATTCTCTCTTGGGTTCCCTATATGGAAATTAGGTTTTATTGTCATTTATTGATGGTGGGAGAGACTCTTTCATCTAATATTTCATTTACTTGATAAGTTACAGCAGTATCGGGATGCCTGGGTGGCTCAGCGTCAGCTTTTGGCTCAGGGTGTGATCCAGGGGTCCTCAGATCGAGTCCCACATCGGGATCCCTGCAGGAAGCCTGCTTCTCCCTCTGCCTATGTCTCTGTCTGTCTCTCTCTCTGTGTGTCTCTCATAAATAAATAAATAAAATATTTTTTACTTTTTATTTTTTTAAGTTTTATTTATTTATGATAGTCACAGAGAGAGAAAGAGAGGCAGAGACATAGGCAGAGGGAGAAGCAGGCTCCATGCACCAGGAGCCCGACGTGGGATTCGATCCCAGGTCTCCAGGATCGCGCCCTGGGCCAAAGGCAGGCGCCAAACCGCTGCGCCACCCAGGGATCCCTATTTTTTACTTTTTAAAAGTTACAGCAGTATCTATGTGCCCAGCGTAGCCTTTTGGCTACTTGGTGAAGACATCTTTGAAAGTGCAAGTCCTGTAGGTGGTGCTGCATTGCAACTCACAAGATTACAACTCCCAACAACTAAATCAGAATTCTGTTCTGCAAGAGGGTTATCTATGACGGGTATCAGTTTAGTTAGAAGGTCCAAATCTAAAGGAGGGAAATCACATTTGCAATTACTTTGTCTCTATTAATTAACTGCACTATGGTAGTTACACTCAGACAAGTTTCTTAAGAATGGTATAATTAGATAAGTGTGTTTGTGTCCATATAAGAATTTAAGGCAATACATGAATCCTTTTAATATCAGCAAGCAAGATAATAGAAGTGATAAAACATCTTTACTCAAAATTTATCCTCATCAAGCATAATGACACACTGAAATGTCCACAAAAGTGTTATTGTGCATGTACTTACCAAGATGAAACTTATAGATCATTCAAGTGTCAAATCCTCTATAAAGGAGCATTTTTTTTTGTGCTCCCATTTTATATGATGTATCTAAAATATAGGGCTTATTGCACCAAATTTTGATTGTTGGCAGTTTTCCTCCACAACTACATTTTGGACTATTTGAGAGAACGTCTGACTTCTTCTATTTTTTATTTCAGCCACCAACACAGTGCCTGGCACATAGAAAGTGGCCATTTAATATGAATAAACAAAATGGAAAAATGGATGGATAATGATAAAAGAATCGATTGTCAATAGCAATTATAAATGTATAATATAAGCACCTAATAAAAGAGCTTGCAAAAAATGTGTGCTAAAATTGAAAGGATTAAAGGAGGACATAATGATAGATTAAAAATTATTTATCATAAGAGCAAATTGAACTCAGCAATATGTAAAAAAAAGTTAGTATATGGTGATCAAATAAGTATGGTTATCACATGAATGCAAGTTTGACTTAATATTGGAATTGACAGAAATTCAATCAATGCAATGTACCTTGTTAAGAAAATAAAAAAGAGAAACCATAATGCCATTTTCATAAATGTATGAAAGCATTTGAAAAAATTCATACCTACCCATGATAGAATGCTAGGAATAGGAGAAAGCTTCCTGAATCTAATAAAGAGCATTAACAAAAGATTCAACATCTAATATCATTAGTAATAGTGATATTTACTACAAGCCCTTAGTCTCGGGCACAAGGCAAATGCTCCTTCTCACCACTTGTGTTCAATATTGTGTTGGGATCTTAGCCTTTGTGTAAGTCAAATGAAAGACATGAAACTTTGATGGAAAAGAAGTAAAACTGTTCATTTGCATACAAAACAATTGTTTATTTAAACATTTCTAAGAAATATACGCAATAATTATTAGAACTAATAAGTTAGTAAGCCTGCAGGATACAAGACCAATATACAGACTTATATAAACTAGCAGCAAAAAAAAAAAAATTAAATAAGCAATTTCAGATATAATAATAACAAGACCACAAAATATTTAAGGGATAAATTTAACAGTGATGTGCAAAACCTCTGTAATGAAAGCAACATAACACTACTAAGGATCTTAAGAAGACCAAAAAAAGAAAAGGTAAATTATGTTCAGAGATTGGAAGACTCAATATTGTTAAGTTGTGGGCAGCCCCGGTGGCACAGCGTTTAGCACCGCCTGCAGCCGGGAGTGTGATCCTGGAGACACGGATCGAGTCCCACGTCGGGCTCCCAGCATGGAGCCTGCTTCTCCCTCTGCCTGTGTCTCTGCTTTTCTCTCTCTCTCTGTGTCTGTATGAATAAATAAATTTTAAAAATCTTTAAAAAAATAGTGTTAAGTTGGTAGTTGTCCAAAATTTGTGGATTCAATGTGATCTGAATCATTATAATAGCATCAGGCTGCTGTTTTTTTTTTTTTTCTTTAGATATAGACAAGTTAATTCCCAAGTTAATATAAAAATGCAAAGGACCTAAATATCCAAAGCAATCTTTGGGGAAAAAATAATAATTTTGAAAGACCTGACCTCATGCTTACTTCGAGGTTAAAATAATAAGACTTTTATTGACACATAAGTGAAACAGAAAACAGAACTCAGAAACAAGCCCACATTTGTAAGGACATTTAAAAAAATAGAAAGACGTCAATATAATTCAGTGTGTATGGGGGGGGTTGGTGAAAAATCTATTAATCAAATTTCCTGGATATCTATCTTTACAGAGAGAATGAAAGCAAACCCTGCTTCGCATAATACACAAAACCCCACAAATTTATAATACAAAAATCATAACCATACAGGATTGTTCATAAACTTAAACATACAAGTTAAAATCAGGAAGCTTTAAAATAATAAACAAATAAGGCTTCATAAAAATTATTTGCTCAGCAAAAGACACTGTAAGGGAAAGAAATCGACAAGCCACCAAGAAGAGTATTGGAAATCACATTTGTGACAGGTGACTGTCATCAAGATTTATAAAGAACTCTACAACCTAGCAAAATGAGTAAAAAGGATCAATAAAATAGGCAATATAGTTTCACAAATATGTTATAAAAGACAATCTATGAATGGAAAAAAAACCACATGAAAACATGCTCTAAATTGTTAGTCGTCAGGGAGATGAAAATTAAAACTAATTTATATCTACCAGAGTTCCTTAAATTCAAAAGACTGACAAAACCAAATGTTGCCTAGATTGTGGCATAACTGGAAATCTCATACATTACTGGTTGGAATGAAAATGGCACAAAACTTTGGAAAATATCTAGCAGTTTCTTACAAAAAAAAAGATGTACTTATGCTTAGATTTTTTTTTTACAGAAGACAAATTAAAACAGATTCCCAAATGATTTTGTATAATGAAGTTTATAGTAACATTATTCATAATAAACAAAAACTGGAAACATCTTAGCTATCAACCATAGGAGAATGGATAGACTGGTATATTCATACAATGGAACAGTACTCAGACATAAAAAAGAATGACTTTTAAACTCGGATGGATCTATAAAATATTTTGGTGAGAATAAGAAATAAAAGGTATATTATATGACATTGCATTCATGTTGCCTTTCTAGAACAGACAAAAACTAAGCTATGATGTGAAAAAACCCAGAACAGTGGTTGCCTCCAGAGGTGAGTGAGGCTGGGATTGATTTGGAAGGAGGATGTGATGCTAATATTCTATACCCTGATAGATAGTTTAGCTACACAGGTTTATCAAAATGCAATGAGATAATCAATTGAGATTTTTGCATGTCACTGAATGTAGGTTTTCTATCCGTAAGAGGACTCGGGGGAGGAACAAACCAGAAAGCCGTGAAGTTTCAATTACCAATTGCCTTACTGGTAGTATGCTGAATCTCTGACATTCACTCTTGCACACCAGGAAAAAGGTAGAACACTAGGAAAGGCAACAAATTTTCCGTAGCCTGGAACCAGTGTTTATAACTTTCCTAACCTCTTGTTTAGTTGGTCTTACAAATTTATAGCAGGAATTGCAGATGAGACAGGAATGAGTAAGATATTGTCCCTGCTCTCAGTGTCTCCCAAAGTATAGATTAGAACCTTTATTTATTTTTCTTAGGCTAAACTTACCCCTTACTTCCTCATCTTCGACCCAGCACCCTAGACTCTCTCATGGGTGTCTTTCTGCCCGGCTTGGTGGTCTAAACTGTACCAGCAATTCTGGCTATGTGATCAAGCTGGCATCACCAGCTTGATGCATCACCTGCGTGTTCTGCTGGTTACCCTGTGTGCCATGCAGAGCTCTTGCACTCTGGGTGCTGTCTGCCTACTTATTTTGTTTCCCATCCCTCACTCCACGTCGTATGCTCCAGGTTGGTTGGTGGGAGATGGAGGATCTTGACACTACCCTTTGAATATAGAAGAAAGGCAAATTGTGTGGAAGAAAGGTCTCCTGCCTGAATCCGTAAACATTTTTGAACAAGTCAGCCCAATCCCTGGGCTTGACCTACACTTGATTCTCTTTCTAAATCCAATAGGAAACAAATTATGTCCCTCAGAAAGGGAAAAGCTATCATTCATTCATTCATTCATTATTTTTTGAGATAAAATAAGCCTATAAACTTTAAATGGGCTTCCTTAAGGGGTGACACCACTGTAGATGTCAATTCTCAGAGAGGACTCTTTGGCTAAAGTTGTTTTGCTGCATTTCATTAAAAGCTAGGTTCCCTGAGGGTAATATTTCTGAGTGTGACAATTTCAGATTATCTCATGAGATCAAAAACAGATTTGTTGGGTATAAGCAACACCACAGTTTTAAGCATAATTTTTAAAATTTGGCTTTATTCTGAATTTTTGTTAATCTTTCTCACATTAACAATTTCTGCTACTTTTCTTATTGCCTTCAGCTCTTAGAAATGTCAAAATTATGGTGTACACAATAAACAAAGAACTAAAATGTCTTTTAGTTTTATAAAGCAATATAATAGAACATGAAGTATTGATTCTAGATGTAAAGAAAATAATTCTTTTATTGTCTAAAACAATTCTTTTTTTTTTTTTTTTAAGATTTATTTAGTTATTTGAGAGAAGGGAGAGGGGCAAAGGGAGAGAGTCTTTTAAGCAGACTCCCCACGGAGCCCAGAGCTCATAACCTGAGACCATGACCTGAGCTGAAACCAAGAGTCGGCTACTCTGTCACCCAGGTGCCCCTAAAATAATGTTTTGAAGAACTTTTAGAACATATCATTATCCCATCATTATTTATAATTAATTCTATGTTAAGAAATGAAAACACAATTGGTCACACCAAAGGGCAGTACTCTTGATTCTCAAAATCATTGCCAGTCAGTGTTATCCAAAATTTCAGTTGATAGAAAATATGATTATGACAATTGGACTAGTAGATCTAATACTCCAGGTGAGTATCTAAAACATAATCTTATATGAACCATACTAAGAAAGAATATTACAACAATTTATTGAATTCCTTGTGTCCTGTAAAAAGAAACACACACACAGAGGAACAAACACACACGTACCCACACATGCAAGGACACACACTTGGAATTTTGACTGAATTCTGGTTGAGTGTAAAACCACGAGTTTATGCTAAATTTTGATGCACTTCATCATTGACTCTAATTTGAGGATCATTTTAAGGACAGCACATATTAATTGAACCACTTTTCTGGTGGTTGCTGTTATTGTACAGAATATTGTGCACATGGTTCTAGGCATGTGATATTTCTCAATGATTAAGACAAAGCCCCAGGCCCAATGGGACACATGTTCTTTACTAATATAGATTAATAACTGGAGAAAGACCTCTAGTTATGGAAAATATATTAGATATTGTCCAAATTGGTACAATTTTTAGAGTGGAGCAGGCACTATTAATACTGTTGGGGTACCTGATGTTTACTGGGATATAAAACCACATCACCTCTAGGTAATATTTTATGAAGATTAAGTGGTTCAGTCTGCAGAGACAAGATCTCTGCTCCACTACTTAACAGCTGTTTTCCCATTAGCAAGTTACAAATCCTAATTAATCCTTAATTTTACCATTAAAATGTGAATATGATAGTTACATTTAAGTTTTGTCAAGATTGAGGGTACATGTAACGTGGCACATTACCCAGAACAAATTAGGCATTCTATGGTTGTTAGCTATGATTATCTAAGTAGAAGCCATAGTTCACTTACAAGCAATTGTTATTTGTCTTGGGTATTATGAGTGAGCTACATCTAAATTTGACATGTTCATTTGTCCTTTAAGTCTTTATGTTTTCCTAATCCTCTCCATGGAAATTGGATATAACCTATGTGATTTCACCACTTTTTCACTGACCCCTAATTAATATTTTATAAAAGAAAATATCTCATAAATATTTTTTGGCTTTGTATTTTTTATAGCTATAGGAAACATTTCATTGTGTAAAGAGCTAATTTTGTACAGTATATTTTATTAAATATTTGATTATTTATGACTACCACATGTTCTCTTAATATTCATTAATATTTTAGTATTCTCTAATTTAAAAAAAAAATACTTGGGCAGCCTGGGTGGCTCAGTGGTTTAGTGCTGCCTTGGCCCAGGGTCCGATCCTGGAGACCCAGGATCGAGTCCCACGGTAGGCTCCCTGCATGGAGCCTGCTTCTCCCTCTGTCTGTCTGTCTCTCTCTCTCTGTGTCTCCCATGAATAAATAAATAAAATCTTAAAAAAAAGAGTCTGTTTTAAAAAAATTACTTAAATTGTGGTCATGATGCAGATAACATTAACTCTGTCTTTTTCTTCATCTCACTCAGAATTTCTGCTCTTGGTTCAAATGCCACCTTCTGGGAGAGGACTCCCTATATACACTCACACACTATATATAGTATGTATATCGTCTCCATCAGAACACCAACTTTATGAAGAGACTTTGTCTTTTGTTCATGGCTGTGTCCATTCTTACAAGAGTATTTGGCATCTAGGAGGACCTAAGCAAAATTTGTTTAGTGGATGTAGAATAAGTGGCAGTTCACTTTTCTATGTCTTTCATTTCAATGAACAATTTGTTATTCTCATCTCTTCCTTTTTTTGAAATAATATTTTAATACAGAGAGTTAAATACTATTGATATATCTTAAAAATATATGTAAAGGACAATCAATGTTTCTGGAAATTAATAAATGTAGTATTATGTACTAAATTTCATATTCTATTAGTATCTATCTCTTGCTTTGTCATAACTTTACCAACAACACAGTGATAATCTCTCCTTGATCACAAAAATGCAATTAACTTTAAGTAACCAAGATAATGAAATATGAAAGTAAAATGAATTGAAGTTCCCAAGGTACTCCCTAGTCACATTTTGGTCAGTATATCGAATGTGTCCACCTCCTAACCTTTAACTAGAGGTGCTGGTGGGCAGAATAGTGTCCCCAGCTCACCAAGTGCCTCTATCCTAGAGGAATTGAGAAAGTATGAAATGTCTAAGTTGTAAACAGGAGGAGAAGGTGGTACAAGGGCATTGTTGAGCCAAAGAAAATCCCTAAATAATTAAGTATGAAAATTTAAGACTGTACTTTTGAGCCTTTGTTTTGAGCTCTGTTTACAGAGATCATTTTTATTGTATTATTTGACTTCATGAGTCATTGATTAATCACTCTTTTTGGCCCCCTGACAAAATGTATGTTTTTCCCCTAAAATGTGTTTTGATTTTGTTTTCCTGTTCATTATCATTTTTTACAGCATGTTTATAGAACTCCTCTTCTATTTCTTGTTTCCTTGTTTGTATTTGAATGAGAGGAGGTCTTATTGGAACAGGTATTTAAAGAGTAATGGTATACAAAAATGTTTGCAGGAAGATTCCATGCTTTTCATTAAAACCCAGGAAAATATGAGAATGTGAGTATGAGTGTGTGTGTGGGGGGGGAGGGCGGGGCAGAGGGGAAGGAAGAGAGATCAGAGGGGCAGAGATATTTATCTGTTGTGTTCATTCATGTCACCCAGAAGACTAATGCCTGGCACATGACACACATTCAAATAAGTCATGTTGTTAGGGGACAAACGCAGGGTGTTAGCTTTGATAAATCTCAGCAGGCCAAGACTAGAAGTGCAGTGCTGTACACCACCACTTGGGGGCCTCCTTGCCCTGTGTCTTGCAAAGTTGTCCTGCCCAGTGATTTCCATGCTCTTACCCGCATCCCTAAACATACCCGTCGATTCAACTGGGAAGCAACCACAGCATTCTCCGTATCCACACCCTGTTTCAAACAAAGGCTCTTTGCTTTAGTCATTCAGATTGTGCCACCTACTAAAAAGTTTTTTACTTTGAGATTCTAAAGGATTCTCTAGGCCAGGACCCTTCCTTTGTCTCCCACCTCTTGCCTATATATTCAAGGACCTTGGCAGATTTCCTACACCGATATTGTAGTTTTGGTTATAAGTTCCTCTATTCTTCATTCCCGTATAGCTTTCACTGCTGACGGGAGAAGGGTAAATAAACATATTTTTGTTATTATCTCAGGATTATAACATCTCTCTCTTCTACATACGTTTTAGCAGTAACTTTCTCATTTGAAAATGGCTTCAATCATATGGTTGTACATTTCAGTTTTCCAGTGATTAGAAAGATAAACGCTACTGTATATACCGATAAAAGAGGAATGACCTCAATAAAGAAATGACTTAATCTCAATATTTTTGGCAAAAATGAGATGAAATCAACTAATTTCACACTAATGGAATTCTAAAAGTTGCCCCACATTTCTTAGTTTAAGTCTGGACTAAGACATTTTGTGTAGTTGTCCTATAAGTTACACTGGTGACTTACTCTTGGAAGTACAATGAACAAAATCAGAACTTAAATGAGATCATTAATAAGATTTCCCTAGTATCAGGTCTCTTGGCAGGTCACACTTGCTTGAAAGTTTTCTAGACCCAAATGCTCTCAGTAGTGAATGTCAGCTGTGGAACTGTAAAAATTTTAGTCATTTTTCCAGTCTGTATGGACCCAGAAATGTCAATCTCTGTCAACCAATGTCTCTCCACTTGAGGAGGGTAGGGAATCATCTACTTACTTGAAAGTCATGATTACAGTGATTAGTTATTGATGAAATAATTCCAAACTTATTAACTATATACTCTTTGTGACATTTAATACATGAGGAATTGTCCTTAATCAGCAACATTGGTCATCTTTACTTCACACCTTTCAAAGAGAACATGGCTATTTACTTAGACTCTAAATTCTACAGAAGCATATATATATATATATATATATATATATATATATATATATATATATAAAAATTTATTTATTTGTTCGAGAGAGAGAGAGAGAGGCAGAGACACAGGCAGAGGGAGAAGCAGGCTCCATGCAGGGAGCCTGATGTGGGACTTGATCTCAGGACTCCAAGATCACGCCCTGAGCCAAAGGCAGACACTCAACTGCTGAGCCACCCAGGTGTCCCTGAAGCATATTTTAAAAAAAATGTTGAGAAAATTAGTTTACCTTGAGTGTGTTTGAAAAAGTACTTAGCAAAACCAAGAAGTCAGCTTACAAATAGATATTCATAATATAGGTTAAGGTTAAGCATTTTTTTGAGGTCAGTAGAGAGTTAATGGACAGTTTGATCCACTCTCTTAAGTGACAGATTGGCACTTTAGAAATGGATTTAAGTGAAAGTAGCTTGCAGGATGGACTGGAGTGGAGAGAAGGGGGAACTTAAATAAAGGAAGATGCTCCTGTGGTCATCTAAAGATTTATTTATTTAGGGGAGAGAATGAGAGCATGCAGAAGAGACGGGGAGAGGGAAAGAGAGTCTTAGGCAAACTCTGTGCTGAGCACAGAGCCCAATCCAGAGCTCCATCTCACAACCCTGAGACCACGACCTGAGCTGAAACCAATAGCCAGGCATTCAACAAGCTGCACCCCCAGGCGTCCCTCCCATGGTCATCTAAAAAATACACTGTTGTCCTGAACTCAGCAGTGGCAGTAGTGATGAAGAAAAAAATATACATAGAGAGATATGACATAATTAGATGAGAAAGAAAATCCAGAGGTTTTGTTGGTTCAGTGAATAAAGTTTAGAAAGGTGAAGACTTCAGAATGACTTCCAAGTTTTTGGCTTTGGTTACTGAAAACAGTGATATCACCAGCAGCGGTAACTACATGGGAAAAGGGTGGTAAACTGAGAATTCTAGATGTTACATTTGTTGCCCTGGGAAGCAGTAGGGGAGAACTCTGCAACAACCAGGCAAACGTATGGATCTGGGGGCCCTCGGGAAAGGTTAGGGAGGATGTGGAGATGGACTTCCTGGGATCCATGAGAATCCAGGGAAGCTGCACAGAATGAGGACGGGATCTAATGATGGAAGAGAAAGGAACCTGAATATCTTGGGTTTAGGGGGAAGTTCTTAACTGACATCACTATTTTCTAGAAAATTTAAAAACATATCTGCTATTTACTAAAATTTGACCTCAAATGGATAACAGGGAAGTAACTGGTAAAGGTGGTTTGTAATAATCACAAATGCAATGGATTTTCAGAGGTTGTAGGGCATTTTGGTAGTGCCAGTCTGGCAAATAATGGGAAGGAGAAAAGCATTTTTGGTGGAGGGAAGAATGGGAGTAAATAAACACAGCCAGGGAGTCCTAGGGAATTGTCTTAGGATGATTAATATTTTATTTATTTATTTATTTATTTATTTTTTAGGATGATTAATATTTTAATTGATTGTTGGTTTGCTAAATATATAAAAGGGAAAAGCAATAAAGATGGAAAAACAGATTTGGACAAACCAATGGAATTTGAACTATGTTATTTAGGCACTTATTAAGTAATACAGATTTTTTTGCCACATATTATAAATTCAGATAATTGTATAACTTCTCTTGACAATTAATTTGACCATTGCTTTACAGCTAGGAGCAGAAAACCCTTTTTAGCATAGTATTCATTTCCATTTTAATGCCATTATTTATAAATCTTGGAAGTGAATTACAATCTAAATTCGCTTGTATAGAAATCTTACTTTGGTCAATATCATCATGTTTACATCCAAAGGAAAACTATGAATAGAATTTTATTCTCTAGAGATCTATTGGTTTAGAATGGTAGATAATATTCTCAAGACCACTGAAGCATCCCAAAAGCAATTTAAATATATAAGACACTGATGTTTCATAACAGAAAATAAAACACATCTTGGCCAGTTATTCATTGTTCGACATTGAAATGCATGTCACTTTTATGAACTCCTTATGCATTGTGTTTTAAAAATGCAACTCCATGTGAATCTATTTTAATAAATTGCTTAAGTATTTATGGAAAGAATAATCAGAATTCAAGGGGTGTCACATTTCCATTCTTGAAGCATTGAATTGAAAGGCTTGATAGTTTAAGATTTTAAGACACAAAAAGCTCTTTTTATCTATTTATTATCACTGTAGTTCTATAAGTAGGTCATCTGAGGAAACATCTGATTTTAGCACTGAATATTAGACAGGCAGGATATTTGTTGTTTATTGAGTCTCACATGATCTTGAAAAAAGTCTAAGGCATAACACTTCTGAGAAAAGGTACAATTGAACTAAATCAGTGAAATGTATTAAGGCATAGTGACATGCGTTTTGAGTAGGATTAACATTTAATTTTAGATCATATATATAAAATGAATGCAAAAAAGTAAAGTGCTTAGAATTTTTGATTAGCAGTTTATTACCTAAGATGTATAGTACAAACCATTTGTTGCAGCCATATGTATATATAAAATAAATGATAATAAATGTAGATCTAATAATTTTCAAAAGAATATTGGCATAATAATCTCAAGGTGATAGTGTCCTATAGGATAAGATTATGTGTGCATAAATTAATTAATTTTCATAAAATAATTGTTAATACTATACAGAAAAATACATTTCCATTAAGGTCAGGAACAGGAAATTTTGTCTAACATATATTGTTATTATTTACTAGTAATATTTTAATGCAACATTATTATACTTTAAGCTATTATGTAACATCATTATTGGAGGTACTAGGCAATATAATAAAGTCAGAAGAAGATTAAGAAATTAGACACTACAACAAAGTCATTAAAAGCTTAAAATCGAATTATAAGTGATATAAAATAGAATCATAAAAATGAAGAAAATTCCAAAATACTAGCAATAAGAAGCTTCAATACATATATATGGAAACAGGATAGCAAACACAAATCATTAATACTTTTTACCCCAGAAGTGACTCATTAGAAAATACAATAATGTTTTCTTTTTAAGCCTATTCTCAAAGGCAACAAAAACTACATGGTCTCTTAAACTATGTGTAAAACATATGTGCATGTGCTTTATGCTAAAAATATGTTATTCAAGGTTTCTGAAGAAGGTGGAAAGAGGCACCATTTTAAGGATGTAAATTTTTTATGGATGAGTCTATAGATTACATGCAGTTTTTAGGCAAATCACAATAGAACCTTTTGTAGGACTTCAAAAATTCATTCTAAGATTTGTTAGAAATCCTTGGGAATATAGGTATTTGGGGGGGTGGAGCTTGTCATTTCAGATTTTAAAGGCATATTGAAAAGATGGAATGGCTGAAGTAGAATAAAAAAAGATACAGAAATGAGTCAACTGGCAGCAGTTCTCTCTGCCCATAGGTCCCATCACTGTACTTTAATAAAACCACCTGTTCACACCAAAAAAAGAAAAAAAAAAGAATCAACTAAAATAAACTATAGAAAAAAATCCACATTTGTATGTCAACTTCACATATATGACACAGGTAGTTCTACAAATCATTGGGAAAGGACCACCCATCTGACAGCAAGTAGCAGAATAATTTGCTGTGTATATGGAAAAAAGTAAGGAAAATGTCTACCTTCCCCATATACACAGAGAAAGGTCCCATCTGAAAAGATACTCACATTTTAAATATCTCAAAAAAAATATGGAAGAATTTTTTTTTAAATCTTGGGCTTAAAAAAGATTTCCTAATCACAGCATTTGAAACATCAACTTTAAAGGAAAACTTTGATATATTTGAGTTAAACCAAATAGCACCTCTGTGTGTGGCGTTAATTGTTAAATTAGTTGTAATAACAACAAAAAAATGGGAATAGGACAAGTGGTTGTTAATATGGAAAAAGATACATAGGTAAATGGTGCTATATTATGAGGGAGGATTGTACAGTAGTAAACATGATGAATCTATATATAATCCAGGGCATATTTTCATAAAGACAGGTAAGTTGGAGAATGATGCACATAGCAGGATAGGGTTTATATAATGTAAAAATAAAAATAGTAATAAATATATTATTATTGTTATAATTCTCTGTGTGTAAGCATATAAGCTTGGACTTGGGAAGTTTGTGTCTGCAAAGTGGGAAGCAAAAGCAAATTGGCAATTGGGGATAAAGTGATTTCAACTTTTACTGTAATGTTTTCTATAATAAATTTAAAGAGGTTTTTTTTATTAGAAGAAATTATAAAACAAAATGTGAACAAATATAGATTCGCTATTGCTGGTATTTAGGATATTTTGCTATTTTTGTGCTATGTTTCTTAATTTTCTCAGAACAAAGAATCTCATGTGATTGTTAGAAACGGTGTATGGATGAAAGGGGTGTTGGTGATTCCTAGAGCAGGGAGGCTCTGCGTCCTGTTGTCAAGAATAAGAAACATTCAGCGGCAACAAGCATGCTCAAAAGGAGCCCCCGAGATCAAATGATAACAGATGGTGCCAATAGAGGTAAGTTAGAAATGAGAAAATGTGCCACACTCACACAGCATGCTGCTCCACCGTTGTTAGGTATTTCAGAACTTTGATCGGATGGGAAGAATATAAATATAAATTGACTAAAATTATGTCTCCTCCACCCTATCAGAACCAATAGAACCAATAGAACTTGAGGTCCATTATAGAAAATCATGAAATTACATTTTTATAGACCTGACCTTGTGAATGAATGTTTATATTTGTAGCAATTTGTATCCCCCCCATATTTATTACAAGTTGGTTAGGTATAGCTCTGTCGTTAGACAATCAAGAGAATATTAATTATCATGGCTGAAATTATGTGTATGTATGTATATACATGTATGTATCATATGTGTATCATAAATATAGGATAGTTTGGATTTTCTCAAGCTAAAGATGAGATGTGTTTAGATAACATATTTTATCTTTGTTCAATCAAATCAGGTTCCTCACTGAGATGTATTTATAGCTGCTAAGTATAGCTAATATTTAACTGTGTTAGCTACATTTTTCATCTTTCAAGGTTGTACCTATAATAGAAATACTAATTAATAGTTAGCACTTATGGGCTTTTTATCTTCTAAGTACTTTACCAACAATTAATTTAATGCTCTCAAGAACCATGGGAACCCTAATTTCTGTAGGATAAAAGGCAAGTTAGACTAGGCTCTCTGGGACAGAAATCAGATGAGGATAGGTCTTCACATATATTTTGCCATGTTCATCAACACTAGAAGGGGGGAAAAAAAGCTTTAATTCAGCCTTATTCTGAAGTTGTTGATTTTGAGAAAGAAATGCCCTGAAAGTTTCCTTTTACTAAATTAAGGTGCAACAAATCAAACTTTAATAAAGTGTGGAATTTAATTGTTCTTTGTGATTCACTGAGGGAAAGCCATTAAGTACGATATAAATCTACTTATAATACTGTAGTAGTTTATAATTATTTCTGGTATGTACATTTTATTTCAAAATTATTCAATATTGCATTATTCAATATTGTAAGCTGGAAACAATGGGATCTTTTGAAGCACAGCCTGTCATCTTAATGTTTTTTTGGTAAATGGTTGATTTGAACACTAAGACCATAATAGTATCTTTGCTACCACATGAATTCCACATTGTTATGTCATAGTTTGGAACATTCTTGTTATTTGCAATCAATTAAAACTAAGCTTTTAATAATGTAGATGTAGACAAGAAAATGACTTACCAGAGTTTGTCTCCAAATTAATGCTTTACCTATAAGATTTGATAAAGTGGTGTGCTTGGAGAGAATGTTAATCGTAAAAACTGTTTTTATTGTCCTTAAATTTTTTTTTGACTTTTAAGTAGTCTGAGAGTTTATCTTTGATCATATAATTGTGAGATATATATTTCTTATTCGTGTTCATAGAACCACATGTTTCATACAGTAAAAGAATGATTTACTTGAATACTTTGGAGGGACTCGCTTCCAAAAATTGACATGGAGTAAGGATAACATGAGAAATATGCCACTCTGCTTAATCAGTAGAGAGTTGTCTGCCTACCATCCTCATGGTAAAAGACATCTTTCTCTGGGATTTTGGCTGCTATGGTCAGCAAACATGAGTATTCAGGGACTCCTGAGTGGCTCAGTGGTTGAGTATCTGCCTTTGGCTCAGGTCATGATCCCCAGGTCCTGGGGTTGAGTCTTGCATCGGGCTCCCCAGAGGCAGCCTGCTTCTCCCTCTGCGTATGTCTTTGCCTCTCTCTTTGTCTCTCATGAATAAATAAATAAAGTCTTAAAAAAAAAAGATGAGTATTTAGTTGAGCAGCCCCCAATCCCATCACAATCAGCTGTTCTGTAGGGGTGTTAGGGGACCCTGCACAAAGGGCTTTGGAAAGCACTTACACAGCATCTATTTCTGTATGTGAACAAACCTCTTAACCTCTTACCTACCTGGGGAAAAGCCCATGAATCTTGCTGAAGCTGTGCCTATGTGAGAAAATAAGAGGTACAGCAATTTTAGACTGCAATGAAAGTCGTCCTCTTGGAATAATCACTTACAGTTATAAAAAACTTAATGTGCTACATAATTTACTAACTATTCAAATTCTTCACTTTAAAGTATATAAGCAAAAAAAAAAAAAAGTATATAAGCATATGAAATAAACATCTTTATCTTTCACCCATCCATACAATCAAGTATTATAATTAGTTGATACTTTAATTAAAAAAACAAAAACTTGAGAAATCTGCCTTCTGCCATTGATCTATTGATCCAAAAGCTTAGTTAATCTCTTAGTCCTTGTTATCACAAGGCTACTTTTGCCCAGCATTTAGGGCTTATTGTTTCTTTCTTTCTTTTTTTTTTTTAAAGCAAATTATTTTTTCTTTTTAAGGTTTATTTATTTATGATAGAGAGAGAGAGAGAGAGAGAGAGAGAGGCCAAGAGGAGGGAGAAGCAGGCTCAATGCAGGAAGCCCGACATGGGACTTGATCCCGGGTCTCCAGGATTGCGCCCTGGGCTGAAGGCAGGCGCTAAACCGCTGAGCCACCCAGGGATCCCGGGCTTATTGTTTCAATAAGGGAATGGTTACATGCCAATAATGAGTTCATTAATGAATAGCTTCAAAGATCAATGTTAGCACCCTCTTAATGTAGTTGATAAGTCCCTCCCAAGGGCTTGTCTAGGAAAAGATTCACAGATAAAAAAGCATCTACTATTTTCTAGACACAAACTGTTTCTAGCAATGGTACAGGTTCAACAAATTATTGACATAAACCTGAAGAAACATTTTCCGACATTACCAATGCTATTGAGGATGACTGGGGACAGAGGCTTCAACTCCCTACTAGGTTAGAGATTTTGGGGAATTCTAATTGCATTTTCCAAACTGTTCATGAGTAATAACCCCAGCATTTCTGTGGTACACTAAATAATAATCCTAAAGATATCCACATCCTAATTCTTGGAACCTCTTAATGTTACTTGATGTGACAAAAAGGATTTTGTGGATAAGATTCGCTATCTTGAGATGGGATGGTTATCCTGGCTTATTGGTGCAGACCTTAAATGCAACCCCAAGTATATTTAAAAGAGAGAGGCAGAGGAAGACCGGCCTGGCAACTGTGGAGGAGAAGACGATGTGCTATGACAACAGAGATTATCATCATGCAGCCAGGAGCCAAAGAACATGGGCAATCTCCAGAAATGAAAGAAGCAAGGAACAGATTCACCTCTAGAACCTCTAGAGCCTTAAGACAAAACCAGGCTTGTTGAGATCTTGATTTTACCCCAGTGAAACTGATTTCAGACTTCTGGCCTTGAGAACTGTAAAAGAGTAAATTTGTTTTGTTTTAAGCCACCAAGTTTGTGGCAACCTGTTACAAAATCTATAGGAAACAAGCACAATATTCTTTTAAACCAATTCCCCATTAAAAGTTTACATGTCTCTCTAAGCCAGTACATACTTGACCAAACATGTATGGAGCATTTGTCTCTATCCATATATCTACATTTTATTTATATTGATGATTTATTTTTGGTTTAGCGCTTCTTTTTTAATGGACTTAGTTGTTATTTTTCTTTTTTTTTTTTTAACTTGCATTCATTTCCTTGGTAATTATCACAAAGCAACAACTAGTATTTTTCTATCTGCCTCTAATACAAACTATTCACCTGGCTTTTAAACAATTTATTTTCTAAGTGACACCATGCAGATAAAATTATTTTAGTAATGTATATATGCTTAAGAATTTTGGTATTATAGCAATAAAACATCTTCTGCTTTGAAGATAGAAAATTTAAAAATTCAGAGAAAAGACATCTCCTTTTTAAAAGTCTGCTTGACATTCACTATCCATATTCAATTGGGTAAATTTCAGTAAGTTCAAAAAAAGATGCAAGCCTTATAAACCCCAAGCTACCATGTTGGTAACAGATTGCACAGGAAATCTCTGATCTCATTGCAGAAAACTATCGTTTCAACACTTTGGTTCCTGGATTCACTGGTTCAAAGTGTATACACATCAAAAACATCTTTGTATTTTTCTACACAGCAAAGAAAACAATCAACAAAACTAAAAGACAACCTACAGAATGGAAGAAGATATTTGCAAATGACCTATCAGATAAAGGGCTAGTATCCAAGATCTATAAAGAACTTATTAAACTCAACACCCAAGAAACAAACTCTCCCATCATGAAATGGGCAAAAGACATGAACAGAAATCTCACAGAGGAAGACATAGACATGGCCAACATGCACATGAAAAAATGCTCTGCATCACTTGCCATCAGGGAAATACAAATCAAAACCACAATGAGATCCCACCTCACACCAGTGAGAATGGGGAAAATTAACAAGGCAGGAAACCACAAATGTGGGAGAGGATGCGGAGAAAAGGGAACCATCTTACACTGTTGGTGGGAATGTGGACTGGTACAGCCACTCTGGAAAACTGTGTGGAGGTTCCTCAAAGAGTTAAAAATAGAACTGCCCTGAGACCTAGCAATTGCACTGTTGGGGATTTACCCCAAAGATACAGATACAGTGAAATGGCAGGACACCTGCACCCCAATGTTCACAGCAGCCATGTTCACCATAGCCAAACTGTGGAAGGAGCCTCGATGTCTTTCGACAGATGAATGGATAAAGAAGATGTGGTCTACATCTACAGTGGAATATTACTCAGCTGTTAGAAAGGACAAATACCTACCATTTATATAGATATGGATGGAGCTGGAGGGTATTATTTTGAGTGAAGTAAGTCAATCAGAGAAAGACAATCATTATATGGTTTCACTCATACAGGGAATATAAAAAATAGTGAAAGGGATTATAGGGGAAAGGAGAGGAAATGAGTGGGAAATATCAGAGAGGGAGACAGAACATGAGAGACTCCTAACTCTGGGAAACAAAGGGTTGCAGAAGGGGAGGTAGGTGGGGGGATGGGGTAACTGGGTGATGGGCACTGAGGGGGCACTTGACTGGATGATCACTGGGTGTTATACTATATGTTGGCAAATTGAATTTAAATTAAAAAACATAAAAAAATCTTTGTAAAACAGTTTAATAATTATGCAGAGCGTAGAAATGTGTATGACTCAATCTCAACATGTACCTAATCTTGTTTTTGAACATTGTTAACTAGTTTTGGAAAAGAGGGTCAGATATCCTAGATTCAGTGAACTGATAACTACTGACTCTGGACTTCAGTTTTTTTCCCTGAAAGTGGGAAGATTTGGCTGTATTAAGCTTCTTAGCTATAAAGATTCTGTAGATTTTTATGGTCAAATTAATATAAAAAACTGCTACCTTCAATCCCTGGTTGGATGGTTTGAATCAGCTATGTAAGGATGGTTTGAATCAGCAAGAAACTGCTCATTTGGTTCTGCAACCAAAAAAATACACCTGGCCTGTAATTCTCAGAAACATGGTTAACAATGTCTTTCTTTTTAACTATTCATCCAGTTGATTATTCTCAAAGAGATGGTAAATATTTTTAAAAAATTACACAGGAGGGTTGCCTGGGTGGCTCAGTGTTGAGCATCTATGATAAGCTCAAGACGTGATGCCAGAGTCCTGGGATTGAGTCCCTGCATGGAGCCTGCTTCTCCCTCTGCCTATGTCCCTGCCTCTCTCTCTCTTTGTCTCTCATGAATATATATATATAAAATTATATTATGTATATATATATATATAAAACACAGGAAATAGAAGCACATTTTTAAAATGAATGTGTCTAAGTGATTTGCAATTATGATCTTAAAAAAATATATGTACTCCTGCATGACCTGTGAGTGTCCTCCACTTGGTTATGAAGAGCCCTGTGATTTACCCACACACAATCCAGCAATGGAAGATCAGTAGTAAGCTCCTTGGCATATATTGTAGAATCCTTAGTATATTTAGTGTCTAGGTAAAATCCAAGCAAGTTTTGTGTGTACACAAGTGTACATTTGTGCATGTGTGTGTGCTTGTGAGTGCATGCAGGGGATGGGAGGTGGAGGCAGGGATGTTGTCTATAAAAGAATATATGGGAAACTGACATCATATCCACCATGCCAGACTCCCTGGCATACATTTCTTCCTAGAATTATGTATTGGATTTTTATTTCTGATTACATGAGCATTTCAACTCAAGCATAATTTTTTTCTGGGGTTTTGTACACAAAATGCAAATCAACATTTTCAGAATTTTAAGAGGCAGATTGGGCAGAGGGCCAGAGAGCCTGAAAGGAAAGAGAGATGAGCCTTTAGAGGGAATTGCATGTAATGATTAAGGAGACCCTACAAGATACGCACTGGTAACTTTTCCACATGATGTCACATGGAAACATTAGCGAGGGGACAATTCAAGGTGGGCCTTTCATGGTGGCAGTGAGCAATGCTGCCCCTGTGTGTGCCTTGTCCCTGACGGAATCAGGTCCTTTGGAAAGTTAAACAAGTCTCCTGTTTCCTTCCTCTCCAAACTGAGTGTTCCTTCCCTCATGTCACAGAGCACTATCCTTAGATTATGGGTCTGCTTTTCCCTCTTTTGAATTGTTCCAAGATAAAAGCTTTTTACTGAGAGGGGAGAGGAAAGTAGTACACAGTGCCACTTCAAAAACATTGGATTTTGCATGCAGCACATGGGGAATAGATAAGAAATACAAAGCTGCGTGATTGTACCCTTACAGTCTAGAAGAGCTCATACAGTTCACCTCTTCCAGGGCCTATTGTCTGAGTCTGTGGCACCTTACATGGAACAGTTTGGGAATGGAATGATGGGACATGACTAAACCATGCGGCTGTTAGAAACCCAGAGGCCAGGGATCCCTGGGCTCAGCAGTTTAGCACCTGCCTTTGGCCCAGGGTGTGATCCTGGGATCCGGGATGGAGTCCCACATCAAGCTCCTTGCATGGAGCCTGCTTCTCCCTCTGCCTGTTTCTCTCTCTCTCTCTCTCTCTCTCTCTCTGTGTCTTGTAAATACATAAATAAAAAAATCTAAAAAAAAAATTAAAAAAAAAGAAACCCAAAGGCCCATGAGATGAATGTGAGTAGCATACTGAAACATAGTGATAAGAAATGCAATCAAAGTGAACCTTTATTATTATTATTTTTATTTAGAAGCAAAGTCTTCTCCCTCCAAAGAATGAAAAGTCATGTAGGCACCCTCTATTGCCTGCTTCTTCTTTGGTGATTAAAAGTCCAGTGATCACTTTAATTACAAATATAGCCACACATCATAATTAGAATATTCATTCCAGGATGTTAACAATTATCAACTTGGTTCCACATTTTGGAATATTTTTGCTAGCCCTAGCCACCTGAGTGTGGACCCCAGAACTGGGAAGGGGCATGGTTCATCTCATTGCTATTATTCTGCCTCTGCCCCATAAGCCTACAAAGTTTTAACAAAAATTTGTAATTAACAAAAATTGCATATATTTAGGTTGTACAGTATGTTTTGCTGCACATATACATTGTGAAATGATTACTACAATCAAGCTAATTAACATACTCATCACAGTAATCTTTTGTGTTGTGTGATGAGAACATTGAGATCTATTGTTTTAGCAAAATTCAAGAATATGGTATGGTATTATTAGCTATAGTCACCATGCTGAACATTAGGTCTCCCAAACTTACTCACCTTACAACTGAAAGCTTGTACCTTTTGAGCAACATTTCCAAATTTCCCCCATGACCAGTGCCTAGTAACTGCCATTCTATCTACATTCTGTTATGATGAGTTCAATTTTTTTTAAAGATTCTACATATAAGTGAGATCATGCAGTCTTTTTCTTTCAGTATCTGGCTTATTTTACTTAGCATAATGTCCTCCAGTTTCATCCACCTAGTTGCAAATGGCAGAGTCTCCTTTTTTTTTATGGCAAAATAATATTAGCATATAAATATTTGTATGTAAATAGTAATGCTGTATTATATTGTATATATCACACTTTCTTTATCCATTCATCCTTTGAA
Organism: Canis lupus baileyi; assembly: GCF_048164855.1. Lineage (NCBI taxonomy): Eukaryota > Metazoa > Chordata > Mammalia > Carnivora > Canidae > Canis > Canis lupus. The sequence continues at coordinate 3,956,371 of NC_132868.1, read as the reverse complement.
GGACATGTAGATTAATTCTATGTCTTGGTTACTGTGAATAATGCTGCAGTAATCATGGGAGGGCCACTCTCTCTTTGAGATAATGGTTTCATTTCCTTTGAATATATACCCGGAAGTGGGATTGCTGGATCACATGGCAGTTCCATTTTTAATTTTTTAGAAAAAACTCCATACTGTTTTGAATGATGACTGTACTAGTTTACATTCCTACCAACAGTAAATGAGTTCCTTTTTTTCTACATCCTTGCCAATACTTGTTATCTTTTGACTTTTTGATAGTAATCATTTCATCAGGTGAGCTGAAAACTCATTATGATTTTGATTTGCATTCTCTTGATGATTAGTGATGTTGAGAACCTTTTTGTATATCTGTTGACCATTTTATGTCTTTTTTGTAAAACTATTGATTCATATCTTTTGCTCATTTAAAAAATTATTTATTTTAGATAGGGAGTGAGGAGCAAAGGGAGAGGGAGAGATAATCCTCAAGTAGACACCCTGCTGAGCGTGGAGCATGACTCAGGGCTCAATCACAGGACCCTGAGATCGTGACCTGAGGTGAAATCAAGAGTCAACTGTTTGAACAACTAAGCCACCCAGGTTCCCCTCTTTTACTCATTTTTAAATGAGTTTTGTGTGTGTATGTGTGTATGTTTATTGAGTTGTATGAGTTCCGTATATCTTTTGAACATAACTGTTAAGTATATGGTTATGGTTAAGTATATTATTTCTAACTCCATAGTTTGCTTTTTCACTCTGATTATTCCCTTTACTGTGCAGATACTTTTTTGTTTGAGGTAGTCTTCCTTGTCTATTTTTGCTTTTTTGTCTGCTTTTGGTGTTGAGTCCAAAAAATCATTGCCAAGTCCAATGTCAAGGAGTTTTTCTCCCATGTTTGCTTCTAGGAGTCTTACGCTTTAAGGACTTACATTTAAGTCTTTAATACATTTTGAGTTGATTTTTGTGTATGGTATATGATAGAGTCCAATTTCATTCTTTTACATATGGCTGTCCAGTTTTTCCAACACTATTGAAAACATTATCCTTTCACCCTTGTGTATTCTTGGCCCTGTTGTCGAAGAGTGATTGATGGCATATGTATGAGTTAGCATTCTAAGTAGGGAGATACTATAATCAAATCTATGTTTCAGGAACATGAATGTGGCTACAGTGAAAAGGATTGAAAAACAAGTGCACACACACACACACACACACACACACAAAATAGGCTCTCTCACTTTGTAAAGAAGAGGAGCAATGTATTATATGATTTTATCTTACTAGAATTTTGTTTGGCTGTAAGCATGGAGCTGGTGTTGAAACTCTTTGTTAAAATATGAAATGATCAGATAGGGATAGGAGGTCTTCAAATAAGGTATAGTAGTACAGTAGGGATACAATAAAATCTGGAAATAAGATAGAGAAAGATTTTAAAAGCACACTTTGTGAAGTAGCAATTAAATATACATCAAGAGAAAGGAACGATGCCTCAAAGTGGGTCAGAAATCTCTAACTTTGGATGTTTATATCACCATTATGAGAAATGAGAAAGTCAGATGGAAGGTGTATTTGGGTTAGAAGGGGTGTAAGTTTTATGACTCTATACATTAATGAGATTTATTTCTTGGATTAGTTTGAGAGCATGTTAATAAGTGAGTGGTCTGGCAGGGCCAGACAATAGCCAAGTTAGTTGGGATGGTGAGAATAAAAAGAACATGTTCAGATTATTGTGTTTTCAGTGGAGCGGGGTTTGGGTCAGGGAGAAGGGGTCTCAAAGAAAAACCGTTTTCATACAATTTATTGTCTTCATCAGGATGAGCATGAAGAGTAGCAACAGAAGGTAAGGCTAGATGTGTTCAGGCTTTTGCCAAAAAAAATCAATCATTTTTCTGAAGGAAGAAGGAATCAAGTATTGGTATTTAAAATTGTCTTTGAACGAGAGTGAGCCGTGATAGATGTCGAGAGACTTGACTAGCAGAGAAAATAAATGAATAGAACTAATACTGCATAGCAGGAATAGATGCAAAGTGAGTAATTCTGAACACCTTGTAAAGGGACAGGCATCATTATTTCCTTTTTTTTTTTTTTTTTTTTTTATTTATTTTTTTTTTTTTATTGGTGTTCAATTTACTAACATACAGAATAACACCCAGTGCCCGTCACCCATTCACTCCCACCCCCCGCCCTCCTCCCCTTCTACCACCCCTAGTTCGTTTCCCAGAGTTAGCAGTCTTTATGTTCTGTCTCCCTTTCTGATATTTCCCACACATTTCTTCTCCCTTCCCTTATTTTCCCTTTCACTATTATTTATATTCCCCAAATGAATGAGAACATATAATGTTTGTCCTTCTCCGACTGACTTACTTCACTCAGCATAATACCCTCCAGTTCCATCCACGTTGAAGCAAATGGTGGGTATTTGTCATTTCTAATAGCTGAGTAATATTCCATTGTATACATAAACCACATCTTCTTTATCCATTCATCTTTCGTTGGACACCGAGGCTCCTTCCACAGTTTGGCTATCGTGGCCATTGCTGCTAGAAACATCGGGGTGCAGGTGTCCCAGCGTTTCATTGCATTTGTATCTTTGGGGTAAATCCCCAACAGTGCAATTGCTGGGTCGTAGGGCAGGTCTATTTTTAACTGTTTGAGGAACCTCCACACAGTTTTCCACAGTGGCTGCACCAGTTCACATTCCCACCAACAGTGTAAGAGGGTTCCCTTTTCTCCACATCCTCTCCAACATTTGTTGTTTCCTGCCTTGTTAATTTTTCCCATTCTCACTGGTGTGAGGTGGTATCTCATTGTGGTTTTGATTTGTATTTCCCTGATGGCAAGTGATGCAGAGCATTTTCTCATGTGCATGTTGGCCATGTCTATGTCTTCTTCTGTGAGATTTCTGTTCATGTCTTTTGCCCATTTCATGATTGGATTGTTTGTTTCTTTGGTGTTGAGTTTAATAAGTTCTTTATAGATCTTGGAAACTAGCCCTTTATCTGATATGTCATTTGCAAATATCTTCTCCCATTCTGTAGGTTGTCTTTGAGTTTTGTTGACTGTATCCTTTGCTGTGCAAAAGCTTCTTATCTTGATGAAGTCCCAATAGTTCATTTTTGCTTTTGTTTCTTTTGCCTTCGTGGATGTATCTTGCAAGAAGTTACTATGGCCGAGTTCAAAAAGGGTGTTGCCTGTGTTCTTCTCTAGGATTTTGATGGAATCTTGTCTCACATTTAGATCTTTCATCCATTTTGAGTTTATCTTTGTGTATGGTGAAAGAGAGTGGTCTAGTTTCATTCTTCTGCATGTGGATGTCCAATTTTCCCAGCACCATTTATTGAAGAGACTGTCTTTCTTCCAATGGATAGTCTTTCCTCCTTTATCGAATATTAGTTGCCCATAAAGTTCAGGGTCCACTTCTGGATTCTCTATTCTGTTCCACTGATCTATGCGTCTGTTTTTGTGCCAGTACCACACTGTCTTGATGACCACAGCTTTGTAGTACAACCTGAAATCTGGCATTGTGATGCCCCCAGATATGGTTTTCTTTTTTAAAATTCCCCTGGCTATTCGGGGTCTTTTCTGATTCCACACAAATCTTAAAATAATTTGTTCTAACTCTCTGAAGAAAGTCCATGGTATTTTGATAGGGATTGCATTAAACGTGTATATTGCCCTGGGTAACATTGACATTTTCACAATATTAATTCTGCCAATCCATGAGCATGGAATATTTTTCCATCTCTTTGTGTCTTCCTCAATTTCTTTCAGAAGTGTTCTATAGTTTTGAGGGTATAGATCCTTTACATCTTTGGTGAGGTTTATTCCTAGGTATCTTATGCTTTTGGGTGCAATTGTAAATGGGATTGACTCCTTAATTTCTCTTTCTTCAGTCTCATTGTTAGTGTATAGAAATGCCACTGACTTCTGGGCATTGATTTTGTATCCTGCCACGCTACCGAATTGCTGTATGAGTTCTAGCAATCTTGGGGTGGAGACTTTTGGGTTTTCTATGTAGAGTATCATGTCATCGGCGAAGAGGGAGAGTTTGACTTCTTCTTTGCCAATTTGAATGCCTTTAATGTCTTTTTGTTGTCTGATTGCTGAGGCTAGGACTTCCAGTACTATGTTGAATAGCAGTGGTGAGAGTGGACATCCCTGTCTTGTTCCTGATCTTAGGGGAAAGGCTCCCAGTGCTTCCCCATTGAGAATGATATTTGCTGTGGGCTTTTCATAGATGGCTTTTAAGATGTCGAGGAATGTTCCCTCTATCCCTACACTCTGAAGAGTTTTGATCAGGAATGGATGCTGTATTTTGTCAAATGCTTTCTCTGCATCCAATGAGAGGATCATATGGTTCTTGGTTTTTCTCTTGCTGATATGATGAATCACATTGATTGTTTTACGGGTGTTGAACCAGCCTTGTGTCCCAGGGATAAATCCTACTTGGTCATGGTGAATAATTTTCTTAATGTACTGTTGGATCCTATTGGCCAGTATCTTGTTGAGAATTTTTGCATCCATGTTCATCAGGGATATTGGTCTGTAATTCTCCTTTTTGGCGGGGTCTTTGTCTGGCTTTGGAATTAAGGTGATGCTGGCTTCATAGAACGAATTTGGAAGTACTCCATCTCTTTCTATCTTTCCAAACAGCTTTAGGAGAATAGGTATGATTTCTTCTTTAAACGTTTGATAAAATTCTCCTGGGAAGCCATCTGGCCCTGGACTCTTGTGTCTTGGGAGGTTTTTGATGACTGCTTCAATTTCCTCCCTGGTTATTGGCCTGTTCAGGTTTTCTATTTCTTCCTGTTCCAGTTTTGGTAGTTTGTGGCTTTCCAGGAAAGCGTCCATTTCTTCTAGATTGCCTAATTTATTGGCGTATAGCTGTTCATAATATGTTTTTAAAATCGTTTGTATTTCCTTGGTGTTGGTAGTGATCTCTCCTTTCTCATTCATGATTTTATTAATTTGAGTCTTCTCTCTCTTCTTTTTAATAAGGCTGGCTAATGGTTTATCTATCTTATTAATTCTTTCAAAGAACCAACTCCTGGTTCTGTTGATCTGTTCCACAGTTCTTCTGGTCTCGATTTCGTTGAGTTCTGCTCGAATCTTTATTAGCTCCCTTCTTCTCTTGGGTGTAGGATCTATTTGCTGTTTTTTCTCTAGCTCCTTTATGTGTAAGGTTAGCTTTTGTATTTGAGTTCTTTCCAGTTTTTGAATGGATGCTTGTATTGCGATGTATTTCCCCCTTAGGACTGCTTTTGCTGCATCCCAAAGATTTTGAACGGTTGTATCTTCATTCTCATTAGTTTCCATGAATCTTTTTAATTCTTCCTTAATTTCCTGGTTGACCCTTTTATCTTTTAGCAGGATGGTCCTTAACCTCCATGTGTTTGAGGTCCTTCCAAACTTCTTGTTGTGATTTAGTTCTAATTTCAAGGCATTATGGTCCGAGAATATGCAGGGGACAATCCCAATCTTTTGGTATCGGTTCAGACCCGATTTGTGACCCAATATGTGGTCTATTCTGGAGAAAGTTCCATGTGCGCTTGAGAAGAATGTGTATTCAGTTGAGTTTGGATGTAAAGTTCTGTAGCTATCTGTGAAATCCATCTGGTCCAGTGTATCATTTAAAGCTCTCGTTTCTTTGGAGATGTTTTGCTTAGAAGACCTATCAAGTATAGAAAGAGCTAGATTGAAGTCACCAAGTATAAGTGTATTATTATCTAAGTATTTCTTCACTTTGGTTAATAATTGATTTATATATTTGGCAGCTCCCACATTCGGAGCATATATATTGAGGATTGTTAAGTCCTCTTGTTGAATAGATCCTTTAAGTATGATATAGTGTCCCTCTTCATCTCTCACTACAGTCTTTGGGGTAAATTTTAGTTTATCTGATATAAGGATGGCTACCCCTGCTTTCTTTTGAGGACCATTCGAATGGTAAATGGTTCTCCAACCTTTTATTTTCAGGCTGTAGGTGTCCTTCTGTCTAAAATGAGTCTCTTGTAGACAGCAAATAGATGGGTCCTGCTTTTTTATCCAGTCTGAAACCCTGCGCCTTTTGATGGGGTCATTAAGCCCGTTCACATTCAGAGTTACTATTGAGAGATATGAGTTTAGTGTCATCATGATATCTATTCAGTCTTTGTTTTTGTGGACTGTTCCACTGAACTTCTTCTTAAAGGGGAATTTTAAGAGGCCCCCTTAAAATTTCTTGCAGAGCTGGTTTGGAGGTCACATATTCTTTTAGTTGCTGCCTGTCTTGGAAGCTCTTTATCTCTCCTTCCATTTTGAATGAGAGCCTTGCTGGATAAAGTATTCTTGGTTGCATGTTCTTTTCATTTAGGACCCTGAATATATCCTGCCAGCCCTTTCTGGCCTGCCAGGTCTCTGTGGAGAGGTCTGCTGTTACCCTAATACTCCTCCCCATAAAAGTCAGGGATTTCTTGTCTCTTGCTGCTTTAAGGATCTTCTCCTTATCTTTGGAATTTGCAAGCTTCACAATTAAATGTCGAGGTGTTGAACGGTTTTTATTGATTTTAGGGGGGGATCTCTCTATTTCCTGGATCTGAATGCCTGTTTCCCTTCCCAGATTAGGAAAGTTTTCAGCTAGAATTTGTTCAAATACATATTCTGGCCCTCTGTCCCTTTCGGCGCCCTCGGGAACCCCAATTAAACGTAGGTTTTTCTTCCTCAGGCTGTCATTTATTTCCCTTAATCTATCTTCATGGTCTTTTAATTGTTTGTCTCTTTTTTCCTCAGTTTCCCTCTTTGCTGTCAACTTGTCTTCTAGGTCACTCACTCGTTCTTCCACCTCGTTAACCCTCGTCGTTAGGACTTCTAGTTTGGATTGCATCTCATTCAATTGGTTTTTAATTTCTGCCTGATTAGCTCTAAATTCTGCAGTCATGAAGTCTCTTGAGTCCTTTATACTTTTTTCTAGAGCCACCAGTAGCTGTATAATAGTGCTTCTGAATTGGCTTTCTGACATTGAATTGTAATCCAGATTTTGTAACTCTGTGGGAGAGAGGACTGTTTCTGATTCTTTCTTTTGAGGTGAGGTTTTCCTTCTAGTCATTTTGCTCAGTGCAGAGTGGCCAAAAGCAAGTTGTATTGGGAAAAAGAGAAAAAGAGAGGAGAGAAAGAAGGAAAGAAAAGAGAAAGAGAAAAAAAAAGGGAAGAAAAAGAAAAAAAAACGAAAAAAAAAAAAAAAAAAGAAGAAAAAGAGAAAGAAAAAGAAAGGAGAAAAAAAGGGGGTGGGGGAAGGAAACAAATCAAAAAGCAAAACAAAACAAAAACAAAAACAAAAACAAAAACAAACAAACAAAAAAAAGAACCACCGGGGAGTATCTTCTGATTCTGTGTTCTTTAAGTCCCTTGGCTTCTCCTGGAAGTTGTCAGTCTAGCTGGTGTTCTGGGGGAGGGGCCTGTTGTGCTGATTTTCAGGTGTTAGCAGTTGGGGGAGCTGCTGTGCCCCTGCCTGGTGCAGGGCTCGGTGGGGGTTGTTTACCCCGTGAGGCCGCAGGAGGAACAGCCCCAGTGGCGGGGCAGCTCTGGAAACCTGGAGTCAGCTCCGGCAGGAACTCCGTCTGCAGGGCCTGGAGGCTCCGGGGCGGGGCCGCTGATCTGCTCAGCTGGGGCAGGAGCGTCCTCGCTGTCCTGGGCCCTCCCGGCCTCTGCCTGTCCCGGGGGAGGCGGGATCCTGGGCTGTGTCCCGGCGCCCTGTGCTCCGGAGCCTGCGCTGGTGGATTCGCGCTCCCGGGCCGCGCAACCCCCTCCGCGGAGCTGCCGCCCGAGCCCCTCCGAGCTGCTCCTGGAACCGCGCAGCCCCCACCGCACGGAGCCTCTTCTTCTGCCCGAGCCCCTCCGAGCTGCTCCCGGGGCCCCGCAGCCCCCTCCGCGGAGCCGCCGCCCGAGCCCCTTCAGCTGCTCCGGGTCCCGCCGGGTCCCGCCGTGCGCGCTGCAGCCCTTAGGGAGCTCGGCGCACTCTCCTGGGCGCGCAGTTGCTGTTACTGTCCCCGGGAGCCCGAGGGCATCCCCGCCCTCCTGGGTCCTGCTCCACCTCCCCGCGAGCCCCTTTCCGCCCGGGAAGGTCGGTGCAGCTCCTGCTCCTCCGGGACGGGGCTCTCCTGTCCTGGGGACACTCGCCCCGGCCTCAGCCCGGCTCCTCGCGGGGCCCCTCCCCCTTGGAGGCCTTTGTTCCTTTATTTCTTTTTCCCCGTCTTCCTACCTTGATAGATGCGCGAACTCTTCTCACTGTAGCATTCCAGCTGGTCTCTCTTTGAATCTCAGGCCGAATTCATAGATTTTCAGGATAATTTGAAGGTTTTCTAGGTAGTTTGGTGGAGACAGGTGATTTGGAGACCCTACTCCTCCGCCATCTTGCTCCTCCCCCCGGCATCATTATTTCCATTGCTCTGATCATGAAGAAAGATAGGAGGAAGGCAGGCAAAGCTGATAGGATTATTCCAGAAAGACAGGGAGGCAGATGACCATATTCTTAATAAATAAGAAAAAGTCCTTTTTATAAATGAGATGAATTTAAGTAAAATTTAAAATTTTATAAAACATGAAGGGTACTTTAATTTTTAGATCATTTCAGTAATTCCATTATTGTAGACAATGTCATGCACCAATGTCTCAAGGAATATCCTGTCTCTTTTAGCAACAGAAGCAGCATGGGCTTGAGTTCTAAGGGTCAACTGCCTGGACATCATTCTAACTTGCTATATAATCTGGAGGGGGATTACCCAATCTTGCTGCTCCTCACATTTTTGGTGCCTATCTCACCAAAGTTATAACCAAGTTTGTTCTTCTATGTAAAGCACTTAGAACAGGGCCTACATAGTCTCTGTTAAATAACCAAATAAAATGTATTGTGGGGGAAAAAGTGTGGCTCCAAATTGAGAAGATAAATTTCAGTATAAAGAAGAATCAATATAGACTTTCCTTCTCACTTAGAAAAAACTTTCGTCCTAAGAGTACCCCAAATGTACTCACTTTTCTTAGATCTTCCCAAGAGTTACTGAAGCCCAGAGATAGCAGGATTGAAACTCAGGGACAGAATGTGTTCCCCTAGGTTAGTTATAATTCCTAAAATGACACCTGCACTCAGTTCCTGCCCAAAACAAAAGAAAGAATAGATAAGAGAATTAAGAAAGAAATGACAAATGAAAATGAAATGATTTGGGTATATGCTACCATTATTCCTTTACTCCAAAATTTTTTCCATATCTCTCTTGGGAGCAAAGAAGATTTCATTTTAAATTGGATCCTGAGGGTTAAGTAAAATCAATAAAGAACTTCAGAGTGCAGAGAACTTAAATTACCAATATTCTCTGGGACAATGAAATTCATCACTATGTCTACCCTAGAGTAGCATTTGTTTACTTAGATATTATTAAAAAAACACATAAATTATGAGGATTTATTTCACAGACACTTATATTGATCTCATTTTCAAAAATGTGAAGATCTTTTGAGGCAAAACACAAGGTTAAAAGGTTTTCAAAATATACACATGAAATATAATAAGGTGATTTTGGAAAGTCTATAATTTTACAAGTGTTAAGGGCATATATTTTTACAAAGAAAACCTTAAGGTAGCATTCAGTCATCAAAAAATATTTCCAACTTACTCATTTGGGTTTTCCTGTAGTATTTGTTATTCAGCATAGTTACAGGTCAAGTGTCCTTGATCTACCCTCAGTACTCACACCTCAGTACCTATGCATACATATACTTTGATCTTCTGTTTTGCAAGTGTGACCCAGTACAAGTTTTAGGATTCCAAATATCCTGGGCAAAATAATTTGTAGTCAATAAGAGCCTTTTCTTTCCTAAGCGTATTTCCTCCACCAGCCACATCTCCAAAGCAACATTTATTGGGGGCGGGGAGGGTTGTGGTGGTGGGAGGAGAAAACCTAAAGGATGGGAGGGAAATGAAGTGAATAAGAGACTGCATGATGCTAAATAATCACTACACAGAAACATTGTTTTTATTTTAAAACTTCCTATGAAAGGTGAGTGAAGAGTCCAGTCTAACTGCAGATTGTCTCTGGCTTTCAGATTATGTTTGAGTGAATAGCTGGTTAATATTGATAAGCTAATAATTGACCTTGCATATAATAGTGCCAAAGTATGTATGTATATTGAAACAATATATGTTGCATTTTTGAAAACACCATATTCGAATGATATGAATATAAAGGATGGTGATACTTATGATCTAATAAAAATAGTTTCAGTTAATTTTCAGTGGATACTTTTATTAATTATTAAAATTATCATTAAAAAAATCAGAAAGGCATATGAAGGAAATAAAATTCACTCATAATTCTACCCACCAGAAATTACTATTTTGAATTCCTTGGTATTTTATATTGCATATATAAAGCTCCCCATACCTTTCTTCCCTAGTGGTAATTACTACCATAAAATGGTGCTAATCATTCATTCCTAGATATCATTCTGTAATTTGTACTACGATAAAAACAATATATAGTACTGCTTTGTTCTTTTAAAAATTATAGACACAGTGCTATCATATACATATCCTTTTGTAACTTTTAAACTTAACCTCACATTTTAGTTATTTATCCATGTTTGTACATACCTGTCCAGTTTCCTTTTGCTGCTACAGAAATATTCCATTGTTTGAAAAAGAATATAGTGCCCATAATTCCCTGTGTCCCTGCAGTTTCCCTTTATTGCTATAACAGAGAATGGGGGAGTGAGAATGTTTGGATGTGTCTCCTTAGCAAATGTGTGAGCATTTCTCTAGGACACACTGCTGAATTGCTTAGTCTCAGGGGTGTTTGGTATCTTCAGCTTTACTAAGTATTGTCAAATTGCTCCCTGAGTAGGTTTTATCAATTCCTATTTTCACCATCTGTATACTAATGTCCCCTTCCCCTCACCACCACCGACAAGTGGCTTGGTGTTGGATGTTTGTAGTGATGGGATAACTCATTTTCCTATAAATTTGCATTTTTTCTTATTTTAAGGGAATGTCAAGAACTGTACAAGTAATAATTGGTGATTCAGGTTTTAATTGTTCTTTATTTCAGTGAATGACATCACTGTCCATCTGGTTGCACTGCCAGAAATGGGAAGTCATTCTTGACCCATTTATCCCCTTCACTGAAGATCAGTGTCTTTTGATTCTTCCTCCCAGATGTGTTTCACTACTTCTCACTCTTTGACATCTCCACTAGCATCCTGGTCCAAGCCACCATCTTTGTCTATATAGTACTAAACCTAGAACACAGCACTGTCTTGGTACATGGCATTATCCATCCACACATCAACTTGGCTAATCACTTTTCAAGGAAATTATAAACCTGCATTAATTTTTTAGCTGAGTAGTTAAAATGAGCAGGCTATATATAAATCTCTGTCTCTCCCTCTTCCTGTCTCTGTCTCTGTTCCTGTCTCTCTCTCTCTTTCTCTCTCACACACACACAGATATCCACCAACAAAACTAATGGAGTAGTTTTGTTTTCCAAGCCTCAGTTTAATAAATCCTCTTGTTCAGAATCTAGCAGTATTTCTCTTTACTTCAACAAATTATTGGGGATCCCTGGGTGGTGCAGCGGTTTAGTGCCTGCCTTCTGCCCAGGGTGTGATCCTGGAGTCCCTGGATCGAGTCCCACATCAGGCTCCCTGTGTGGAGCCTGCTTCTCCCTCTGCTTGTGTCTCTGCCTCTCTCTCTCTCTCTCTCTCTCTCATGAGTAAATAAATAAAATCTTAAAAAAAACCAAATTATTAACATAAGGCTTGGTACTTTTGATATAATATTTCTTTATCTAAAGTGAGATCTCTTCTACAAAATTAAACACAATCACCTAAAAGTCTGAAGATATTTCTAGACCTTACTTATCCACCAGCCATTTGACTTCCAATAAATTACAGTCTAAGGTTATCTAACTAGGAATCTAAACACCAAAGACATCCCTACAGTTTAATGCTATAAAATGATCATTCATTAAAAAAATTCCATTTGTCTTGGTATTTTTTCTTCAAACCGTCATTATCTAAAATTACAATGTGCTATTCATCTTTTCACATGATTGTAGTAAGTAAAATTTTTGGTCAGATAGTATTTTCCTACTTATAAATCCCTGATCATGATCCCATTAAATGCATTCTCATGGAAATGCAGGGCTAGATAGTGCATTTCAGTTAATTTTGTGCAAAATATTTAGATAGTTCTTTTACAAAGAACTATCTTTTACAAAGAACTATGTTTTAAAAATTGTCTATTTTTAGACAATTTAATTCTTTTTGTGTATATTTAAAGTAGTTTTTAAACCTTTTAAAAAAGTCTAGAATGCCATTTGTGTTCAAGTTAACATATTGCAAATCAATAATACTTTTGTGCAGACAGTAAGATAATAATAAAACACAGCTTTGGTATACAGCATGTACAACAAATTGTGGAGCTATTTAAAGATACTGGCCTAAGTGTAATAGTTAGGATGTTGCTGTGGATCAGGAATGCCAAAGCTACTAGTTTGAGATCTAAGTGAAATATTTTGGTTTAGCCTTAGGAATGATCTTTATACAGGAACCTTTCAATTTTTCATGTGATACTGCCCTTAGAAAAACTTAAGTTATTATCTTTACTATATATCTCCAAGGGAGAAAATATTGAAGTCTCTGATGTTTTTAATTGCATTAACTGAACAAAAGGAATAATTTTCCCCATAAATATCACCATTGTAGCAGCTCAAATATCTACTAAATTTTTCTCTGTTCTTTAATACTTCAAAGTACTTATATTTAGTTTTAACAAGAAGGGGAGATGAGGAGCTATTGGTTTTCTGCTATTTATTGCCAATCATTTATGTTCTTATAGGTTCAGAGGAAGCCTAGAAAATGGCCCTAATTCCTGGAGGAACCAGAAGGACTTGAAGGAGGTCAGCCATTACTGCTCCAGAGGGGGAAAATGCACTGCATGCCATATTGGACCACTTAATACAGGCTTTTTGGACTTACTTGCAAGTGGTCATGCATCAGACTATAAATTGCCTGACATAATTTATCTATAATTAAGAGCTAAAGGTTTTGATGTATGTGTTGATACTATCATACAAAGAAATTCTTTTAACAAGGTACAATTTGTTTGTTGATTTAGTCAAGAAATTACATTTTCCAATATTATTTTGGAAATCTGATTTTTAAAGGAGGAATATTCTAACTGTTGGGTCAGTAATGAATTGTTTGGAGTGGTATATTACTTCTCCAGGGCTCTCAGAAAGTATCACTAACTAAGTGGCTTAAAATAACAAAAGTTTGGGGGATCCCTGGGTGGCTCAGCAGTTTTGGGCCTGCCTTTGGCCCAGGGTGTGATCCTGGAGTCCCGGGATCGAGTCCTGCATCTGGCTCCTGGCATGGAGCCTGCTTCTCCCTCTGCCTGTGTCTCTGCCTCTCTCTCTCCATGTCTATCATAAATAAATAAAAATAAATCTTTAAAAAAATAACAAAAATTTACTCTAACAGTTCTGGGAACTAGAAGTTAAAACTCAAGGTGTTGGCTGGGCCACCCTCTCTCCATCATCTCTAGAGAAGGATATTTCCCTGCATCTTCCAGCTTCTGTAGTCTCAAATGTTCCTTGGTTTGTGGCAGTATGACTTCAATCCTGCTTCTGTCTTCACATGGTCTTCTCTATGTGTGTCTTTGCATAGTGTTCTCTCTCTCTTTGTGTGTATATACGTTCAAATTTCCTTCTTTTAAAAAAATATTTTATTTATTCATGAGAGACATAGAGAGAGGTAGAGACATAAGCAGAGGGAGAAGCAGGCTCCCTGCGTGGAGCCTGATGTGGGACTCCATCTCAGGACCCCGGGATCATGACCTGAACTGAAGGCAGACGTTCCACTACTGAGCCACTCAGGTGTCCCAAATTTCGCTCTCTTAAGGACACCAGTCACATTGGATTAAGGGCCCATTCTACTCCAGTATGATCTCACCTTAACTTAGTTAACTATATCTGCAAGGGCTCTTCTCCCAAGCAAGGTTCTATTCTAGGGTACTAGGGGATAGAATTTCAACCTGTCTTTGTTAGGGTCTCCAATCAACCTTAACAGATAACTAAAAACATTCAATATGGTTATTAATTGCTGGGCATATGCATATGGAAGGTCTATCATAATGCAAGTTTCATGAAGAATAGAAATAAATTGTTTATTTTTGAAAACTAGAAACTCATAATGCATGAAAATGCTCAATATAACTGAAAAATTATGTGTTATGCATAGTCTGCAAGTACAATTGTTCCATCAAATTCATCAGCTCAGGAAACTGTACCTACAAAATTACTCTCACTCAGTGGTCAGCTAATCATTATTCCTTAATAATTTGTTGCTATTATGTCCCTTAATTTGCTAAGATGAGATAAACTTGATAGTTGCCCGTATCACAGTATTATGTTAACGTGCTGCATGGTAGACTCTGGAGGTTAAGAGCAGAATTCTGGAGACAGGCTGCCTAATTTGGAATCTAGGCTCTGTCACTTACTAGCAAAATGACCCTGAGAAATTGTTTATCATCTATCTCCTTCCTTTTATTTAACTGTACAGTAAGGACACTCATAGTAGCTACTCACTGACGTTCTGAAATAAGGCCAATCATCTAAAGTATGTAGAAAGAGTCTAATAGCAATTTCTTAATAAAATATTCTATTTTGCTCATTCTTAAAATATCCAATCCTCATTTAATATGTAAAGTAATTATTACCTCTTAGACAAATAAAACATAACTATATTTAGGGACTCCTGGGTGTCTCAGTGACTGTTCATTCTGCCTAAGGCTTTTTTTTTTTTTTTTTTTTCTGCCTAAGGCTTTAGGTGTGATCCCAGACTCCCAGGATTGAGTCCCTCATCGGGCTCCCCAAGGGAGCCTACTTCTCCCTCTGCCTATGCCTGTACCTCTCTCTCTGTCTCTCATGAATAAATAAATTATATATATATTTAAAAAGAGACCTAGAAACAGCAAACAGCAAGTGCTGGTGAGAATGCAGAGAAATGGGAACCCTCTTACACCATTGGTGGGAATGCAGACTGGTGCAGCCACTCTGGAAAACAGTATGAAGTTTTCTGGAAAAGTTAAAAATAGAGCTACTCTATGATCCAGCAATTGCACTACTAGGTATTGACCTAAAGAATACAAACATACTCGTTCAAAGAGATACCTGCACCCTAATGTTTATAAGCAGCATTACCTACAATAACCAAATTATGGAAGCAGCCCAATTATCCTTGACTGATGAATGGATAAAGAAGATGTGATATATATAAAGAAAGAAATCTTGCCGTTTGCAAAGACACAGATGGAGCTAGAGAGTATTATGCTAAGTGAAATAAGTCAGTCAGAGAAAGAAAAATTCCATATGATTCCACCCATACATATAATTTGAGAAACAAAACAAATAAGTAAATGGAGGAAGAAGACAGAGAGAGGTAACAAAGAATCAGACTCTTAACTATAGAGAACAAACTGATGGTTACCAGAGGGGAGGGTGGTAGATTAATGGGTGAAATAGGTGATGAGGATTGAGTGGCACTTGTTGTGATGAGCACTGGGTGTTGTATGGAAGTGTTGAATCACTAAACTGGACACTGGAGAGTAATATTACACTATGTTAACTAACTAATTTGAATAAAAACTTAATAAGTTCTCCCTTTTGCACCCCTTAACACCGCCCTACATGTCTGTTGAATCTGGGATTGCTCTTGGCTTGGAGATCTTCCAGATGGTCTCCTTCTTCTACCTATTCTATATCTTTGACAATATATATTGTGGTCTAATGAAAGTGGTAATTCTTTTATTATTGAAATGGGACCATACTCTTTGCAATTTGCATTTACCCACTCCTTCCCATTCTTACCACACCAGGTCTTAAAAAAATTCCATAACTGTATGCCCTTATAAAATCCTACCAGGTTAGCCCACAGTGTGTATTTAGAATTCTCTTACTCATGATTATATGAGTGGTTTACACTCACATATAAATCTGTTGTAAGAATCTTTGTAGGCATCTTCTCATGTATGTGTACACATTTTTACTGAGGTAAATAACTGGAAATCAATTTTTCTGGGTTACATCTTACATGATGTAACATGATTTTAATTTTGCACTGTTAAGTTGGCCTAAAAAAATAGTTATTTTTCCTTATGTTCTAGGGCTTTTGTAAAGTCTAAAATATATCCAGATACTTGATATTCTCAAAATTTTAATATTTGACAATACTAAGACATGCTACCTTACTATTATTTATATTAATATACAATATAATAAACATATAATATATAATTGTATAATGATTATTCAAATCTGATGGGTAAATTTTCATGGCATTTATTACTTATTCTGTAATATATGTTACTCTTCATTTTAGTCTATCTTTTAATGTTTTTATGATGTTATTTTATAGATCAGCTTTAATTCAAATATGAATGCATTGTTGATTTCCATATTTATAAAAATCTCCCACAACAAATAATCACAAACTTATCATTCTACAATTTCTTTTTTTAAATTTTTTTTAAATTTTTTAATTTTTTTTCATTCTACAATTTCATCTAATTTTTTTGTACATTCATTAATTAATTTTGGGTAGTTTTGAGGTATTACCTTATAATAGATTTTTCAAGGTAGAAAGTTTGTTTAAGTACTATTGTTTAAGTACTATTTAGTAAAGAATCCATCTATTATTTATTATATATGAATACACAGCATAGGTACATCACATTTTTAAATTGTGTCTTGGATTTACTCAAAATAGCTCCCCACTGAATGAGATCAGAAACTTAATACAAGTTATATTCTTATAATCTCTACACTCTCTCTCTTCTTTGTTTTGGTGTTATTTACATGAAAGGAAATTCTAGATATTTATTTTCACAAATAATTTTATACGATTTAATGAAGTTATATAATTAATTAAAACTTTGATTGTAGAATCCAAATTCATCAGGTGCCTCCATTTCCTTCTTACTGAGGCTACAACCTGTAGAAATATTTTTAGAGATAATCCTGGGGCAGTACTTCTTTAGTACTTGCATTCATAAAAATGTGTATATTTTACTTTCATACTTGAATTTTTACTATCAGTGTATATAATTATATGTTCTAATTTATTTTCTTCCAGTATAGATGAATTTAGCATTTAAATTAAGTTTCTCCAATATGTGTAATAGCCTGTGTGTATATATACTTCAGTTATATGAATTTAATATATGTCCAGCAAATTACTTCAGTTTAGTGGGGCAAAGATACTTTATATGATAAATACTACTAAAGTAAAAGACCCACCATTCAGGGAAAATAAAATTGTGTTTCTATTTTATACCATAGCAAAAACCAAGTCCAAATGAATTAAAGATTTAAATGTAGCATGTAAGGTAATACAAAACATAACTGAAAAATTAAAAGATATATTTTAGCCTATAGACAACTGAAATTTCTTTTTTTTAAACTTCTTAATCACAAAAAGACATTATAATCTATAAAACATGAAACTGGGTTGATAATTTAGAATTAAAAAATTAGGGCAGCCCGGATGGTTCAGCGGTTTAGCGCAGCCTTTGGTCCAGGGTGTGATCCCAGAGACCTGGGATGGAGTCCCATGTCGGGCTCCCTGTGTGGAGCCTGTTTCTCCCTCTGCTTGTGTCTCTGACTCTCTCTCTGTGTCTCTATGAATAAATAAATAAAATATTTTTTAAAAAGAATTAAAAAATTATGGAATAAAATATTCTATAAACAAAACCAATGAATAAAAGAATGATATTTGAAGCCCTTGTTGATAAGTTTAAGGACTAGAATATACAATTTGAGTAACAGAAAAAAATGGACAAAGGATGGACAAAAGATAAGCATAGATAGTTCAGAGGAAAGCAAATACAAGTGGATGATAAGTATTTGAAAAGATACTCTGGTATTAATGAAAATGGGAATTGAATTAATAATAACATACAATTTTGTGACCATTAGATTAATAATTAGAAAATAAACAGAGCTGGTTGGTGGAAAAGTAATAGTGTCCTTTCATGCATTGCAGATGAAAATTCAATGACTTAGTGAAAATACTTATGAATGTTTAGCCTATAATTCAAAAGATAATGTTATGTTGTCATTGGCCCTTGTGTACCAGAATTTGTTTTAGCAAAAACAGACAACTGGATATGAAACAATGCATCACTATAGTGGAAAATGGAACAATTTGGGTTATAACTACAGCACACATATGACAGAGATCATAAAAATGATCATTAACAATTCTATATCTGAGAATAGAAGACTAAATTTTTCTTAATGAAACTCTTAAGAAAACTCCTAATATCAATAATTAAAGCAGATCCAAATGGGAAAATTATGTTTAAAGTTACAAATGCAAAGTGAGCTATAAAGACAACTAAGAGAATATGTACTTGGGAACAGGAAGTATAAAGAGAGGAATATGGAATGTGGGTACTGCTTTTCCCTCTGAGGCATTTGTAGATTATAACTCTTGAGACTGGAATGGGCAAAAACTGGAGCTCATATTTAGTAAAACAGAAAGTCTTGGTATATATTATAAGCTTTCCAGTAGGATGCTGAAGGATGACACTCAAGGAGTAAGTGTGAACTCATGATAAACAAATGTTCACTAGCACTGATGCCCACGACTGAATTAATTCAATCCCAGATTGGATTTAAAAAGCAAACTCTCTACAGGAAGGTCATAAAGAGCTGTATATTTCCTCTATGGTATTTACTATATGAAGATCTAATGAGTTAAAAAAATTTGATCCTATGAGAAGACAAGATTTAACCGAAGATCAGGAGTAAATAGCATCAAACAGGCATAAATTCATAGAGGTTCTAGAAATGGAATTGTCAGACACAAAGTTTTTTAATTAAGACTTTTGTCAGAGCATTTTTAGGTCTATAGCAAAATTGCAAGGAGGGTACAAAAATACCCACAAACTCCCTCCCCCCTCCCCCCATGTAGCCTCCTCATTATTAACATCCCACACTAGGATGGTATGTTTGTTACACTGATGAACCTACAATAACACATCATAATCATTCCAAATTCATAGTTTATGTAAAGTTTGCTCCTGGTGTTGTACTTTCTATGGGTTTGGACAAATGTATAATCACATATATCCACCACTATAGTGTCATAGAAAGCATTTTCACTGCCCTAAAAATCCTTTTTGATCTGCCTATTCATCTCTCCCTCCCCAGATACAGACTTTTAAACAATATAGTTAAATTTGCAAGAATTTTTTAAAAGATTTTTTTATTTTAGAGAGAGAGAGAGAAGGAGACCATGAGAATAGGGGGTGGGAGCAGAGAGAGAGGAAGAGAGAATCCTCAAGCAGACCCCCAACTGAGTGACCCAGGATGTAATCCTAGGACCCTGAGACCATGACCTGAGCCAAAATCAAGGGTCTGCTGCTGAACTGAGTCACTCAGCACCCCAAAATGTTCAAGAAATTTTAAAAAATCAGCAAAGAATTAGAAACTCTGCAGAATATAAAATTTAAGTTAAACCTACAATTTCTGAAAAACAGGAACTTCCTGGGTGAGTTTCACAAGTTCGACCTATTAAAAATGAATTAGTGTCCTGAAAGTTAGTTCCATAGGAACTATTCTAGACTGAAGCAAAATAAGTAAAATAAGTGCAAAATTTAAAGCATAAAAGACACATGGAATAAGAAAAAGTTCTAACATACATGGAATTGAACTGACAAAAAAATAGAAGAGAGAGAGAATATGGCAGAAGAAATATTTGATGACAAAATTACTAAAAATTTTTGAGACAAATCACAAAATCTAGAAGCCACTTAAAACCCAAATATAATTGATGCTATAAACCACCTTGGGTACACAGAGTGTAACTGCCAAACCTAATGTGAAAAATGTAAATTTAAGATAGCTAGAAGAGGGGCAGCCTGGGTGGCTCAGTGGTTTAGTGCTGCCTTCAGCCCAGGGCCTGATCCTGGAGACCCGGGATGGAGTCCCACATCAGGCCCTCTGCATGGAGCCTGCTTCTCCCTCTGCCTGTGTCTCTGCCTCTCTCTCTCTGTGTATGTCTCTCATGAATAAATAATAAAAATCTTTAAAAAATTAAAAAAAAATACCTAGAAGATAAAGAGAAAAAAAAAAGTGGATTAGCTTCAAAGAAGTAATAATAGGATTAATTGTCAACATATCAATTAAGCAAAGAAACCCAGAGACAATAGAATATCTTGAAAACACTGGAGAAATACAGGTGCCAACATTTATACCTAGCAAAAATATATTTTAAATATGAAGATATGGTGAAGTTTCTTCAAAATAGCAAACCATGATATAGTTGATCATTAAACCATAATAAAGAAAATCAAAGATTCTTTTTAAAGCAAAACAGAAATGGGGCACCTGGGTGACTTATTCAGTTAAGCATCCAACTTTTGATTTTAGCTCAAGTCATGATCTCAGGGTTGTGAGACTGAGCCTCTCATCGGGCTCCACACTGGGTGTGGAGCCTGCTTGAGAATCTCTGCTTCTGCTCTCTGCTTCTGCCCTCTCTCTCCATCTCTTAAAAAAAAAAAAAAGACAAAAGGGAAATAATCCCACTGAGATCCATGTAGAAAATAAGAAAACATGAAAACAGTGAAAGGTATATATGTGGGATTCTAATTGAATCTGATTGCATAAAGTAATAACCAGAGTATTTTGCTTGTTAAAATACAAATGGAATTAAATACCATTTAATTATATATCAATATTATTAATAAAATATGTAATATGTTACTATATCATATCTCAATAATATGATTTAAGATGGCAAAGCATGAGTTAAATTTTGTCTTTGGTCAGAAGGTGACAAAAAAGAGGAATATAAATATTAGACTTTGATATGTCAGGAGTTCAATATGTAATTTCTAGAGCTAGACTGTCCAATCTGGTAGCCATTCACCATATGTATCTATCTAATTTTAAACTTAAATTAAAAATTCTCTTCCTTAGTCAATCTAGCCACATTTTAAGCATAAAAGATCAGTCTATAGCTAGTGGCTACTATTTTGGACTGTACAGATGTAGAATATTTCCATCACTGTAGAAATTTCTACTGGACAGTACTGCTCTAGAATAACCACTATAAGAATAGCAAAATAGTTATTAATAAACACATAAAAGGGTAATTGAATGATAAAAGGCCAATAAATAATGAGAAATAATAGAAGAAGAAAGAAAACAAGGTTATAAAACAGCTGTGGGCCAAATAGAATATAAAGAGTAAATTTGTAAATTTAAAATAAAATTAATAATTCTAATGAATGCAAAACACACAAAAGATTAAAATTAAAAGAATGGAAAAAGATAACACTTGCAGAAGAAAAAAATAGCCATAGCAATACAATACAAAGTAGACATTAAAAAGAAACAGGGAGAGGGAAATATCCTAGTGTTAAACTGTTGTACCAAAAAGGAAGATAATGTAATTCCAAATTTATACGAACCTTTTAAACATAGCTTCAAATTTGTAAATAAAATTAACAGATAAAAGAGAAACTGGCAAATCTAAAAATAATATTAACATATATCTCTCAGTAACTTATGAAATAAACAGAAAAGATTAGCAACTTTATTAAAGACTGATAACAATATTTGCAATGTGATAAAATTGGCATATATAGAACCTTTCCTTCAACAATTGCAGAATACAACTCTTTTCAACTGTACATGAAACATTTATCAATTTGACCATATACTGGGACATAAAGTATTGCTCAAAATTTTAAATCTTGAAAATATACAGAATGTTTTCTGTCTACAGTAGAATTAAGCTAAAAATCAGTGGTAAACAGATAATTTGAAAATCACCATATGTAGGAAATTAATACAAAAATACTTCTAAAATCTCTAGGGCCAAAGTAGAACAGAAATAGTAATCCAAAATATATTGGATTGAGTTTGAAGGACAGTGTCATCTATCAAAGTTCACAATGGACTTCTTGTAGTAGGTTGCAGTAGGGCACAGTTGGCTATAATTCCTGCTGCAACAATTAGAGAAAAATAAAAGAATGTACCATAAAAATAATATTCTAAAAGACATGAAGAACTGTAGAAACAATGAACAGTACATGCATTAATAAAATACCCCAAAGCAAAAGCCTTTTTTAGATGGGCTGATGGTTGCTGACCATTTTGGTTCTTGGTAGCATTTGGCAATTTTAAATGAGGTCTGAGAATTAGCCTTGTCTCAAGCAGAGTCCCTGCTGGAGGAAGAAATACCAGAGGACTTTTGGAAGTTGTATGGAGCTGGACTGCAATCAAAATAAACTTCAAAAATAAGATTATTTTTCTGTATGGAATGATTCTGAGGGTCTGGAATGGGTGAGCAGGCTAGGCCTGGGCCAAAAGCAGAGGGAAATATTTATAGTCTTGCATTGCTTAGGAATCCAAGACCTGCTTTGGGAAGGGCCTACCATAAATCCACAGAGCTCATTTCTTAAGACATCTATCAGTTTTTGAACCTTCCACAGGCAGGAGGCTTAGAATGAAGATTAAAGCTTTGAAAAGTTAGCACTTAAGGGACAGAGTCTCATACAATCAATCAAAAGCCAGGTAGGACCAGGCCTGAAGAACAAGAGTCAGATAGATGTGGGCTGAATCTTATGAAAAGTTCAATGCTTGTTGGATCCATATTATCCTTGGTCAGCTGGAGGTGATCAACTCTTTACCCCACCTACCTAAGAGAATGGAACTAAAAGGAAAGAGAAACTGCATAGGGAAAAGTATCATCTCAAGCTTTATGATTATTTTTTATATACAATGTCTAGCATACAATAAAAGTTTACTAGACATGTGAAGAGACAAAAATGCTACCAATAATCAAGAGAACATAGCAGAGTATAAAAAACATGGAAAGAGGGATCCCTGGGTGGCGCAGCGGTTTGGCGCCTGCCTTTGGCCCAGGGCGCGATCCTGGAGACCCGGGATCGAATCCCACATCAGGCTCCCAGTGCATGGAGCCTGCTTCTCCCTCTGCCTGTGTCTCTGCCTCTCTCTCTCTCTGTGACTATCATTAAAAAAAAAAAAAAAAAAAAAAAAAAAAAAAAACATGGAAAGAGGAAATATTCAAAGATGTAATCCATATACCTGGAATCTGAGTAGAAGTGGGAGGGAAGAATTATTTGATGAGATAAAGGCTGACAATTTTGTTAACTGATGAAAAACATCCAAACAATATAGTGAATAGACATATTGTTTTACATTCATGCAATGAGACACTATACAGCAATAACAATAAATAAGCCATCACCACATGCAGCAATGTGAATAGAATCTTACAAATATGTTGAATTAAAGAAGTCTGACACAAAAGAATAAATGATATGATTCCATTATATAAATTTCAAAATCACTGAATATTAATTTATATCATTACAAGTTAGGATAATTGTGAGAACAAGGGAATGAGTATAGACTGGGAAGTACCTGTTGGGGTTTCTGGAATATCACTTTTTAATTGGACAACTTGCTGCTCTCTAAAATATGAAGATGACATTAATACAAAAAAGAAAATGAAAGAATGGTTTTCAAATAGATAATACTATAGTCTTTGCCACAAGCCCCAAAGTCTTAACTTTGGTTTGGCTGTTTCAGTGTACCAAGGGAAAAGCCTAGTGCTACAGATTGATGTATAAAAAGATATAAATATGAATTATCTATTTGTTTCAGGAAATCACTGCCCAGAAAGTCAGTAAACCAATTTAAATAAGAAAAAAAATCACATTATTTTTCAGGAAGTTCTTGCAGTCCAACTTATCTGGGCAAAGAGTCAGCTCATGTGGGCCAGCTCTCACCAATGAAATTAATAGATTGTTCACCTGGGCCAACATTTGGTTATCAGATAACAATGAGAGCCTCCAGCAAGAATCTAGCTTTACTGTGTTTACCAAGCCTACACTACTAAGTCACAAATACAGTAAATTCTGCTTTAAACCACCTAAGCCCAGACCTCCAAAATGTATAAATAACTCTTTACTGATAGTATCCCTTTCAGACACTCCTGAAGTGTGTCAATAAGGTATCCTCCCTTTCTGCCATAAGTCTAATGAACTTTAATTTAGCTACACACTACACACACACATACATACATAGAGATATCAAATATACATAGATATTGTGCATATGTGTGTCTATGTGTCATTTTTGGTGGTCTTTTTGGTGAATCACCAGTCAAAAACTCTATTTCCTCGGCCAGAAGCTCATATTAACAGCCTATTAATAAGCAACTATATGCAAAGTATACATACATTTTTAGATAGTCCCTTTTTTTTTTTTTTTTGCAAACCTAAGAAATTTAAGGACCTGTGCTATCCCCCCATTCACTTTATCCTGAAAAATCAAGAATTTTGATGAAGTTCCTGGACAAAATAAACTTTGTAAGAATCTGAAAGGATTATTGTAATAGAAAGCAGACTTTTTTTTGAAAGGAATGTGGGGTTTATATAAACCCAACTGGAGAAGGGCATTGATACCTTATGGTAACTGTCTTCTTTGCTGTTGTGTGTCTTCCCTTGGTAGTAGGGAAAGGTAGGGCCTGGTGGGGATTTCTTATTCTTAGGAAGCTCTAACCACATAAAGGCATGTGGGGGGAGCAGTCCTCCAAAAAAGGAGGCACAACCAGACAGCCTGGCCTACTCAGCTCTCAAATTATAAAGGTGAGAAGTCATGTGGAGTTCATAAGTGATCCAGGCTTGCTTATTGAAAGAGGTGGCTCAGTTGCCTGCTAATAAAACTCTTCCTTCCTGGTCATGTTCCATTTACCAATATACTTCAGGACCCAAGAGCTTCACTAACAATTCCTGATCATAGCCGGTGACTCAGGAGTAGCACTGAGGCTTTAGCTCATTTCATGCAAAGTGTCAGTTATTTGACAAGTTATGGTAATTAGAAGTGAACTTTCAAATTATTAAATTATTCAAGTGTAGGAAATTGTAAGTTCTCAAATTACCAACTGATCCAAATATTTTTTCTACTAAGAGGAACATTTCTGCATTAAAAGGCTATTACTCACAGTAGTCACAAAGTGTAGACTTTTGCAGATACTTGTCAAAACTTGCATATATTTAGGGGCACCTGGGTGGCTCAGTTGGTTGAGTGTCTGCCTTTGGCTCAGGTCATGGTTGTGGGGTCCTGGAATTGAGTCTGGTATTGGGCTCCCTGCTTGGTAGGGAGTCTGCTTCTCCCTTTCCCTCTGCTCCTTTCCCCTGCTCATGCTCTTTCTCTCAAATAAATAAAATCTTCAAAAAAAAATAAATACTTGCATATGTTCAGAAGAGACATTTGAAAGTACCAGACTTTACTATTACATAGTCTACATGTAGAGAATATATAGTCACAATGGGTGTTCCTTTGGAGCTTTGCTTTTCACAATTGAGGTGGTGATTATTATTAGAGCTGACACTTTGGATTATCAAAGTATATCACAATAGGAACACCTTTAATATCCTTAAGACTGTTGTGTGCTGAGTATCATAAAATGCAGCTACAGTCAATTAAATTACTAACTGGAACTTTTAAAAACAGAAAGTGATTTTTGTATTTATTCAAAATTGATGTCATTTTGATTTTCAAATATGTTTTAAAACCCAGAATTTAAGACTTCATGGATATTATGCAGTATGTATATTAGGCATTTTATTCTTTCTAATCTCATGGAATTCTAGAAGAGTTATGACATCTTATGGCTTATAACAAAGCAAGTAAACAAAAGTAAAAAATGAATTTGATATTGTTTTGAATCAATTTGCAATTTAGATCTTGAGATAACATGGTTTTATAAACTATATAATAAAGTGAGTTTTGATATGTTATTGCATGAAAAATTCTATTTAATAAATGATGTAAAAGTAAAATCTCTTTTAAGTCATTATGACTATATAATGCTTCTGTATGGGACTTTTCCCCACCAAAGTAGAATATTTAGAAGAATATGAATGATATATAACTTCAATCAAGTAGCACAGTTTTTAAAAACCTATGACAAAGATAAATATGACACGATATGCCACTATAGAAGTTCTCAGAGCATGGTTTTTCAGTTTATATCCTTCACAAAGGCACCTGGCAAATCCATGTGGCTGTGGGAGCCGAACTCATGCAGACCAAGCCAAAGGGGCCCAGCTCCAGATCACATCAATCTGGGAGTAGGGATACCATGGTGAAATTGCAGGAGCAGCCCTGAGTTTAAGCCTACTCATCCAGAGGGACTGGTCTTGAATCTGAATATTGCAGAAATTCCTGAAGGTGGCATTTGGAATAAGAAGTATTCAACAAGATGAGTGAGCATTAAGCGAGAGGTCTTTTGAAATGTGCAGAGAAGTAACACCTAGATATGGTGTAGAGCAGAGGACCTGTGACCACTGGACAAAGATTGATTGGTGCTCCTGGTCAGTGATAATTATTGGAACAGGAAGGGATCCAGGCAGGAAGGACTAGCTGCATTTTAGTTAGACAGTCATTGTAGTAAAGTCCCTCTTAAAATGCAGACATAGGTGCTAATTAAACCTACACTACATAAAATACTTTAATATTAGATAAGTTAACAAATGAATCTCAATCACCTGCTAGGAATTTAGAAAACTTTTCTTGACTTTTATCTAAAAGTGTTGCTTCTTTGTCCAGAATGCTGTTGCCCTCCAGCAGACAGCTGTGAATGTCTGAAGGCATTTTGTTTGTCACCACTGGGGCACAGGTACTACCGGCATCTAGTGGAAAGAGGCTGAGGATGATACTGTTTCCTTAATTTAACAAAATTCCACTTACATATATCGATGGATTCTGTGAAGTCTTTATTTCTTTTAATGGAACTGTTCTTTTGATCCTACAGTTCACGAGTAACCTTTCTAAATTTGTAATCATTATACAAAAAAAGTCCTTAACATTTAGATAAGATATTCAGTAACTGCTTAATAGTGACTACACACGTGCTTATGTTTTTGACTCTAATGCATCATTTCTTGATCAATGATTTTTTTTTTTTTTACATAATTGAAGTACCAACATTCTGCTGAGTTAAATGTTAACACACAATAAGGCTCTGGTCTTTGAGAAAAGTGCATGTCAGTGATTTCCTTTGCCTTCCTATACTATTGCTAGAAATTCTTAGCGACTAAACTCAGGAACACTGGATAGTTCATGCTTCTAAACTGATGCCCAAACCCAAAAAAGTTATTGAGATTAATATAATTTATTTAATTAAGCCAGGCACATCATATCTAAAAACTGAGCAAGGACAAGAAAAAAATTAGGTTATTTTAAAATAATGAATATACTATATTCTAAAAGTCCACAGTTGCTATTTTGGATGAAGAATTCCCCTTGTCAGGAAAACAATTTTGGAAATTTTTATGCTCACCTAAAACAAATATTTAGGGCATAAGGAACATGGTCTCTAGATCTAGAAAGAGTCTTACATTCTCTGAGGCCTAAATACCTATTCTGTCAAGGATTATGCACCTATATTGTGGTAGAACTTTGTTTTAGCCCAAACAAAAAGTTGATAATCTAGGAAAAAGCTACAGTATATGTGGTAAACTCGGAAGAATAGATTGGAAGAACCATTTAAGTTGTATCAGTTTAGGATTTGGCCCTATAGTGATAGAACTGGTAAGAGAGAGAGAGCCATTTAGAAAGATAAAATCAGTGTGGACACTCTCAGCTGGGGGTTGATGTGCCAAATATGGTAATTTAGTCACTGTAGGGAAATTGGTGGTTGGAAAATAATCGCTCCTAGGAAAGTTCTTGAAGATGTCATAAAGCTGGCAATGGGGAACTTCAAGAGTCAGGACTTCCAAACATTAGGAGCTAAAGATTTAGAAGAAAAAAATTCCAGATGCAGGTATTAAGTATATGATGATATTATTATGGTTATACATCAGTTTAATACTTGCTTATGGGACTTCACATTATAGAAGAAGTTCTACCATTGAATACAGATGTAGTAAAAGTGGGTCTTTATAATTCACATTTGAGTCAACTCTGTAGGCCTGTGCTTCTATATATCTGATTATTTTCTTTATATTTGGCCAACATATATACATTATATAAATGTATTAATAAATTATCTTTAAAAAACAACTTCTCTCTCTATTTAAGTCAAACACACATTGACATGACTATACTATATACTGACTCCTACATGCTCTTTATATTAGGAAGGCTAAAGTTTATTAAAGGCAGAATTCTCAGAAAGACTTTTTTTAAAAAATTTTTATTTATTTATGATAGGCACACAGTGAGAGAGAGAGAGGCAGAGACACAGGCAGAGGGAGAAGCAGGCTCCATGCACCGGGAGCCATCGTGGGATTCGATCCCGGGTCTCCAGGATTGCGCCCTGGGCCAAAGGCAGGCACCAAACCGCTGCGCCACCCAGGGATCCCCTCAGAAAGACTTTTAAATGTTTATGAGAAGCTAGTACATACCTCATACAGGGAAGTGCTCACCTATATAACAAAGCACACAGAGGATACAGAGGAAAGCCACGTTATGTACACACTCAAATTCCTATTGCTTCTCAAATAGTTGGTAATGAACGCCCTTCAGCAAGCTTGATATTTCATACGTGAATTGTTTTATAATCAGAGACTTCGGTTATAGTTACCTAGAAGGCATATGCACATGTTCATATTTAATTAAAATAATTTAATTATAAAAAAATGACTAGAATTTGTAATAGACACAGTGAAAAAAGCATACATTTTTATTTATTTGACTATTATTTGAGAAAATGTTTAGTACATTTCATTTGAGAGAAGCCTTGAATAGTTTTAATATTTGTTGATAAAAATAATACAATAAAATAATGTTGATATGAATAAAGATATAATCATTCTGCATAAACTTCTTTCATAAATAAGATTTTTAAAAGTAGAAAATACATATGGTCTGGTGGCCAGGGAGAACAGTGAACAGTACTGTTAAAAACCAGCCTGAAAAAAAAAAAAAAAAAAACCAGCCTGATATGTCAAGAGTGTATTATGACTTTAGGTTGATCTCTCCCATTTATTGAAAACAGGAAAGATTATTGCTAAGAATCAACTAAAAAGCTTTGTTTTACTCTACCCTAAATTCATTATTAACCAGAAAGCATATACTAAAGATGTGTAAAACATGCCCACTTTAAGAACTCGGAAAAGAAGTCATAGAAGAAAGGCATAGGACCTTCAAGAGCACAACAAGAAGACCACGCTGGCTTCCTTCCAGAAGCGGGGGAAGCTAGAAGACAACAGAATGACATCATCAAAGGGTGGAAAGCAGATATCTGCCAGCTGAGAGTTCCAAACCCATCAAAATATCACTCAAAAAGTGAAGATTAAAAAAGAGACAATTTCAGGAAAATAAAATTGAAGAGGACTTGTCATTAAGCAGGACGACATTTTTTTTAGAGAACAGAACAATAGTAACCAATGAAAGGTTGAAGATGCAGGTTTGAAAGAAGAGCATTGAGAATGGAAAATACATCAATAAATATGAATATTGTCTGTTAAAAACTAGGTGACAATGACTTATGGCGGTTAAAATAAAGAGGATTTAACCACACAACAGAGGTAGAATACAAATGAGGAGGACAAATGGAATTAAAGAGGTTAAAGATCACTGGGGTGCCTGGGTGGCTTGGTTGGTTAAGTGTCTGACTCCTGGTTGCAGCTCAGGTCATGGTCTCAGAGTCCTGTTACTGAGCCTTGCCTCAGGCTCCGCACTTAGCACAGAGTCTGCTTGAGATTCTTTCTCTCTCTCTATCATCGCCCCCTGCCCCGCTTGCATGCATGCTCTCTCTAAATAAATAAATCTTTTCTAAAATTAATTTTTAGAAATATTTTATTTAAATTTAATTTGCCAACATATAGTATAACACCCAGTGCTCATCACATCACATGCCCTCCTCAGTGCCTGTCACCCAGTCACCCCATCCCCCCACCCTCCTCTCTTCTTCAACCATTTATTTGTTTCCCAGGTTAGGAGTCTCTCATGATTTGCCTTCCTCTTTAATTTTTCCCCACTCAGTTTCCCTCCTTCCCTTATAGTCCTTTTCACTGTTTCTTGTGTTTCCACATGTGAATGAAACCATGTGATGATTGTCTTTCTCCAACTGACTTACTTCACTCAGCATAATACCCTCCAGTTCCAACCACATTGAAGCGAATGGTAGGTATTCATCCTTTCTGATGGTTGAGTAAATATTCTATCCATTGTGTGTGTGTGTGTGTGTGTATACACACCACATCTTCTTTCTAAATAAATAAATCTTTAAAAAAATAAAAGAGTTTAAAAATCACTACCTGCTCTGGAAGTCATAAATTAAACTTTGGTAACTCAAGGATATATGTTATAATTTTTAGGTAATCACTAAAAAGTGTAATAAAATAATCTTGTAATATTACAAGGTTTGTAAACCAACCAGACTAACAGGAGAGTAAGATGGAATCATGAAAAATAATCAAACCAACAGAGGTCAAAGAAAGAACAGAGAACAGAAGAGAAAGGCAAGATTAGGAGGATGAAAGATGAATTCATGGCCAAATAAGAACTTGTTTAAATGGAAATAGAGCAGATTCTCTAATTGGAGGACAGACTTATGAGACTAGAAGCACACATCTAAAATGTAAAAAATAAGAATTTCAAAATATTGGATAGGGCAGATCTAGACCTTTAAAGCCATGATTTTATTGATAAAAATATAATCATAGGGGCACCTGGCTGGCTCAAGTAATGAAGCATGTGACTCTTGATCTCAGGGTGAGTATGAGCCCCATATTGGACATGGAGGGTACTTAAAATATTTTTTAAAAAATTAAAAAATGTAATCATAGGGTTCCTGGGTGGCTCAGTCTGTTGGGCGTCCCAACTCTTGATTTTGGTTCAGGTCATGATCTCAGGGTGGTGAGATCAAGCGTGGCATGGGGTTCCATGCTTAGCAGGGGATCTGCTTGAGATTCTCTTCCTCTCCCTCTGCCGATCTCTCACTCACACTCATACTCTCTCTCTCTCTTTCTAAAATAAATAAATAAATTTCATGCTTCTCTAAAAGGATGGAGTATCAACAAGAATTTGATACTTTCTAGATCTAAATCTATAGTTTATCATAAATACCAACTTTTATCTTTCATTTGAATTTGAAATTTTCAGATTGAATTAACCTCCACTCTCAATTTCTCATTTGGCTCCTTTGTCATTCTTGAAATAGAAAAAGTATGACTATATCTTTTACTTGATTTTACTGTGACATGGAAAAGAAGATGTACTCTCTTTCTCTCTCTCTATGTCTCTATGTCTCTCTCTGTGTGTGTATATACAAATATTGTAATTTCAAAGATGACAAAATGAAAAAAGTTGAGTCTTAGAATCAGAGAAATGTGTTGATGTACTAAGATGAATTACTAGCTTCAACAATAGATCCATGGAAACACTAGATCCATTAGCTCATCCACTTTTATTACTTCTAGACTATGGGTGGATTCCCAGTGGAAGCTTTATCTGATTCCCTTTCACATGCCTATACCAGTCTGACTTGGTTGTTTAGCAAAATGCAAATAAACAGGACAAGGCCAACATCCAATTAATATTCTCCTCAGTTCACCTCAACGCCCAAGTAGGCTCTGAGGCAGATCAGCATTGCTACATTCCCCTCACTCACATTGCAGGAATTACATAATCTTCCATGCTCATGGCCAAACTTTTTTTTTTTTAATGGCCAATTTTTAGTTGTTCTTGGGAACAGTTGTTTTGTGCATTTGCCACTCTCATCAAATTATGTTTTTGAGAGCCTGATAGGCTCTACACCAATGCATATGTTATACATTTCAGGTTATTGAAATAACCTAAATGTTAGGTTGAATAACATTATCAAATAGAATAAGAAATGAACAAAAATGGTTATTTTTGTGTACCATAAAATTTCCTTGCACCCCTGTCACTTTCAAATCTTCTCTCAAATCATGAGACATGGGAGTATTTCCTATTACTGGCCCTTTTTTTTGAAATTGAGCATTCAATAGCTAGGTCAAATCCTTCTTGTGTCTCTTTGTCTCCCAAACCCCTCCACAAGAACACGCCCACCCACCCACCCACACACACACACACAAAAGACAGTCACAAAAAACTTTGATGAAGCAAATCTAGTATTATGGTAAACACCATAAAATAAGGAAATAATACAAAACAATAAGAGAATGTAGGGTAAGGAAAAGAAGTTTAGCTGTAGAAGAAAGTAAAATACCAGCCTTTCTTTATTTCTTCTACTCTCTTTCTTTGTCCTCTCCATTATAATTATATGTGGAAATATTCATTCTACTGATTCGTTAGATTTAATGAGCTAGATAACTTTTTAATTTTAGAGAAACAATTACACCATCAATACACCTTCTGAATAACCATATTTCATGGTCATGAACACAAAATTAATTTTTTCATCAATACTAGCACTAAAAACAGTGTAGAAATTGCAACTCCATTAAAAAAATATCATGATGGTAGTTACCAGGCTAATATATGTCTCCTATAACCTGTAATTCTGGAGTGACTGAATGTTGAGTTTTAGGGGAGTCTGGGTGACTCAGTCAGTTAAGTGTATGACTTTGGCTCAGGTCACAGTCTCAGGATCCTGGGATACAGTCCTACACTCAGGTTCTGCACTCAGTGGGGAGTCTGCTTGTCTCTCTCCCTCTCCCTCTGGCCTTCCCACTGCTTGTACTTTCTCTGTCTCTCTTTTAAACACATAAATAAATAACATCTTTAAGAAATCGTGCTTTAAAAACTTAGATATACAACAACTCTCTGGAGTAGATTAAACCTGCCTGCCTGCCTTCCTTCCTTTCTTTTTTTTCTTTCTTCCTTTCTCCTTAAATTTTATTGACTAAAACATGACTGCCTTTCCTGACCTAGACTGACAAGGTGTCAGAGTCTTGATGAAATGTTTGTTTTGTATATGGTTTCCACGTAAGTAGGAGAAAAGGGGAAAATCCTTGGGAAATGAAGTATTTTCTTGGAATACAAAGTCACTCTGTGGCCATGTTACAAAAAGGACCAACAAAGGGAAGATATGAAATATTTGACTCCAATAGAAGTATTACTTGAACTACTAATCATAGTGGAAACTGCTAAAGAATGAATTTATGCAATAACGGTCCTCCAGATCATGTGTAGTCAACGAAAGACTGCTAAAACAGTTCACAGCTCTGGGACAGAATCAAGACAGGATTTGATGCTAGTAGATCAGATAAGTCTTGTAAGATGAGGGTAAATCTCTCTAGCTTCAGAAATTACTATAACAGTTTAGTTGCTGTAAAGTTACTGCAGTGAGCAATGGGATACTGATCTCATACTCCCATGTACATGCTTCATTTTAGGAAAAAAAAGACTTATCACTTAAAAATTGGTTCACTTAAAGCTCCCAGTCAATTTCTCCTACAAAATTTGAGTGTAGCAATATACCAAGGAGTGCTTTGTAAATGCCACTGTACAATGCTAATATCTCATTGCAGTCATTATAATTATTTCTCAAACTCTGGAACATGAGAGGTTTCTTGCCGGTGAAAATTATTGTCTCAGTATGCAAATATAAGAGAATGTTAAATAATTACACTATTATTCGTGACCTTGATATATTTATTTAATTATTTTTTGGTGCCAAATAAACATTACTTTGCTCTTTCAGATTAAGTAATCAAGTATAACTGATACAGTTTTGAAGCCTTATGTAGAAAATTGCACACCTATAGAAAGGACAGAACAATGTAACTTCAGGCTGAAATCTCTACAAGGACTCACAGGGGAAACTTATTTCATCTGAGATTTGTTGGGCCTTTTTTTCTTAAAAAGATTTATTTATTTATTCAGAGAGAGAGAGAGAGAGAATGGCAGAGAAATAAGCAGGCTCTATGCAGGAAGCCTGACGTGGGACTTGATCCCGGCACCCCAGGATCATGCCCTGGGCCGAAGGCAGGCGCTAAACTGCTGTGCCACCAGGGCTGCCCTGTTGGACCTTTTTTAAGAAACTCAGAATATGCAGGTTACCTAGTTTCCTACTTTAATGTGAATATTTCAGCATATTATCCTGAACTATTAATCAAAGTTCCTTCTTCAGCATTGTCTCCCAGGCCCTTTGTCTCATTTGGATGATTGGGGTTTTCTACCTTCATCATCTCTGGGAAGGGATGGCATTGCAGGATATAGAGCCAATTCTTATTGGACTTTGTTTTAAAATCTAATATTTATGGAGGAGGGAGTTAGGGAAAACTTTCTGGGTTTGCATAACATATTTTAGGGACTCTTTTGTTGAAGGCTTCCTGTGCTTGAGTCAGGAAAATGATCCCCTGGGTTGGCAGGGCTAAGGTAGACAGTTGTGAATATTGAAAAGATGTTATAGTTTTCTGGAAAGAGACACTGAACTCAGCAACCCCCACCACCCATAAAACAGTCAAGCTCAGGTTTGGTGGGGGGCAGGTAGTCAAATGCCTTTATGTGTTTAAAGAATTGCAAGAGCAGAAGGAAAATGTACTGTCTCTCCAAGGTAGAAGCTCAACATCGTAGAAAGACTGTAATGACAAAATGTCTTATGGTGAATATAAGTAGCATGGCCTTAGATGCCTGAGGGAGGCTTGAGGAGTAAAGGGCACTTAGAGGTAGCTGATGGATGTGAAGAGATCTTGGGATTCAAGAGGATATCATTTTGTGAATCCAGGACCTAGGGCTCTCTCTCTACACATACATGCACACACATGTATGTATACGTGCTCGTTCTATTTATGTACACATACATACGTATCAGTGTAATCAGTGAAGATGGGATCCCCCCCACCCTTCACTGTATCATCCCTGCACCCACAAGAGTGCTACCAAAATCTTTGCTTCATGTAAGCCTCTTTTGACACAACCCCAGAGAAAAGATGTGGGTGAAGATTAGGAAGTGATCCCTTTAAATTTCTACCATCCAACTAAATGATGGCTAGAAATAGATATTACTTCAGTTATTGCAAACAATATGAATGGTACTTGAATTTGTGTTCTAAGCTGCATGCTTGTTAGCAAGAACAAAGATAAGGAGCCAGGAACGGATCTCAGCAGCCTCACAGAGAGCCTTAGAGAACAGAACTCCATTATCCTGGATACAGTAGTTGACCAGTAATCTGACAGAGACTCTGGTTGCACAATCATAGCTCTGGAAGCTACTCTCTCAGTGGTAAAGCTCTCCTAGCTAACCCATGCTCTAGTTTTTCAACTCTGTGGGAGCTCAACATTCCAATTTCTGCCTTGATAGGTTTTGCCAACCATTGTGACTTCTCTTCTATCTGTTTCATGACTCTACTTACTGTTTTGCCTATGGGTATCTTTTTTGCTGTTTCTCTACTTTATTTTCTGAATCTTTTTTCTCAATTTCTTTGATAGTCATCATTTCTTAGAAACTTGGTTGGCCCGGCAACATTCAGTATAGATTTCCTCTATCGAGAGAACATTTCTATCAGGCCATCCCTGAGCTAAGCTCCCTTCTCTGATTAATCACCCCACAGCCAGGCTCTTGGGCTCGTGTGCTACCAAGGCAGGTACATTCCACATAGGTAAACCTCAAACTGTGTTGTGAGTGGGGCAGAGGTTTTTGTAGACAGGGAGAGTTAAGTATCAGACAGCTGTCATAGTCTATATCTACATTCTAACTCTTGTTTGCCAGGCAGCAAGATTAAATAGCTTCAGAGAAGCCTTTCCAGAATAATCCAGTAACAAGGACACATCCTCACCCTTACTTACCCTCACCCAAAATGGTTAACAATCCCAAATTACCTTCAGGTATTGAATCCAGAGGTGAAACACAGCAGTCACTCTACAGGCTATACTGTATAGGTCTTTGGATATGTCCTTTTGGATATCCTTGATCAACATCTTGACCCAGTGCATTACATTCTAGCATGGGAAGATGAAAAATACACAGTAAACACAACAAATGAAAAAAAATACATAGTGAGTTGGAAGGGAATATGTGCTAAGGGAAATAGAAAAAGCAAAAGAAGACAAGGGACACAGGCATTGAAATTTAGAAATAGGATTATTAGGGGAAGACTCATCGAGGCAATGGCATTCAGGTTTTCCTCTAGTTCTGTTTTGACCCTGTCTAAGTGACCTCTGCAATGATTACTCTGTTTAGGAGACGGATAGGTGATGATAAACAAGACTATCCCTGACTTTAATCTATTTCTGCTTCATTCAGAGCATATGTCATAAACTAGAAAAAAAAGAAAAAAACTCTGGCTGGAAATGTAGGCTGCCCTGCAATTTTCCAGCCTTGGAAGATTAAGGGTCAGGTCAACCTGGCATTGGCTAAATTTCCTGGGGACATGAAAGCATAACTGAGCTCTAAAATATCACTGGAAGTGTTGGGAGAAATGGAATTTGTGTTTGGCATAAGTCTCTTCATAAATCTGTACCTTTAATAGCGTCAACTTTGAAAATGTGGAGAGGTCAGTATTCTCACCCGATCTTACCTGGTGAGGCCAGAGTGCTCAGGTGAGGTGAAGAGGCTATATCGCCTTTTTAAGAAGTGGATCCTGGTAACTGCAGACACTTTTTTGTCGAGTGAGGTTTTCAAATTTGGAGCCAATCTCTATATTAGCCTGCTGCTGTTCTTGCTACTGTAACAAATGACCACATACTTGATGACTTCAAATAACACAGATTTGGTATCTTATTGTTCTGGATGTCAGACATTTCAAATTGGTTGGCAGAGCTGCATTATGTATAGAGGACAATATGTTTCCTTGCCTTTTCCAATGTCCAGAGGCCAGCAAGGGACTTATTTCAACCTCTGCTCTGTTACCACATCTTCTCCCGCATTGTTATATCATGTTCTCTGGCTGTCATTCCTGCTTCCCTCTTATAATCTGATTATATTGTGATTACGTTGAGCCTGTCTGAATGATTCAAGATAATCTTAAAATCTTTAACTTAGAGAGAGCTCTACTAAGTGCCTTTCGCCATGTAAAATAGCACAGTCACAGGCTGTGGGGGTAGGACACAGACACTTGGGGGCTGGTTATTCAGTCTACCACAGGGACACAGGCAGAGAACAAGAGATTCCTCTTTCTTTGTCCCTCTTCAATTCATGATTCGGTTTTCATTCTAAGCAGCTGTTGAACAATATTTTTGAGACAGTCTATAAATGAAGTATCTAAAGTAACAGAAAGTAAAGTGAAACAGTAAAAAAGGTGGCTGTTGGGGGCTGTGAGAAGGAACAATGGGGAGGTGCTATTCAATGGGAATGAAGTTTCAGTCATGTAAGATAAAGTTCTAGAGATATGACATATGACATTGTGCTTAGAGTTAACAATACCGTACTGTACACCTAGAATTTTGTTAAGAGAGTAAATCTCATGTTATATATTTTCCCCCCACAATAGTATTAATAAAAGAGCACCAAATTAACGATCTATTCAGGAAACTCACATGTCTTAGCCTGGAGCAGGAGTAATGAGTCCCTTGAGCAGTGCCCTAGTTCAGCGCCCTAGTTATTTGACCCTGAACTGTGAATTCTTTGGTCTCTCAACCGCACTATCTAAGGTTCTGCTTATCAGAAGGATCCCAAGTCAGCAAGCGTAATGCTATAGTTTTTCATTTCTGGAGGTATCCCAAGGTCTCTCAATTCCTTTGACTCATTGGCTCTTAAGTCCTAGCTTTGTCTGAGTTCTTGACACTCAGGCTACTTTGGTTTGAATCAGAGAAGGTTCCAGGGAGGCCGTCCTGCAGTTTCTTTGGGGTTCCAGAGAACATTGGAAATGCTCAATACTATCCAGGTAAATGGTGTACATTTTGCTTTTATTTTTAATTATCTGCTACCAGCATCTATCAACTTAACATCTAACTCAGCATCTCCTAGTTTCAACCATCAATACCATGGTCAATAATGGTCATTATCATGATTATTACTTCCTTAGGGCTTAGCAAACAAGACAGCCACTTTTAAAGATTCTCTTAGAGCCATTCCTAGAGGATGACCACGCATTTAGCTCTATCCAGAATAGTTCCAGTTAACAGTTGTGTCCTTAGAATAAGTAGAAATGGGGGACGCCCAGGGGGCTCAGCCGTTGTCTGCCTTTGGCTCAGGGCGTGACCCGGGGTCCTGGGATCTAGTCCCATGTCGGCTCCCTGCATGGAGCCTGCTTCTCCCTATCTCTCTGTTCCTCTGTTTCTCTCATGGATAAATAAAATCGTAAAAAAAAAAAAAAAAAAAAAAAAAGAATAACTAGTAATGGTTCTCTTTTTACTCTCTAAAGGATGCAGGGTGATGAAAAGTTATATGGTCACCTGACTATTGTTGTGCCCAAGATTATGTATCCGAGAAACCACCAAGGAGCTGACACGGATGCAAACACAAGAGGGTTTATTTATAAGCTCGAGCTTGGGTCCAAGTATACCCAAGTACACCCGACACAGCGGAGCAAGGACTTGGACCCGGAGGGGGGTTTCAGCTTAGTTTTAAGGGCTGGTCTAGGGGACCTCCAAAAGGGGTGGAGGAATTTTTCAATTTCAGTTTACATTCTGATATGGGGCTTTCAAGGGCATTGAGCTCTGTTCTCATTCTGATATGGGGCTTTCTAGGTCTTTAAGCTGTAGGCTGTTTTTTTGTTTGTTTGTTTGTTTGTTTTGTTTTTTTTCCCTGTAACTGAAGTAATGTAAATTTCAGCTCTTATTCACAGGGGCCTGGGATGGCTGTACTTGTGCTAACGCTGAACTTAAAGTGGAATGGTCAAAGGGAATATAAGGGAAGGGAGAAGAAATGTGTGGGAAATATCAGAAAGGGAGATAGAACATAAATAAAGACTCCTAACTCTGGGAAACGAACTAGGGGTGGTGGAAGGGGAGGAGGGCGGGGGGGGGGTGGGAGTGAATGGGTGACGGGCACTGGAGGTTATTCTGTATGTTGATAAATTGAACACCAATAAAAAATAAATTAAAAAAAATAAAGTGGAATGGCCTTAATTTTCTCGGCCTCCGCAATTATCAGTCTACTCATACCATTTGGAAAGGAGGAAGAACTTATGATCAGAACATGAAAATAGTACAGAAAAAGTTCAATCTGGTAGTATTTTTCACTCTGAAGTCTTCGAAATTATATTATGCTCAAAAATAGTATGATACTTTAACTGACTTCAAAGGCCAGAACTAACTGAATCTAATTGATCAAGCAAAGGCCTCAATCAGTTGCCTCTGACCTTAGCACAAACAACCCCTCCAATTACCAAAGGAATTAATTTAGCATAATTTGAAAGATTTTTATTTTATTTTTATTTATTCATGAGAGATACACAGAGAGAGGCAGAGACACAGGCAGAGGGAGAAGCAGGCTCCATGCAGGGAGCCCAATGTGGGCCTTGATCCTGGGACTCCAGGATCACGCCCTGGGCAGAAGGCAGATGCTCAACCACTGAGCCACTCAGGTGCCCCTAACACAGCATAATTTTAGTTTATACTATGGGATACTTGTCCCATGGGGCCTTAAAACTCATGACCAATGAACCAACCTCTTGATAATTTTATTTTATTTTATTTTATTTTTATTTTTTTAAAGACTTTTTTTTTTTAATTTTTATTTATTTATGATAGTCACAGAGAGAGAGAGAGAGAGAGGCAGAGACACAGGCAGAGGGAGAAGCAGGCTCCATGCACCGAGAGCCCGACGTGGGATTCGATCCCAGGTCTCCAGGATCGCGCCCTGGGCCAAAGGCAGACGCAAAACCGCTGCGCCACCCAGGGATCCCCTCTTGATAATTTTAAATTTAATTTTATTTAGTTTATTAATAAATATATAGTTGGGGTCTCATAAGAGTGGTTTGTGAGGCAAAAACATAAAACAAAATAATTTAAATTATTCAGTGACAGAGGAAATTCTAATAATTTAGTTTGACTTCAAGAAGATTTTGAAATTAATTCTATCATCTTTGTCCTCCATTAAAAATCTATTGGTCTTTTTATTTTTTATTATTTTATTTTTTATTTTTTGATGTTTCATTATTTTTTTATTTTTTTAATAATAAATTTATTTTTTATTGGTGTTCAATTTACTAACATACAGAATAACCCCCAGTGCCCGTCACCCATTCACCCCCACGCCCCCGCCCTCCTCCTCTTCCACCACCCCTAGTTCATTTCCCAGAGTTAGGAGTCTTCCATGTTCTGTCTCCCTTTCTGATATTTCCTACCCATTTCTTCTCCCTTCCCCTCTATTCCCTTTCACTATTAGTTTTATTCCCCAAATGAATGAGACCATATAACGTTTGTCCTTCTCTGATTGACTTATTTCATTCATCATAATACCCTCCAGTTCCATCCACGTCGAAGAAAATGGTGGGTATTTGTCATTTCTAATGGCTGAGGAATATTCCATTGTATACATAAACCACATCTTCTTTATCCATTCATCTTTCGATGGACACCGAGGCTCCTTCCACAGTTTGGCTATTGTGGACATTGCTGCTAGAAACATCGGGGTGCAGGTGTCCCGGCGAGTCACTGCATCTGAATCTTTGGGGTAAATCCCCAGCAGTGCAATTGCTGGGTCGTAGGGCAGATCTATTTTTAACTCTTTGTGGAACCTCCACACAGTTTTCCAGAGTGGCTGCACCAGTTCACATTCCCACCAACAGTGTAAGAGGGTTCCCTTTTCTCCGCATCCTCTCCAACATTTCTTGTTTCCTACTTTGTTAATTTTCCCCATTCTCACTGGTGTGAGGTGGGATCTCATTGTGGTTTTGATTTGTATTTCCCTGATGGCAAGTGATGCAGAGCATTTTCTTCTGTGTGTGTTGGCCATGTCTATGTCTTCCTCTGTGAGATTTCTGTTCATGACTTTTGCCCATTTCATGATTGGATTCTTGGTTTCTTTGGTGTTGAGTTTAATAAGTTCTTTATAGATCTTGGAAACTAGCCCTTTATCTGATACATCATTTGCAAATATCTTCTCCCATTCTGTAGGTTGTCTTTTAGTTCTGTTGACTGTATCCTTTGCTGTGCAAAAGCTTCTTGTCTTGATGAAGTCCCAATAGTTCATTTTTGCTTTTGTTTCTTTTGCCTTCGTGGATGTATCTTGCAAGAAGTTACTGTGGCCAAGTTCAAAAAGGGTGTTTCCTGTGTTCTCCTCTAGGATTTTGATGGACTCTTGTCTCACATTTAGATCTTTCATCCATTTTGAATTTATCTTTGTGTCTGGTGCAAGAGAGTGGTCTAGTTTCATTCTTCTGCATGTGGATGTCCAACTTTCCCAGCACCATTTATTGAAGTGACTGTCTTTCTTCCAGTGGAGAGTCTTTCCTCCTTTATCAAATATTATTAGTTGACCATAAAGTTGAGGGTCCACTTCTGAGTTCTCTA
The DNA here is from genome assembly GCF_048164855.1 of Canis lupus baileyi. Lineage (NCBI taxonomy): Eukaryota > Metazoa > Chordata > Mammalia > Carnivora > Canidae > Canis > Canis lupus. Next base: position 3,914,963 of record NC_132868.1, on the reverse strand, counting down.
TTCTGTTCCACTGATCTATGTGTCTGTTTTTGTGCCAGTACCACACTGTCTTGATGACCACAGCTTTGTAGTACAACCTGAAATCTGGCATTGTGAGGCCCCCAGATATGGTTTTCTTTTTTAAAATTCCCCTGGCTATTCGGGGTCTTTTCTGATTTCACACAAATCTTAAAATAATTTGTTCTAACTCTCTGAAGAAAGTCCATGGTATTTTGATAGGGATCACATTAAACGTGTAAATTGCCCTGGGTAACATTGACATTTTCACAATATTAATTCTTCCAATCCATGAGCATGGAATATTTTTCCATCTCTTTGTGTCTTCCTCAATTTCTTTCAGAAGTGTTCTATAGTTTTGAGGGTATAGATCCTTTACCTCTATGGTTAGGTTTATTCCTAGGTATCTTATGCTTTTGGGTGCAATTGTAAATGGGATTGACTCCTTAATTTCTCTATCTTCAGTCTCATTGTTAGTGTATAGAAATGCCACTGACTTCTGGGCATTGATTTTGTATCCTGCCCCACTGCTGAATTGCTGTTGAGTTCTAGCAATCTTGGGGTGGAGGCTTTTCGGTTTTCTATGTAGAGTATCATGCCATGTGCTAAGAGGGAGAGTTTGACTTCTTCTTTGCCAATTTGAATGCCTTTAATGTCTTTTTGTTGTCTGATTGCTGAGGCTAGGACTTCCAGTACTATGTTGAATAGCAGTGGTGAGAGTGGACATCCCTGTCTTGTTCCTGATCTGAGGGGAAAGGCTCCCAGTGTTTCCTCATTGAGAATTATATTTGCTGTGGGCTTTTTGTAGATGTTGAGGAATGTTCCCTCTATCCCTACACTCCGAAGAGTTTTGATCAGGAATGGATGCTGTATTTTGTCAAATGCTCTCTCTGCATCTAATGACAGGATCATATGGTTCTTGGTTTTCTCTTGCTGATATGATGATTCACATTGATTGCTTTATGAGTGTTGAACCAGCTTTGTGTCCCGGGGATAAATCATACTTGGTCATGGTGAATAATTTTCTTAATGTATTGTTGGATCCTATTCGCTAGTATCTTGTTGAGAATTTTTACATCCGTGTTCATCAGGGATATTGGTCTATAATTCTCCTTTTTGGTGGGGTCTTTGAATGGTTTTGGACTTAAGGTGATGCTGGCCTCATAGAACGAATTTCGAAGTACTCCATCTCTTTCTATCTTTCCAAACAGCTTTAGTAGGATAGGTATGGTTTCTTCTTTAAACGTTTGATAGAATTCCCCTGGGAAGCCATCTGTCCCTGGACTCTTGTGTCTTGGGAGGTTTTTGATGACTGCTTCAATTTCCTCCCTGGTTATTGGCCTGGTTTCAGGTTTTCTATTTCTTCCGGTTGCAGTTTTGGTAGTTTGTGGCTTTCCAGGAATGCGTCCATTTCTTCTAGATTGCCTAATTTATTGGCTTATAGCTGTTCATAATATGTTTTTAAAATCGTTTGTATTTCCTTGGTGTTGGTAGTGATCTCTCCTTTCTCATTCATGATTTTATTAATTTGAGTCTTTTCTCTCTTCTTTTTAATAAGGCTGGCTAATGGTTTATCTATCTTATTAATTCTTTCAAAGAACCAACTCCTGGTTTTGTTGATCTGTTCCATAGTTCTTCTGGTCTCAATTTCGTTGAGTTCTGCTCGAATCTTTATTAACTCTCTTCTTCTGCTGGATGTAAGATCTATTTGCTGTTTTTTCTCTAGCTCCTTTATGTGTAAGGTTAGCTTTTCTATTTGAGTTCTTTCCAGTTTTTGAATGGATGCTTGTATTGCAATGTATTTCCCCCTCAGGACTGCTTTTGCTGCATCCCAAAGATTTTGAACGGTTGTATCTTCATTCTCATTAGTTTCCATGAATCTTTTTAATTCTTCCTTAATTTCCTGGTTGACCCTTTCATCTTTTAGCAAGATGGTCCTTAACCTCCACGTGTTTGAGGTCCTTCCAAACTTCTTGTTGTGATTTAGTTCTAATTTCAAGGCATTATGGTCTGAGAATATGCAGGGGACGATCCCAATGTTTTGGTATCGGTTCAGACATGATTTATGACCCAGTATGTGGTCTATTCTGGAGAAAGTTCCATGTGCACTTAGGAAGAATGTGTATTTAGTTGAGTTTGGATGTAAAGTTCTGTAGATTTCTGTGAAATCAATGTGGTCCAGTGTATCATTTAAAGCTCTCGTTTCTTTGGAGATGTTGTACCTAGAAGACCTATCCAGTGTAGAAAGTGCTAGATTGAAGCACCAAGTATAAGTGTATTATTATCTAAGTATCTCTTAATTTTGGTTATTAATTGATTGATATATTTGGCAGCTCCCACATTCGGGGCATATATATTGAGGATTGTTAAGTCCTCTTCTTGGATAGATCCTTTAAGTATGATATAGTGTCCCTCTTCATCTCTCACTACAATCTTCAGGGTAAATTTTAGTTTATCTGATATGAGGATGGCTACCCCTACTTTCTTTTAAGGACTATTTGAATGGTAAATGGTTCACCAACCTTTTATTTTCAGGCTGTAGGTGTCCTTCTGTCTAAAATGAATCTCTTGTAGACAGCAAATAGATGGGTCCTGCTTTTTTATCCAGTTTGACACCCTGCACCTTTTGATGGGGTCATTAAGCCCATTCACGTTCAAGGTTACTACTGAAAGATATGAGTTTAGTGTCATCATGATACCTATTCAGTCCCTGTTTTTGTGTATTGTTCCATTGGACTTCTTCTTAAAGGGGAACTTTAAGAGTCCCCCTTAAAATTTCTTGCAGAGCTGGTTTGGAGGTCACATATTCTTTCAGTTCCTGCCTCTCTTGGAAGCTCTTTATCTCTCCTTCTATTCTGAATGAGAGCCTTGCTGGATAAAGTATTCTTGGTTGCATGTTCTTCTCATTTAGGACCCTGAATATATCCTGCCAGCCCTTTCTGGCCTGCCAGGTCTCTGTGGAGAGGTCTGCTGTTACCCTAATACTCTTCCCCATAAAAGTCAGTGATTTCTTGTCTCTTGCTGCTTTAAGGATCTTCTCTTTATCTTTGGAATTTGCAAGCTTAACAATTAAGTGTCGAGGTGTTGAGAGCGGTTTTTATTGTTTTTTTTTGGGGGGGGGATCTCTCTATTTCCTGGATTTGAATGCCTGTTCCCCTTCCCAGATTAGGAAAGTTTTCAGCTATGATTTCTTCAAATACATATTATGGCCCTCTGTCCCTTTCAGCCCCCTCGGGAACCCCAATTAAACGTAGGTTTTTCTTCCTCAGGCTGTCTTTATTTCCCTTAATCTATCCTCATGGTCTTTTGTTTGTCTCTTTCTTCCTCAGTTTCCCTCTTTGGCATCAACTTGTCTTCTATGTCACTCACTCGTTCTTCCACCTCGTTAACCCTCGTCATTAGGACTTCTAGTTTGGATTGCATCTCATTCAATTGATTTTTAATTTCTGCCTGATTGGATCTAAATTCTGCAGTCATGAAGTCTCTTGAGTCCTTTATGCTTTTTTCTAGAGCCACCAGTAGCTGTATAATAGTGCTTCTGAATTGGCTTTCTGACATTGAATTGTAATCCAGATTTTGTAACTCTGTGGGAGAGAGGACTGTTTCTGATTCTTTCTTTTGAGGTGAGGTTTTCCTTCTAGTCATTTTGCTCAGTGCAGAGTGGCCAAAAACAAGTTGTATTGGGAAAAGGAGAAAAGAGAAAGAAGAAAAGGAAAGAGAAAAAGAAAAAAGTAAAAAGGAAGAAAAAAAGAGAAAAAAGAGAACGAAAAAGAAAGAAAGGAAAAAAAAAGGGTGGGGGAAGCAAACAAATAAAAAAAAAAAAACACGGGGGAGTATCTTCTGATTCTGTGTACTTTAAGTCCCTTGACTTCCCCTGGAACTTGTCTGGCTAGCTGGTGTTCTGGGGGAGAGGCCTGTTGTGCTGATTTTCGGGTGTTAGCACTTGGGGGAGCTCCTCTGACCCCTGCCTGGTGCAGGGCTCAGTGGGGGTTGTTTACCCCGTGAGGCCCCAGGAGGAACAACCACAGTGGCGGGGCCAGCTCTGCAGCCCTGGAGTCAGCCCCCGCAGTAGCTCCGGAGCTCTCCGTCTACAGGGCCTGGAGGCTCCGAGCGGGGCCGCTGATCTGCTCAGCTCGGGGCAGGAGCGTCCTCGCTGTCCTGGGCCCTCCCGGCCTCTGCCTGTCCCAGGGGGAGGCCGGATCCTGGGCTGTGTCCCGGCGCCCTGTGCTCCGGGGCCTGCGCTGGTGGATTCGGTCTCCCGCCCCACAGCCCCCCCCCGAGCTGCTCCCGCCCCGCAGCCCCCTCCGTGGAGCCGCCCCCGAGCCCCCCCCCAGCTGCTCCGGGTCCCCCGTGCGCTCTGCAGCCCTTAGGGAGCTCGGCGCACTCTCCCGGGGCGCAGGTGTCTGTCAGTGTCCCCGGGAGCCCGAGGGCATCCCCGCCCTCCTGGGTCCTGCTCCACCTCCCTGCGAGGCCTTTCCGCCCGGGAAGGTCGGTGCAGCTCCTGCGTCTCCGGGACGGGGCTCTCCTGTCCTGGGGACACTCGCCCTGGCCTTAGCCCGGCTCCTCGCGAGCCCCCCCCCCCCCCCCCACCTTGGCCGCCTTTTATTTCTTTATTTCTTTTTCCCCGTCTTCCTGCCTTGATAGAAGCACGAACTCTTCTCACTGTAGCGTTCCAGCTGGTCTCTCTTTAACTCTCAGGCCGAATTCGTAGATTTTCAGGGCGATTTGAAGGTTATCTAGGTAATTTGGTGGGGACAGCTGACTTGGGGACCCTACTCTTCCGCCGTCTTGCCCCTCCCCTCCTCTATTGGTCTTTTTAAAACTGTTTTACAAACTACTAAAGAAAACAGAGCTTCATGCTTTTTTTCTTCTAATTGTTTCATTTTGATTTCTTTCCAGAAGGGAGAATCTACAGTAAAGTCTACTTGAACAGTTCCTTAAGGAAGACAATTTAGAAGAATTTATCAGAGCCTTCCAGACACTTGATGGAAGTAATAGAAGTTTGATCGGGCACCTCATCTGAGAGCAGTTTGCTTGTACTAAGCAGTGGTTCTCCTGTTTCAGCCCTGAGACGCAGGTGTCAGACACTTCCTCACTTTGGCTCCATCTACTGTGTACTGCACCAAGCTGCCTCACGAAGATAACTCCACTGCATCTTTATCAGCTGCACCATGTGGCAGTAGTGATCTGTCCTGGACCTTCTGAGACACGGTCGCAGGGGCTCTCCAAAGGATCCAGCTTGGCTCTGACCCATATATATCAGTGTCTAAAGGGGGGAGGAGTTAATACCCTTCAGCCATCAGCCAGCCTTTGGCCAGTGGAGGATTCACCTTTCCGTTCCATTGTTAGTGAGTTCTATGGTGCATTCTACACCATCCCCCCTAGTGTCCCAGCAGGATCAAACACCATCAAATTCAGTGGTGATCCACTCAAAAGACAGACAATTAAGTTAACTTTTCCACCTTCTGTGTCTTCATCTTCTCAATACCTTATTTTGATTCCTTGGTGTCCGTTTCCCAAATAAATGCCTTATATATGAGTTTTTGTTCCAGGCTCTGCTTTCTGGGAGAAAATCAGGCCAAGGCATTCATTATCTGTGTTTCTTTCCTATTATCTTCTTTTGTGTCTTATTAATCCTATTCCTATTTTCTTACCTTTTCCAATTTCCTTAAAGTCTTTTTCTTTCATTTTCATTTTGACTTCTGTCATTTGGGGGATGAAAAATGATTTGCAGTTATAAAAGAGCAACTTGAAATATCCTTAAGATGATGGAAGTGTTCTGTATCTTGACTGTGGTAGTGGATATACAAACCTACATGTGTGATACAACTGAATAGAACTAAATACATGCAAACACAAATACAAGTAAAATTTGAATAAAATCTGTGGATTGCATCAATGTCACTGTGATGGTTGTGTTATAATATTACAGTTTTGCCAGATATTACCACTGGAAGGAACTGGTAAAGAATACGCAGGAGGTCTCTGTATTGATACTTACCATTGCATATGAATCTATAATTATCTCAAAATAAAAAGAGTTTAAAGAAAACACAACTTTGTTTTTCTTTAACAATAGTCCCTTGATTTACACACACATACAAACTGCAATCTTTTAGCAGATTAATGACCAGGTTAAATATTTATATATACATTTGTAAGAGCATATCACTTAAATTATGAGCTCATATTCAAAAGTTTATTTTGCTATTAACTAAAAGCCATTTATTAGACTTCTTGTTCTGACCAAACTGAAATCTATAGAAATAGTTACATTGTCTGGAAAGGGCTATACCAAATTAAAAAAGTATTCTAATTTAGGGCTTTCAATATTTATTAAGAAGGAAAGCATTCCTAAGCTATTTAATCTATGATAACAAAATCTATCTTTTGTAAAGGAAACTGTGTAAGATATGGTTAGTTTACAGCTTTTTCTTCCTTTTTTTGGTTAGAAGATTTGTACTCAGTTAAACCCATTTGAATGGTTTTTAAATTGACCATTTATTGGAATGCCTGGGTGGCTCAGTGCTTGAGCGTCTGCCTTTGGCTCAGGGCGTGATCTCTGGTCCTGGGATGGAGTCCCCCATCTGTCTCTCTGCAAGAAGCCATTAAATTGTGAGCTCATATTCAAAAGTTTATTTTGCTATTAACTAAAAGCCATTTAACTGGAATCGAGTCCCACATCAGGCTTCTTGCAGGGAGCCTGCTTCTCCCTCTGCCTGTGTCTCTGCCTCTCTCTCTGTCTCTCATGAATAAATAAATAAAATCTTTAAAAATAAATAAATAAATTGACCATTTACATTAGGAAAAAAAAAGGTGTCATCTGGCTGGATCAGCTACCTGTTTCCTAAGAACCCAGAGACTGAATTTGTATTATGTAAAAATCACTGGCTTTTTTCCTCTTAAAAACTAGTTAAGTATACGACTAATACAAAAATTCTATAGGCAATGCTTATAATTTTAAGTACTATCATTTGTCAGCATTATTTTTTGCAACCCAGGACAACTTTGGGAATGGAAGAAATGAAAAAAATAAATGGGCTCAGTGCTTTCCTGAAAATGCTTACCACTCTCCAGCCAATACATGCCTAATCCATGCAGTTTGCATTTGTCTACATCATTCTCAAATGTTCTCTTTCCCTGTTTTAGTTACCCTTGGCCTATACCTTGACCTTCTGCTGCCTGTCTCAATAAATTCAGAACACAACCATTTACTTGCAGCAAGTGGGAATGATTTCCCCAGAAATATAGCATCCAATAAAAGCCAAAGCCAAAGGAAATAGAAAGGTGAGGTCGAGCAGAATTCTCTCATCACAGGCTCCCCTGCTTTTTTCCTTTTGGCCTTAGATACTGTGCTGACCTCTGTCTATTTTTATGGCTAGATTAATTCTGCTATTTCAATGAGTCTGACTTTTCAGAATCATATGGTTGAGATGACCTTATGAAATGCTAACCTCTAAAAAGATTATGTGAAAAAATGATAAAAAGATGAAAAAAATTGAGAATTGCTGACCAAGAAAATACTGTAGAGATGGTCTTACTCAACCTTCTAGTTTCACAAAGAGGAAGGTAGGAAAAGAACAATTGAGTGATGTTATGTTAAGCTCATGGCCTTCAACACCAGCTGTCAAATCAGCAGTACAGCAGACCCAAGGCCAACTATATCCCCAGCTGGCAGAAGTATAAGGAATTCTAGAATGAGCGCTAAATAATTCAGATTAAAAACTAGAATTTCTAATGCTGAAATTCTGAATATCCACCCACCTGCAGTTGATTTTACCTTGTTACTGGATCCCTGCTTTGTTCATTGCAATAGTCAGTGACTGGATGACATTTGCAAGTGATATACATCATATCCATGTTTCCCTGCATCATGTCCTTTAGGAGGTTTGTCCTGACTTTCTCCCTCCCAGCCCTCTCTCTTCTCACAAACTTCACACAGCCTGTAGAAGGACCCATGATTCTCATTTATTATGGATAAAACATACTACTTGTCTTCAGACTCTTACATGTCAACCTAACCAACGCTATGAAAGCTTGCTTTTCTAAGGACTTTCCGTCTTGGTCATAATCAAGACGGAACTATAACTAACCAAATTAGTTATTAATAACTAATAAAATAGTTATTCAACTTTCTAACTATTTTCCTTAAGCACAATAACCATGATAGTATTATTTTGTGGTTGTGGATGTTTGCTTTTTAAAAATATCACACCATAGTTAGCGTTATGTAAGACATACGAGGTACTTAAGAGATAACTGCCCTTTCTAACAGAGGTCTGTGGCATACAAATGAAAAAAATATATAAAAATGCTTTATTCTCAAGCATGATGCAAAAGTAAAATGTAAAATCTTATACTGAAGAGAGTAGACATAATGCAAACTGAGGATTGTTATAAATTTGAAAAGTAATTATTTTGTAATTTACAATTTTGGCACTTACTGTGGAGGATGGTTAAGAGATATTTCTTATTTTTCTTTCAAGCTACATTATTGTCTATAATTCTCTCTAGCTAATCAAAAGGCAAAGGGAAAATATCGTGAGAAAACCATGGTACCTAGGGAAAAAGGCAATAAATTTTCATTTTTATTTAAAAAACTTGTCAATTGGCAAATACATTTACAGTTCACATAATATATTCATATAGAATAAACACATTTATTATATATAAATAACATTGAATTTTAAGTCTTAAAAAACCTGTCCAATTAAAAATACTAATTAGCAATGAGAATGTACTGCAATTATACACACAAAGATAAATAAATATCATCAACCTAATGTTGAGCAAAAGAAGCTAAATACAAAAGTGAACATTCTGTACAATTCCATTTATGGGACAGTCAAAATCACACAATGCTTACAAGGTTCCTAGAAGTCAGGCTAGTGGTTGACTGTGGGTGGGAGTAATGCCCAAAAGGGGGTTTGTGTATCTGAAATTGTGATGCTTGTTCTCCATCTGGGATCTCGGTGCTGGTTTCATGTGTGTGTTTGCTTTGTAAAGATGTGTTGAGCTACAGTCATGTAATATACACACAGATGTCCCATGAGCTGTCTAGCTAGTTTTGTTTATGGCGTTCAAGTAAAATCCTAATTAGTGGGAAGCGTGTGTTTGGTAAGGGCATGCTACGTAATTTGGCTATATGGGAGTTACCATTTTAAGCCCTATCAGAACTTAAACAGACCAGTTTAGTCCTTACTGGAAACAAACAGATTTTGTGAAATCATGAGTCATTGTCTGAGCTGAATCAAATCTTCACGTTTTGAGTGGGATGCTCAGATGTGGAACGGTACTATGAGTGGACATTTCTAGTGGTTAACAGAAACCACATTGTATGCTTCTAAATATAGCTAAGCTCCAGTTGTCCTATTTTTTTTGCATGACTTAATTGAAAGATAATAGCCATAATATTATAATTTAAAGCTATAAATACAATAGCTGCTTTGTGTAAAAGACAAGTCTGACAGTTAGTCACCTTATCTAGGACTGTAATTTCATTAGAATCATAACATGAATACTATATGGAATGCCTTATGTAGCTCTTTGGGTAACTGGGAAAAGTAAAACAATTTTTCAGGTTTTTTCTTTGTCCATTTTCTTTCCCTACTTGGCCAAAGCAATAATCACAACAACAATAACCACTGCCCCCACCCCACCCCCTGCCAAAAAAAAAAAAAAAAAAAGTAATGAAAGAAAAAAAAGAGACGGCTTATTTTTATGATTCTATAAATAAGAAAACGAAGTCAGCAAAGCAGCTGACAACATTTGCATTCTTTGAGATGCCTTTCAGTTTTACAAAATACAGCTTTAGTGCTCATAAAATGAAAGAGTCACAGCAATGATTAATGCAAAAACTTTTTGCAGGCAGATATTCTACTACCATAGAAGAATATTGTCTAGTGATGGAAAGTTTATATATTGCAACTTTATGGGGAGCCCCTGTAAATGTTTTATCTTTAAACTAACCATAATCTCAATGCTCAAGCCTAAAATAAGTAGTTGGTAATAAGTAAACTTTCAGAGCTCTGACAGAAAATATAATATTGAGATTACCTTCTATGGTTGCTTTTTTCTAAGTGTTTCTGTAAAAATGTAGATTTCTCAGATAGCCTTTTCTTAATCCAAAATTTCATTATGTAGGTTTATTTTGGCCAATCACCTACTATGTGAATATAATAATTTAGACAGAGAAGAAGAGAAGTTCAGCAGGATAATTCTATTGGTGGGCTGGAGAGAAACATGAAGGCAGTGGTGAAAATGGATGTGCACAGCAAGGAGTAGACTTAATTTTCACCTAAGTGGATAGAATTAAGTTCCTCAAGTGATTTATTATTTGTATTCTTTTTTTGGAGAATATAACTGACAGAGAATTTGATTAAATAATAAATTGTACCAAAAAATTACTTAGAAAAAGAACTCTGGCACGGTGTTCTACCAGGGAATTTGTTTGTTTGGGTTTTTTTTTGAAAGATACTTTATTTCTTTAAGTGATCCCTACACCCAACATGGGGCTCAGACTTACAACCTCAGGATCAAGTCTCATGCTCCACGGATGGGGCTAGCCAGGTGCTTCTCTTCTGGGGAATTTTTAAATGGGTGATACGAATGCTATTTCCACCTGCCCGTTGTGTGGCTCAGCTAATTTTCTGGATCTCAGATTGCTCATCTGTGATATCAGGAATATGAACCAAATTGTCTGTAAGGTTCTCTCCAGTTCCAAAAGTTTAAAGTGCAATTGCACAATTTCCCCCTTATTTTTAATCAATTTGAACAGATTGTATAAATGACCACATGAGTGGCTTACGACATTCTTGGGCAGCGGCAAATGTGAACTGTCTTCTCATTGTGTTCATATGATATTTTTACAGGAAAGGATGATGGAAGAGTATATGGTGGAAAGAAGCATAACATGTAAACCAATCCAGGTGAGTGGTATTTTTAATAACTCAACTCGCCTGTTATGTGGCTACCATGTAATTGTCTCTCCTTTGCCTTACAGCAAAAACTACTATCTATGAATGAATGCACATGTTACATACTAATGTGTTATATTTAAAGCTCCCATATTGTCACTATTTTCCCTTGACCAATTTAATGTTATTCATTTTAAAAAACAGCTTATTGAAGTATAAATGACACACTAAACTACACTATTTTAAGTGTACAATTTGACAAGTATTGGGCATATTCACTGTCTTGATTGTGGTGATGGTTTCACAGGTATAAATTAGTATTTCAACACTGGGTCTCCTCTATCCTGGATAGATTCAGCACTTTCTACTATAACAATCTGCCTTCTTGGTTCCTTCAGTATACTTACTCTTGTAAGGCATATTAGGAAAAATACCCAACCTAACAAATCCACGTTGGAAATAGTGACAGCTAGTGGACAAATCAGGGTTATCTAATTATTATACGGGGGGATCCCTGGGTGGTTCTGTGGTTTGGCACCTGCCTTTCGCCCAGGGCGCAATCCTGGAGTCCCAGGATCGAGTCCCGCATCAGGATCCTGACATGGAACCTGCTTCTCCCTCTGCCTGTGTCTCTGCCTCTCTCTCTCTCTCTCCTCTATCATGAATAAATCAATAAAATCTTTTAAAACAATTATTATACGTTTTTTATTCATTATTTGATTTCTTCAATTTGATTTTTTTTCTTTCATTATGAGCCAGGAACTTTGCTGAGCATTAGAGATATTATCAGGCTGGATGAGAAGAGGTTGCAGTTTCCAAGACCTAATTGGAGACACACGTAAGGCAGCAATAGCATGAGGATGTGATGTAAGAGAAACATAGGAAGCTCTGGGGACTTTTTGAGGAGCTATATCCAATCTTGTGCATGAAGGAAGACTTCCTGGAGGGTATGGTGTCTAAAATCAAGTAGGATTTATCCAGGGAATGGAGTTTGTGAAATATTCCAGGAAGAAGAACCTAAATTTGCAAGATCTCCAGGGGAAGATAGGATTATGGAACTTGCAAGTAGCTCAGCACTCTGCGCTCAGAGTTAAGAGTTTATCAGGACCTGGGGCATGCAGGACCTGGTGGATTTTGTTTAGACACCTAATCCACCTGTCTGGAAATAACAGGATTCAGATTTGGCTAAGTCAAGTGGCTATTTGGAGAATTGTGGTTTGAATTTTGGTGATATGATTTTAGTCTAAATTAGGTGAATGAAATTGTGAAGTAAATAGCTTAAGAAGTATTTCAAACAGGGATCCCTGGGTGGTGCAGCGGTTTGGCGCCTGCCTGCCTTTGGCCCAGGGCGCGATCCTGGAGACCCGGGATCGAATCCCACATCGGGCTCCCGGTGCATGGAGCCTGCTTCTTCCTCTGCCTATGTCTCTGCCTCTCTCTCTCTCTCTCTCTGTGACTATCATAAATAAATAAAAATTAAAAAAAAAAAAGAAGTATTTCAAACAGAGAAGGTAGATTCTGTTGAAAACAAGAATTAAGGCTACTGCCCAGGTTTGTGGTTTGAACAATGCATTCGAACAGAATCATGATGTTGCTCACAGGATTAAGGCTTGTGGGGAAGAAGAAGGTTTGGTTTGTTTGATCCATAGTGTATTAAAATCGACCTGTCTGGTGAATAATTAGATACTTGGGTTTAAAGCTCAGTAAAGAGATCAGAGCTGGACTGGAAATTTTAAAAAATGAGATATAATTGCATAAGTTTAAGGTGTTGAAGTTGTTGATTTGATGCATTTATATATTGCAATGTGATTACTACCTTAGCATTAGTGAATATCTCCATTACATCACATAATTATTATTTCTTTTTTAACGGTGAGAACTATGAAGGTCAGGTCTCTTAGTGACTTTGAGATTTATAATACAGTATTATTGATTATAATCACCAAGTAAGTTGTGCAATAGATCTCCAGAACTTACCTATTTACTAGTTGCAAGTTTGTACTCTTAAATAACATCTCCCCAGATTGTCTACCCCCAGCCTCTGGTATATACCATTCCACTTTCTGTTTGTAGAAGTTCAGCTTTTTTAGATCACAGATAAGTGATATCATTGCAGTCTGTGATTGATCCCTTAAGAATAACTGAAATGCAGGGGTACCTGGGTAGCTCTATGGGTTAAGAGCCTGACTCTTGGCTTCAGCTTAGGTCATAATCTCAGAGTCATGAGATGGAGCCCCGCATTGGGCTTGAGCTGGCTTGAGATTCTCTCCTCCTCTCTCCTTCCCCTTCTGCTCCTTCCCCTGCTTCTGCTCACTCTCTCTCTCATATAAATAAATAAATAAAATCTTTTTTAAAAAAGAATAACTTAAAATCAGTGTAAAAATTTCCATAGTTATACATTTTTTTCTTTCATACATGGTTCTGAGTTTTCTAAATTCTAATTACATATATATATTATTAAACAGAAATACCTAAAGACCTTACACGTTCTAATCTTAAAAAGCTTTGCCAAGGCCCTTGAATCTCTGACCTTTCTCTTTAGAAAAAAGAAGAAAAGATGCATTATGATTTATTTAAAAAAAAAGACTCATGCAGGGAATTAATCAAATTAATATCGAAGTCCCCACACAATACAAAATAAATGTGACTTTTATAGTCTGTGAGATAAAAAATCCAAATGGAACTGTTTTTAGCTATGTGTGGTGACATTTATGTCTAAGATAAACAGATTTTTCCACACCTTTATTTCTAGATAGTAGTATTTTAATAGAAGGATTATTAATCTTCAAATAATACTACAGATAATGAAATATCTTTATAAATCATGGATATTGATCTGAATAAGTCATTCATCCAAGAGATTAAAAAGAAAAGATAGAATGAAGTAGCAGAACGATGGTAATGTTTTAGTCTTCACTTTTAGTAATGGCAAAGCCAGGCAATCAAATGAGGAAGATACATTTTCAATCATTTTTGTGAGTCTAAATATAACTTTACAAGAAAATTGGATTCTGGATAGCAATATAAAAAAATGGGATATTGATATAACTGTTTATGTTCTTATGAATAAAGTACTTTTATTATGACACTTAATTATTTTTATATGAATATAAAACCCTGATGTAGTGATAACTGTTTTTCACAAAATAATATGACAAAAATATTTCCATGAAAAAGAATATATGATTTTTAGCCCAGTTTAGATACCGGTTTATATTGATTCTTTTATCTGTTATTCTATATAAAATATTTAATACTTAAATATTTACAATTTTGATCTTTCCTCCATTTATTCCCTATTTTAAGGTAAGGGGATATTTTTCTTTTGAAAACTCTGGATGGTTTTGTGTCAATTAATTGTTGTTGAGTAATATATCACCCCTAAATTTAGTGGCTCCAAACAATAAACAATATTTCACATGTGCCTACTTCGATTTGATGGCTTTATGATTGGGCTGGACTTGTCATGCATCGGTAGTTGGATCTGTGGGAGTGAGCTGGTTTGGGAAGACCTAGGCTGGGCCTGCTGCGCTTGTCTCAGCTCCCCATGGCTCCTCATGCTCCAGAACATTATTAGCCCAGGCTTGTTTCTTGTTATGGTCAGAGCACCAAGAGAGTCGGTAGAGTGAGCATCTAGGGGCTTAGGTAAGTCATAGGCTCAGTCCAGGTTCCACAGAAAAAATTCCAAAATCAGGTAGCAAAGAATGAGAGAGCATGGTAGGGTTAAAGAAAGGGCCATTTTCCAATATTATATTATAAAGTGGAATTTCAATAAGAACTTAAAAAAAAAGAATAGGGGCCATTTTCTTGATATCAATCTGACACATGTGTGCTCTATTTATTTAATTGATTACAAACTGTTCAGGAATGGAAAAGGGATTTTTAAAAAGACATAACCTTTGGTGATGATGAAGATCTAAATCGTTATTTTAATATTTTCATTATTATTGGTTCCTGTAGCCAGTTGCAATTTATACATTGACTTTTTTTTTTAAGATTTTATTTATTCATGAGAGACACAGAGATACAGAGAGAGGCAGAGACACAGGCAGAGGGAGAAGCAGGCTCCACACAGGGAGCCCGATGCAGGACTCTGTCTGGGGACTCAATCCCGGGACTCCAGGACCACACCCTAGGACTGAAAGCAGGCACTAAACCGCTGAGCCACCCAGGGATCCCCACACTGACTTTTAAATATTTTATAGGGAGACACAAAGACAAAAGAAAAAATACATCTTTTTTTTCTAAGTGCACTGTGAAATGCACAGTGACAGTCATGGATGAGAAAACATCTAGTCCCTTCTGTGGGAGTCACGGAATGTTTCCAATAGACAGGAAGGCTTGATCTCCAGTTGAAGAGATGAGCAAGGGTTTATCACATAGAAGGGGAAGGGCAGGATGTTCCTAGCCAGGGAGGCAAGGAGGACATGTTACATACAGGGACCACTAAATGAAAACAGTGTAGCCAGCAGTCAAGAGGAGAAGGTTGAGGTAGAAGTTGGAAAGTTTGTGAGGGCTGGATGGTGGAGGAATACAGACCTTATTTGGGAGAACTGTTCAAATCTGTGAATCTGTAAGACTTTCAAACTCTGCTTTCAAGTGTCCTGTGTATTCACAAATTCATGTCTACATCCAGAAAGCATGTCTTTTTCTATCCCACCTTGCATCCACCATGCTTTTCCTCTATCCCAAGGATTTGCTAATTTGACTGGGGACTCTAAGAAAGTGATTGGGCCATTTCCCACTTTTTTTCCTTTTCTTTTTTTCATAATCCTTAAAAAACCAAAAAGGGAAAGGAGTATAGTTCAACCATACTTGTTTTCAGAGTGTTCACCGGGAGATCACAACATAACCCTTCATTATTTGTAAAATAAATTAGTTCATTTGACTTTGGCTGGTAAGCCTAATATACTAAATATACCTTACTGATTTTAGTAGAGAAGCTGATACTTGCTTCCCTATCTATACTGTCTTTATAGATACTCTGCAGCCAATCAAAGGTGCAACCATCTTTTTCTACACCCCCCCCCCACTTTGGGATAACGTGTAACTCCTTTAATAGCATAGCAGGAGTGGAGTTTTGACCCAAGGAACCTAACCCATATGGTATGGTATAGAGTGAATCTTTCTGATTCGGTAAGGATTTGGACCAGAAACCTTAGAGTCTAGGCTAATTAGATATTGCTAAGTGTCAAGAGGTCATTAGATAGAAAGCCAGAGTAGATGAGACAGCTTGCTGGAGCCACTGGGGATAACCGAAGGCAAAATTCATTATGAGTTTTGTATTTGTAGAGAATTGAAAGTTCATTAAATTTACCAGTGAGAAGTAGAAATGAAAGGATGGCTTCTGTTTCTAACTTTCCAATTCCAGATGCATTTACCTTGGATAAGCATGTTTTCTAGTTTCACAAATATTTGTAAGATCATCTATATGTGTTAACAAAATAAAGTTCTATACATGTATCAGCATGAATGTCTTTCTGTTCTTGCAATTAAATAACCAATACATGATAGCTTTTGAGGCTTCTGAATTTTAAGTCCACCATGAGAAATATGTTTTCTGAAATGTTTCTCAAAAATATCTGTTTGTTTGTTTTTTTAAGTATTCTTTGGTAGTTAGGATTAATACTACTGGGGTTGACTTTCTTCAGGCCACTCTATTTTCCAGTTCTTGATATGACCTTTGGTTGCAAAGGGCACCTGCTCCATCAGACTCTAAAATATTGATAAGGAACACTGTCTAGCTGATGAACCACCAAGCACCACTAGGCAAGTGTTTGAAAGCATGCTTCCCTGCTCAATTTTCCATTCTGCAAATGTGTGTTGGCTTAAAGGTCAAGAATGGTACCACAGGGACTTTTGATTGCATTATTCTGATTTCTCAGCTATGAATCACTTTCTTTCCAAAGCTATCAAAGCAAAGGCTCTAAAATAAATTTAGTCATTACCCTTTATGATATTACTTCCACTTTTTTCCTGTCTGGCAAAATGCCTGATGTTGGCTGACATTGGGAAAGAGCGTTTCAATTCTGCCTAAGAAGAATGGGGAAGAGACAAATAAAATAAACAAAAGAAGCCACAAAATACTCCTTTCTATTTTCTATTATATGCCAGTGACTGGTTTTCTAGAACACTGAGCATACCTGCTTAAAGTGGTCAAATCAGAGTTCCTATACAATTTAATCTGTTAATCGATTTATTTATTAATAGACATAACATTGAAATATTTATTCAGAATAAATAATTTTTTGCTTTTAAGAAAGTTATATTTTATTATAGGAAATGTATAAATCTAACTTAGAAACACAAGACCACACATCTGTATATATGTCTGTGTATATATAGTTATTTAGACCATTGGCATTGTTTATGTGATTTCAAAGAAAGTAAGAAGACAACCCGTGGCTAAGGTATTATTAATTTTTACACCTTTTATCCACACAAATACATTTCTTTTTTCTTTTTTTTCACACAAATACATTTCTTTTGCTTAATGCACTCATCACAAATTTAACACCTCATGTAAAATATAGATCTTTGTTTTTTCATACTAGTGTATTCACAATTTTGTTCAAGTTACTTTCACATTTAAATATTAATCTCTAATATCTTGGATTCCCTTTTGTGTACAGCTACATTTTTCTATAATATCTTTCTAGACAGATATATGTATATTTATCGATACTTATCTATACTTATTTATATATTATTATATTTCTATAATATCTTTCTAGACAGATATATGTATATTTATCTATACTATCTATACTTATTTATATATAAACACACTTTACTATCCTTTTTCCTGTTCCACTAATATCTTAATTTCAACGTGATCTGTTATGGTCATGCAGTGGTCCTGTCTGTCCATGATCTCTTTTCTTTTGCCTTTTGTGGCTATTGTGCTGTCCCATTAGTGAAATACCCCTTCCTCACATCATGTATTCCTGATAGGGAATCAATGGCAATGCTCACTGCACCTTGACCATGGGATAGACACCTAAACCAAGTTAAGCCAGAGATTTGTACACAGGAATGTGAAATGAACTTTGAGAAAGCAAATGATAGGAAGCAACTGTTCATTCAATCTTATAGTTTTAGTTACTTTATTAAGACATTCCAGTTCACTTTTGATTCAGCCTTAATAAATTTTATTCAATCTCATTTTTAATTCAAAGGTGCCTCTGTGGCTCACCGTTTGGAGAGACTCTGATGTCACTATTTGAGCTGAGACTGCAGTACAGGTGATGATATGGATTCATGTGTTTCACATACAGGCTTCCTCTCCCTAGATTTCTCCTAGGGTTGTATTTTGGGAAGGGAGAATTGAAAACAATGTTCTCTATTTATGGTATAAATTGAAAATTCCTTCTTGTTGGTTTTGTTCTGAACCATTGTAATCCTACATAAGAAATCTTAAGTCAGGCCCTTGACTGAAAGAGAACAAATCTAACATAGCACCATGCCCTGCCCCCCACCTGCCCATGGAAGGGAAAGGGAAAAAAGGGGAAGAGAGTCGAAAACTCTACCTTCTTAAATAAAGGAGTCACTATCTTCCTCTTCCTTCATAACCCTCATTATAAAAAAGTTGGGGATTTTTCTATGCATTGCTGTATTCAACATTTTCAGTGACTTTGCAAATCATTATGTACGCTAAGATACATCTAAAGAAGAGTGTATTGATGAATGGACATGAAAATAAGAAATTTTCAGACCCAAAGCACAGTGAAAGCAGAATTTCTGGGAGGAAAGTAAGGGCCAGAACTAACTTTCACTCTGCCACACACTAGAAAACTTGAATTCTGACTTAATGATCAATGGCACTATATATGACAGTGATAATATTTAGAGTTTGCTTAATGTGGAGAAGATAACAAGGTGAATAAGAATTCAGCAGGGTGGTCTGGATTCCTGTAGATCCAGTATGATCTAGATAATCAAGAGAATGAATAAGCTAAGACTTCAGAACAACACAAATTAAAAAAATATATTCCAGCCTAGACACAGCCCAGAGAAACTGTAGAACAGAAAAGCAAAGGAAAAGATTTTAACGTGGTGGATAAATTTGGAGAAGTGGCCATTTTCAGAGTAAGGAAGACTAATAGGCTCTTAGTAGCAATAGGGAAGGTGGAACATAATAGAATTACATCTATATTGAATCAGAAAAAAATATCTGTAATCTAGTAGTCTACTCTTGACGAAAGATCTTTTAGGAAAGAAGAAAGATAAAGATACTTTTAAATAAGAGCAAAATTTACCACCAACTACCCTTCTCAGGAAGGAGAGAAAATGGATAGTTTCCAACAAAAAAAGGAAGGACAAACAAAGATGTTTGTAAAAATGAGACTAAAACTCAGCAAACATTGATTGAATAAAAGCGAGAGCAGAAGTGATGGATAAAGCCATAATTTGATTTAAGTTAAAATTTAAGATTATGTGCATTAAATAGAGTAAGCATAAAAAACATAGCATGTAGGGATCCCTGGGTGGCGAAGCGGTTTGGAGCCTGCCTTTGGCCCAGGGTGTGATCCTGGAGACCCAGGATAGAATCCCATGTCAGGCTCCCGGTGCATGGAGCCTGCTTCTCCCTCTGCCTGTGTCTCTGCCTCTCTCTCTCTCTCTCCCTGTGTGACTATCATAAATAAATAAAAATTAAAAAAATATATAGCATGTAACACCCCAAAAAGTAGAGGAGGAAAGAATAAGGTTGAACAACACTCGATTGATGCAGAGGTTGGAGAGGTGAGGAGGGTGAGGTGAGGTTTTTATCACTAGTCTTGCCTGAAATGACAGCTATCAGCAAGCCTCTAGACAGTTTACCATCAGCTGATCCTTTGAACTCAGACTATAGATTAAGTAATGCCTTAGAACGGATTGGCTGCTAATCCATCATTGTCAATTCTAGGAACTCAGAAATAATGTGCACTACCATTCCTCATAATTAATTGGGAAGGGGCAGAGTTCACCTGGGAACAATTTGTTTTCTGGTTGGGAAGGGTCCTGGTATTAATACAGGTATAAACCACTCTTCATTGGTTGTAACTTGCAATACGCAAAAAAAATGTAGAGACTTATTATTATTATTTTTTTAATTGAAAAGCATTTCATTCTGTGATGGTGTTTAAGATCAGGCCATCCTATTTTCTATAGGACTCATCTTATAAATTTTATTCTTGTGTGTAAGTCCAAATATCCTGTAATGTAAACCATTAACATTTGTTTTGGTATGTTTTAATATTATTTTCCTTAAATAAACAAATACTGGCCTTCTAATAATTTGTTTGTATCTTAGGTGTTACTATTTTAAAAAGTGGATTCTTCAAATGTCAGCAAAAATATATCAGGGCCAAAGAGAATAAGAAAATTAGTTTCCACAAAAATTTTAGTCTTTAAATATAATGTTATTTTCTTAGAAAAATTTCTAATGATCACATAATGAATATATAATAATACATTTTGGGAAATGAACTTACTAAAATGTCCTTTCATTTTTATTTGTTTTTATAGACAGGTGACATTAACTCATTAGATAATGAAAAGCTACCCTATAATTTAAAGGTCTAATCAAAGTAATTAGAGTTCTGAGGATTCAATTATTTGATTTGATTAATTTGAAGCATTATAATGTTTTTATTTAGAGAAATCAAAGAGCAAGTGTGAAACTGAGTGAGATGAAGGATATCAAAAAGTAAAACATAGCTTTCAGGGATGGGAGACACTAAAATATCTTATATCTGGAAATTACATTAGAATTTTCCAAACTTTCTGATATGTTGAATTATGTAGGGAATGAGGATTGTTTGTCAGTGATCTTTTTAATTAAAGTAATTTCTTTCTTATAAGCTGAATTTTTCTTGCACTTTTGCCACCTTTCTTGTTGGTCCTTATAATTATTTTCTGATCATGTTCACTGTGATATACTTTTACCTATACACGAAGACTTATGTTAAGAAACATATCCGGTTAATTTTAAACTTTTTTTTTTTTTAATTTTAAACTTAATAAATATCTTGTCATATGTTGTTTGCCTTAGATTAGTGTTTATCCATTTTAAACTCCTGATTTTTCTGAATTATATCTGTCATATTACTATGTCTTTTTTTAAAAGATTTTATTTATTTATTCATTAGAGACACAGAGAGAGAGAGAGAGAGGCAGAGACATAGGCAGAGGGAGAAGCAGGCTCCATGCAGGGAGCCTAATGTGGGACTCGATTCCAGGACTCCAGGATCACTCCCTGGGCCAAAGGCAGGTGCTAAACTGCTGAGCCACCCAGGGATCCCCGATATTACTTTGTCTTTGATGATTAAATAGATATTAACTACTCCCTTTTAAAAACTCTTAATCTCAGAATTTATTGTTGTCTCTATAGAGCCTTGGGATAATTTAGTGAATGAATGACTTATTTACTTATTTCACATATCTGGGCTCTGGTATCTTGCTTATTCTTTGATTAAGTACTTCAATAAAAACAAAACAAAACAACCCTCCCTGAATCGTGCTTTGTTATAATGAAAATAAGTTAAATTTTTGTCTGACTATATGAAATATTATTCTTTAATTAAAGGTAAGTATACATGGCACAAAAATAGACACAGTTCAATAGAAGAGAATACAGAGTCCAGAAATAAATCCATGCTTTTATGGTTAGTTAATCTATTACAAAGGAGGCAAAAACATGCAATGGGAAGTTGTCTCTTCAACAAATGGTATTTAGAAAACTGGACAGCTACCTGCAAAAGAATGAACTGGAACAATTTTTTACACTATAAACAAAAACAAACTCAAAATGGATTAAAGGCTTAAATGTGAGACCCCAATCCATAAAAATGGAAGGAGAAATTTGCAAATGATATATGTAATAAGGGATTAGTATCCAAAATGTATGAAGAACTTCTACAACTCAACACACACACAAAAACAAATAATCCATTTAAATGGGCAGAGGACATGAATAGACATTTTTTCAAAGAAGACATAGAAATGGCCAACAGATGCATGGGGAGATGCTCAACATCACTAATCATCAGAGAAAGGCAAATCAAAATTCTCATAAGACATCACCTCCCATCTGTCAGAATGGCTAAAATAAAAAATGCAAAAGGTAACAAGTGTTGGTAAGGATGTAGAGAAAAAGGACCCCTATGCACTGCTGGAAATGCAAACTGGTGCAGCCATTGTGAAAAACAGGATAGAGTTTCCTCAGAAAGATAAGTTGCCATATTTTCTAGTAATTCCATTACTGGATATTTACCCAAAGAATACAAAAACACTAATTCAAAAAGATATATACACCTCTATGTTTATTGCAGAAATATTTACAATAGCTAAGATATAGAAGCAACCCAACTGTGCATCAGAACAGATGAAGAAGATGTGAAATATGGAAGTGGAATATTACTCAGCCATAAAAAAGAATGAAATCTTGCCGTTTACAAACAGCATGGATGAATCTAAAGGGTATGATGTTAAGTGAAATAAATCAGTGAGAGAAAGATAAGTACCATATAAATTCCACTCATATGTGGAATTTAAGAAACAAAACAAAGAGGAAAAAGATACATACAAAAGCCAGACTCTTAAATATAGAGAACAAACTCATGATTGCCAGAGGGAAGTGGGTCGGGATATTGGTGAAATAGGTGAAGGGGATTAACAGTACACTTATGGTGATGAGCACTGAGAAATGTATGGAACTGTTGAATCATTATATTGTACACCTGAAACTAATGTAACACTGTAAGTTAATTATACTTGAATAATAACAAAATGATAGGTAGCACACAGAATTTTTCTTCCTCAAAATAATTTTTATCTAAGTTCTGCTAACCAGTGGATTTTGTTACCAGGTAAAAATGGTTTTATTATTGTATTTATTTATTATTAGAAAGGTCTTTACGTACTTTATCCATCAAGAATCTGGAGGAACTACTTAGCTTACATTAAATGGCAACTAAATCTTTAGGTTTCCCAAGCAAGCACAGAGTATTAACAAGGCAGACAGGGATGACTCTGTTAGTGTACGGAACAAGACAAAAATAAGGCATGTCCTTAACCACAGAGATGCCCAAATATCTCCTTCTTTTGTCCAGTGTGAATGATTTTTGTTTTGTTACCAATGACATTGCTAGCCCCATTTTATTCTTTCAACATCCTTGATAAATATTTTACAATTTATAGGTTAATAATAATATAGTAATCCTTAACCACATGATACAAATTATACATTATGTATTATAATACACATATGTTACATACTGCTAATACATTTTAATATAGTATATATTATGTGCAGAATATAATACACATTAAACTATATAATAATAAATATATAATTTTATTTATATAATCATACATTTATTTATATTGTATAGTTATATTTATAATATACTTATCTTTTATTAATACAATTAGTTTTATAATATAACACATATTTACGTTATTATACTGTAACATTGCTTCTCATTTTTGACAGTTCTAGTCCAGGACTGGCTCCTGCTTCCTTAAACCAGTTTACTTAGAATTTTCCAGCATAGGCCCAAATTTCCTATGAATGCCTTTCCAAGTCCCTTTTATTGAGATGCCCCAAAGTTGTCCTGGGTTGCATTCACCCTTGCTGTATGTACCTAAATAAATAAATATGACTTTGCTTATGTGTTCATCTACAGTTTTTACTACAGGGATAATATAATTCAGCCTATCAGAGGCTGAAGATGAGCATTGTCTACTTTTACTTCTGTGTAACCTTAGGCAAGCACTTCTAGTGCCATTATAATCTTAGAGTCATCTAATAATGTGAAAATACAAATTTGTGTTGTTTTGAGTACTAGATGAGGAGATAACTTTTTATGAAATATAAAATGATATTCAAGCTTTAGTTGTTAATGTTGTCATATTCTATTGTCTTATTATTTAGGCAAAATTCCCTTTCTGTTCATTCATTGCCCAATGAGCTCTGGCTGCTTGCTTTCTCTGGTAGAAAATGCTACCTTCTACACTACCACCTAGAGATAAGTCTGATTTCTTAATATCAAGGCTGAATTAATTAAAGAGGCAGTGCTCAGAAATAAATTGCTGTGGTTTCTATAGGTAGTTCCATGATTTCTGTGGTTGATGTTTTTTAGTTGACTCCACTGACCGTAATTTTAAGTAGTTTATATGAAGCAGAGTGTAACTGGCAAGTTCTCTAATAAGTGCTATTGTTTCCTAAATATAGTTTTATTCTTAACTAAGTGAAGTGCCCAAACATATCAGACTTCTATAGTCATAGTTTGTAAGCAAAAGCAGGATTCCATTTCAGACCTAATAAAGACTCTAGGGCTAGAACCCAATAACCTGCATGTTTTAGAAATAATCTCAGCTTCCTAACCATGCTAAAGAGATACATTTGGATTGAAGGTATAGACAGCTAAACTCTTGACAAATTTTATCTGCATCTTAAATTCTAAAAAAGAATTTCACTTGTAGCATAAAACCTTACTTTTCAAATCAGAGAAGGAAAAAAAATCCATGAATTAAAACCATTAACAAATAGCCAAAACATTTGTTTTAAATTTTCCCAAAATACCTTAGTATTTCATTTTATTTATTTATTTTTCTTCCAAGATTTTATTTAAATTCAAGGTAGTTCACATACAGTGTAGTATTGGTTTTAGGAGTAGAATTTAGGGATTCATCGGTTACATACAACATCCAGTGCTCATCACAACGCAAGCAGTCCTTGATGCCCATTCCCCATCTAGCCCTTCTCCCACCCCTGCCTCCAGCAACCCTCAGTGTGTTCTCTATGGTTAAGAGTGTCTTATGGTTTGTCTCCTTCTCTGTTTTTATCTAATTTTATTTTTCTTTCCCTGCTCCTGTGTTCATCTGTTTTGTTTCTTAAATTCTGCGTATGAGTGAAATCATATGGTATTTGTCCTTCTCTGATTTATTTCACTTGGCATAATACCCTCTACTTCCATCCATATCATTGCCAAAATACCATAGTATTTCAAAGGAAAACAGGTCATAAGGAAAAATGAAACATTTACTTACTCCAGAAAAAAAGACGATGAAAAAATTATTCAATTGTGATTTAAGACATTGATAATAGATTGATTACAAAAATGGTCTAAATTCCCTAACATTATTTGCATCCATGTACTTTGTACATATTTTTGCTCCCCCCAAAAAAGTGTACCCAAAAAACTTTCAGTTGTAATTTTTAACATGTATGGAAGATTGATTGCAAAAGTCATCCAATTCTGTAATTCACCCTCAATTCTGAACTAAGGTACCGAGAGGCTTTCCATGTTTCTGGTGCCTCTGGGATCTCTGCCAAACAGTGGGAAGCTAGATGGTGAGAGCTCAGACTCAGGAGAAGGTGGATTACCCACCTCCCAGCTGACCTGAACCCATTTGCAAGTACATGAAAAAGCCCTCCAGAGTTCCACAGGTGCAGCCCAATCTGTCCAACTGCCAGCTGACCTTCAGACTCATGAGTAATGATTATGCTTATGGTTGAATACCACTGAATTTTCAGAGGGTTTATTACACACATTATTACATTAATGAGCAATAGCTCATTAATACATCTACATTAAAATTTAGAAGTCACTTCATATGTAAACAAGATAGCTCATTGGAACAACAGTTGGTATTAAAATTTAGAGTTTGACTCATATACAAAATAAATCTCAGCATATAAATAAAGTAATATTGTTGGGCCTTCAGAGAAGGAAAGTAAATAAATAAGTAGGTATTAAATAAGTAAATAGATGGCTGAGGGTGAGTTTTTTCAAGCATTCTCAGTCAGCCCTACTGTGGTTTATACCAGCTTTAAAATTGTTAAAGTTAAAATAGAACAGGAATCAGAAAGCTTTTCCTGTAATGGGCCAGATGGGAAATATTTTAGGTTTTTGGGTATACAGTCTTTATCACAACAACTCAAGCCTGCCATTGTAGCACAAAAGCAGTCATAGGCAAACATTAGTGAATGGGTATGGATGTGTTCCAATAAAAATTAATTTACCAAAACAAGAGCAGGCCTGACATCAGAGTTAATCCCTTTTTTGCTGCTTATAGTTAGGAAATCTATGTGTAGTAAAATTGTTGAGACCATCTGAGGACTTGGCAAATAACACAGAACCTAGGGAATCATGATGTGTGAAACCCAGAATTTAAATATTCTTTTGTGGCTTAGGATGCATATTTTCTGGATTTTTCCTGAGTACAATTTTGTGTTATTTTTCTGTTTCTTTAACATTTTAATTTATCTTAAACCCAGTTTACTACTGTAATTGCAAAATACATTTATTATCTAGCAAACAAAAGAATAGTTATTTACCAATATTTCTGTGTTCCTGCATGAGTTAATTTAGTAACAAGCAAAGTAAATCTTTTATGAAACATTATTTGTTCATCCTGTAATCACCCAAATGAGTTATTTTCACGGATATTGCCACTTCAGCAGTAAATATTGACCCAAATGTTAATCTCTCATCATACTTAAAATATTTTTTAAAATATGCAGTGACAGAGGATTAGAGCATGTAAATATTTTTATGATATGTTAATTATTTTTTCACATTTGACAATATTGTCATGATTAAGAAAATAATAAAACCAAATTAATGTATTTTCCTTTGCCATAGCCACTTGGACACTATTAGCATATCTTGTAACTCAGAAAACACATTTCTAAAAGCTTTGCATTCTGATATAGTCAGTCTCAAGTAACAAGAGTTTTCTGAAAGTCTGAGTGCCAGGAGCATCCTAAAAGCTGAGCAGTTTGAAATATACCATGATAAAATAGTTTGGTTTTTAATGAAACCAGATTATCCAGTCAAAAATTTCAATTGCCCTACAATAATCTGAATTATAGATAATACCTCCTTTTTCTATTCTGGAAGCTATTAGTTCCTTAAATTAGACTCATTCCCATCCCTTATTATTGTAAGTAGAAATTTAACTTATTGTTATTATTTTTTTCTTATAGGAAACTGGAGGTCCCCCCCACAAGATCAGCCACATGGAATTTGCACACTAAATATGACTAAATACTCTGCGTGTGATAAGCACAGAGGTCCGTGCTCTCCAGTGACTCCCAGAAATTAGTTTGCAGAATTGAAGCTCCATTGATCCAGAGTGATACCTGGCTTGACAAAGCAGTTTATAATTGTCTTCCCTTCCCTCCTTGGTTGGCTCACAATCTTGGGATTTCCCAGGAGAAATCTGAAACTGCCCAGTACACAAAGCAAGGAGAAGACAGAGGGAGGGCACCCCAGATTAGTGAGTGGCAATTTTAGCAGGCAAGGGAATTTATTTATGGGCCTTGTGCCTGCAGCTGTGAGACAAGTCATCTCTGCAGCCACCAGAGAGTTAAGATTCTCTGCCAGAATCTTAACTGTTTACATAGAAGTTTGAACAGAGTTCAGTCACATGCACCACGTTGGGGATGGTCATCGAGAAGACATGACCACAAAACAACCTGTGAGCTAGACCCGGGCACTGGAGGCTCCTCTCCCCACCATTATCCTTGGAACGTGGCTTTTGCTTGCCTTTCCCGCCCTCAGAGGCAATTGCAAGAACACACCCTGGAGGATAGTCACGTGGTGTTGAGAACACCTACTTGGTATACATTATACACCCAGTGAAATCTTTTTATTAATTTTGAAGATCTGGTGGGCAAGTGCAAGGATCTGGTTGCAATCCTCATTTTTAAGTTTCCTTTGCTTATTCAAATTACCTACCACCTTGGAGTGGCCTGCCTCTTTCCTCTGGTGTCTCCTTCCCGCTGCCTATGGAGAGTTCACCCAGAAAGCTCAGTAGAGAGTTTTGAATCAATACTGGACCAGATGGTCTCCACCCCACACAACTCTCTCAAGGCTGCATCCTTGAAAAGGGTTCCTACTGTGAGAGCAGCAAGCAAGGGTACATTCCAAGAACAGGGAGTATGCAAGGAGCCCCGGATTGTCCAGGCTCGGCTCCTGGCTCAGCCGGTGGTTACAACCTCTCGATGACCTCCTCCAACAGGTATCACTCCGCTGCCCTCTGCTGCTGTTTTCTTCACCTCCTAAATAAGATGCTTGACCATGTATCTTAATCTGGACATTCACCTTTGGAGGAATTCGGTCACCAGGCAAAACTGGTAAGCGTTATCCCTCTGACAGTCCTTTTATCAACAATGATAGTATTACTTTGAGATATCAAAAGAAAATGTAATTTTCAACCTTTTGAATTGTTTTAAATTGATTAAACTTTGATTATTTGGATACTTTATAAGGGAGGTTAAAAATCTATAAAGAGAGAAAACCAAAGTAATTAGTCCCAAAGCAATGTCTTGCTTATTTTTTGTCTGTATAAAAAACATAGTAAATTATACATAAGATGGTAAATTCAATGTGGCATATGAGGTACTTATAATATGCTTGAAATTACTATACTTAAAGCTAATGTTATGGGTTTTTAAAAAAGATTTTATATATTTATTTGAGAGGGAGAGCAGAGAGAGAGAGAGAGCGTGAGCTGAGGTGGGGGTGGGAGCAGAGGGAGAAGCAGATTCCTGGTTGCAGGGAGTCCCACAAGGGGCTTGATCCCAGGATGATGGGATCACGACCTGAGCCAGGTCAGACACTTCACCGCCTGAACCATCCAGGTGAACCGCTAATGTTATATTTTATTACACATGTACTTCTATAGATTAAGAACATGCATATGCATATTGTCATTATTGATCAGAGTAACTCATAAATAAGAGGAATAAAACATTAACTCGAAAGAAAATTGTTTTTAAGCAGCACACCAAATATCGGTGTGTTCTGCCCAGAGAACAGTTACAGGATCATTGTCTGATCAATAATGACAATATGCATATGCATGTTCTTAATCTATTGAAGTACATGTGTAATAAAATGTAACAGAGCAGAAAACTCTCATTTCATGAGAACCTGTTAACTTATTGTGCTTTTTTTTTCTTATTGTGCTTTTGATGTTAATTTTATCATGTTCTTGAGTTGTTTTTAACAAAAGTTCTGACTTCTACAAAAAATAAAATTCATAATCATTGTTGGTTTTCTTTATTTGAAGAATAGTGTCTAACATTAATTGTATAAACAAGACGGCAATGGTTTCTTGTCCTGAGATACCTGTAACTTATACTTATTTATGGGTGTGCTAGTAAGTCTTCTCTGATAATTCTTTTCAATATTGTCGTTCTAAAAGTTCCCAAATTAAAAGTAGCTGTGGGGAATACCAAAGGCTCACTCCAGCAGTTTGTAACTCTGAGACAATGGTATGTGCGGGGAAGGAGGGATGATAAAGTAAGGTCTGGAAGGAGGGATGATAAAGTAAGGTCTGGAAATTTTGTATTTTCTTTCTTTTTAAAAAAGATTTTATTTATTTATACATGAGAGTCACAGAGAGAGAGGCAGAGACACAGGCAGAGAGAGTAGCAGGCTCCATGCAGGGAGCCCGATGTGGGACTCGATCCCAGGACCCCGGGATTACGACCTGGGTCAAAGGCAGGCGCCAACCACTGAGCGACCCGGGGATCCCCATTTTGTATTTTCTATTTTATTTTATTTTTTTAAAGATTTTATTTATTTATTTGAGACAGAGAGAATGTGAGCAGGGGGAGGGGCTGAGGGAGAGGAAGAAGCCTAAGGTGAGCCAAAATCAGACGCTTAACTGACTCAGCCATGCAGGTACCCTTCTATGTTTTTAAGTAACTCAATAAGGCACTGAAAAATTTTTATCAAGACCATAATTTTAATAGAAATATGTCATATATATTATGTTTGCAATTGATATAAATATATTCTAATCATAAGTCATGTGGAAACTCTAGCACAGTATTTGTTAACTGATTTTTAAGAAAATTTTGTTTCTAGGAATAAAATATACTTGCCAATGTTGAAAATCTTAACACTTGCTTCATAGGATAGGTTCAAAAGTCTTGGAGTTTACAAATGCCCTCACTGATCCTGATGTTTTCTTAATCGCAAGAGTAACTGTTAGCTGACTCCATGTGACATAGTTGTATTTCATGCCTGACTAAGGAATTCTATCTCCCTCCATTCTGATCTTGTATTCTCTCTCAGTAGGTTGTCAGCATTATTCTCTTGTTATTGCTTAAAAGCTCCTGCTCCAAGACATAAAGAAAAAGTTAAATCTCCAGGGAAAAACAAATAATAAGACCAGTTTCTCAGATTGTTGGCAGAAAGGGCTGTAGCAGGCGCTCTGGACACCTGATACAGGAAGTAGGGCCAGAGGCTCAGGCTCCCAGTACCAGATGGCTCTGCTTCTGAAGCAAACATCTCACATATGGGGACTGAGTCAGGATTTTCAGGTTTATTGCTGAAGCAGATGATTTCAGGAGGTGAACTGCTGACTTAAGATTAGAAGAACAAGAATTAGTTATATAGGTCTGTATAGAACTGGGGGAAAGTTTAACTGTAGCTATTTGCTTGGAAATATTGTTGATATTGTTGAATGTTCTTTGTTCTGGTGGGACTGTGAGAAAACCTTTCTTTTTCTTTTTCATTTTTTTTTTTTTACTTCACTATCAGTTTAAAAGCATTTACTTGAAAAATTGTAACGATACAAATTTTGAGGGGAGGCTTCTAACTGACCTCAGAATTCATGAAAATAAAAACCTTATGGGAAGCCATGTTATATATTAAACCTAAGTGAAACAAGAATAACTAGAAAAGGTGATCTAACTAGTGATCTAAGTCCTATAATTTTATGCAAAAAATTATTAGAGTAATGTAAACAAAAAACAAATTCGCAACCATGTCTATGCGAGAGGAAAACACCATTTGTTTAGATATGACATTTCAAAATTAAAAAATAAAGGTTGTGTTTCCTGCATTTAGAATATGTCTCCAAACTCCTCTTTTTCAACGGATCTGATACTACTCTGGGGCTTACAAAAAACCAGCTTTGCTGTTAATATGGAATGCTATATCTTGGCAGGTGCATTGATGAATTTGGAGATTCTAGTTTCCAGGCTTGGACTGAATGACACGAAAAGGAAGAGAAGTTATGTTTCACACAAGAAATAGGGTGAGTAAATAACTTAAGGTGCTTTAAAAAGCCTCTTTATTTAATATTTTCTAGTTTTAAATCCTACAACAGGATATCATTATATATTCATCAACACCAACAGTTTTCCCTCTGTGAATAATATAGGCAAAATAGAACAGATTATCAAACTAATGTTTCTGAATAAGAAAAATCACTGTTTAATCAAATCCATGCCTTATGGATGGCCACAACAAGGTGCCAGGATTGCAAATCTCTCTATCCTCAGCCTCATCACACATTTTGATGGGAGGAAAATAAAAAGTAGACCAAAAAGAGCTTATGAATTGTGAAGGCTGAGAAAATTAAGGCCGTTCCACTTTAAGTTCAGCGTTAGCACAAGTACAGCTATCCCAGGCCCCTGCGAAGAAGAGCTGAAATGTACATTACTTCAGTTACAGGAAAAAAACAAAAGTCTACAGCTTAATGTCCTAGAAAACCCCATATTAGAATGAGAACAGAGCCCAAGCCAGTGGCAGGAAGTCCCATGTCCGAATGAGAATAGAGCTCAATGCCCTTGAAAGCCCCATATCAGAATGTAAACAGAACTTGAAAAATTCCTCCAGCCCTCCTGGAGGTCCCCTAGACCAGCCCTTAAAACTCAGCTGAAACCCACCTCGGGGTCCAAGTCCCTGCTCTGCTGTGTCAGGTATACTTGGACCCAAGCTCGAGCTTGTAAATAAACCCTCGTGTGTTTGCACCAGTGTTGGCTCCTCAGTGGTTTCTCAGATTCGCAATCTTGGGCACAACATTTGGGGGCTCGTCCAGGATCCGAGAAACCCCCAGGACCCCATCCGGAGGGTTTCACGCATGGTGAGTTGCACTCAACTTTTTCCACCTTTTGCATGCATATTCTCTGAGAGCTCTAAACTGTACTTTTACCTGTAGGAATTCCAATCTATATTGGGTCGACATTGGCTTAGGCGGACGCGCTGGCCGGCTGTCGACGGGGGGTCTTGAGGAGATGTCCCTTGCCCCTGCCCAGAGGACAAGGGTCCTCATCTGTAAGGAAGACAGGGTCCTCATCTGTAAGGAGGACAGAGCTCCTCTTCTGTAAGGAGGATGGGGTCCTCGTCTGTAAGGGGGACAGAGATCCTCATCTGTAAGGAGGACGGGGTCCTCATTTGTAAGGAGGATGGAGGTCCTCATCTGTAAGGATGGCCAGCTGCCAGCCCTTCGGGTTACTTTCTGTTTTGTCTCTGCGGCCGCACTGGAACGATTGTCTGTGTTACTATGTCCTTGTTAACTGTTTGTGCATTTGTCTGTGTTACTGTGTCTTTGTTAACTGTCATAGCTGTTTACATAAGGAGAGAGAAATTTCAAATTTATTGCATATCAGAATGGCCAACCTTTGATGTGGGATGGCCCCGAGAAGGAACTTTCCACTTACCTATTATCTTATAGGTTAAGGCCGTGATCTTCAGGGACAAACCGGGTGGACACCCTGACCAGGTGCCCTACATACTGGCCTGGCAGGACATGATGGAGAATCCCCCTCCTTGGTTAAAACCATTTTTACCCCCCAAAGCAGAACCCATCGAGATTCTAGCCCTGCAGAAAGCTGAGAAGGAGACCGACTCTACGCACCGAGCGCCCCTTTATCAGGTCTTCCAGGATTCCTCCCTGGAGGACCTGATTCTCCCGCCGCCCTACCAGCACCCCCTCCCCCTTCTGCCCCTCCATTGGAGGCACCGGGGGCTGCAGAAGGGGCACCCCCCTCCCTGACGAGGGAGTCCCTGTGTGCCAGCTGGCAGCGGGGACACACGGATGGACACACCGGGCGGCCTCACCCCCTAAGGTGGGGCGGCAGACTCCACTGCCCTTCCCCTTAGCGTTTCCCCTCCACGCCATGGGACCCCCCCCCCCCCCCCCCCCCCCCCGCCATGAGACTGGCGGACAGCTGATGTTGTACTGGCCGTTCTCCACCAGTGATTTATATAATTGGAAAACCCAAAATGCAAAGTTCTTTGATAATCCAAGAGATCTAATCGGGCTTTTAGATACTGTTCTCTTTACCCACCAGCCTACTTGGGATGATGCCGACAGCTCTTGCAGGTTCTCTTCACCATCGAAGAGAGAGAACGAATTCAGGTGGAAGCCTGGAAGTCTGTCTTGGGAGAGGACAGACAGCCAACTCAAAACCCAGACCTCATAAAAATGCTGCCTTCCTTTTATCCCGCCCCACCTGGGACCACAACTTGGCTGAAGGTAAGGAGAGACTCCGGGTCCACCGCCAGACTCTAGGGGCAGGTCTTCAGGCTGCCGCACACAAGCCTACCGGTCTGGCCAAGATATATGGTATGAGACAGGGTAAGGATGAGAGTCCAGCAGCCTTCTTAGAGAGAGTCATAGAGGCTTTTAGGCAGTACACTCCTATGAACCCAGAAGCCCTGGAAACAAAGGCCGCAATTATCATGGCTTTTGTTAACCAGGCTGCTCCAGACATTGAAAAGAAATTGCAAAGAGTAGAGAGATTGGGAGAGAAGAGCTTGCAGGACTTAGTGATAGTAGCAGAACGAGTCTATAATAATAGAGAAGTCCAGAAGAACAACAAACTAAACTAAGTGACTGGCAGACCTGAAACCTGGCCAAGATCCTGCTGGCCACAACCATGGACGATCCACAGGAAAGACGGAGGCACCTCAAGAAGCTGGCTTCAGGGACAGGTAAGGAGGATGGCCCTGGTCCCCGTCGGGAGCGCCCTAAACTGAACAAAAACAAATGTGCTTATTGCAAAGAAGAGGGCCACTGGGTGAAAAACTGCTGTAACAAAAGATCTAAGGCCCCTGCCAAGATCTTGGAAATGGAGGACCTGGACGATTAGGGGAATTGGGGTTCAGCACCCCTCCCTGAGCCCAGGGTAACTCTTAGAGTGGAGGGGCAACCTGTTGAATTCCTAGTGGACACTGGGGCACAACATTTGGTTTTATTACAACCCCAAGGGAAAGTGGCAAACAAGACTTCATGGGTGCAAGGGGCCACAGGCACCAAACAGTACTCATGGACTACCTGAAGAACTGTGGATCTCGGTATGGGCTGGGTATCCTTCATGGTCATCCCTGAGTGTTCCTACCAGTTGTTAGGTCAGGATTTGCTCACCAAGATGGGGGCACAAATTTGCTTCCACCCCAAAGGGGCAAAAATCCTAAACAAAGAGGGGCATCTGATTCGGGTGCTTGTCCGAAGTTTAGAAGATGAATATCATCTCCACCAAACACCCTCAGCCCCAATGACTGACATTGACCATTGGCTGCGGAATTTCCCCAAGTGTGGGCAGAAACTGGGGAAACTGGGCTGGCCCGGCACCGACCGGCCATATACATAAAACTAAAGTGGGGGGTAGACCCTGTCAGGGTCCGCCAATACCCCATGCCTCTCGTAGCATGAAAGGGAATCACACCCCAAACATGACGACTACTGGATTCGGGCATATTGAGGCCTTGCCAATTGGCATGGAATACTCCCTTGCTGCGGGTTTGGAAACTGCACTCTAATGATTACAGGCCCGTCCAGGACTTAAGGGAAGTCAACCGGTGAGTAGAGGATATGCACCCTATGGTCCCAAACCCATAACCCTCCTCTCCACCCTGCCTCCAGACAAAACTTGGTATACAGTATTAGATTTAAGATGCCTTTTTCAGCCTGCCTTTAACACCCAAGAGCCAAGGCCTCTTTGCCTTTGAATGGATGGACCCTGAGAAAGGCATCAATGACCAGCTCACCTGGATTCAAAAATTCACTGACCATCTTCGATGAGGCCTTACACAAAGACTTGGGTGAGTTCCATTCCAAGCACCCTC
This sequence comes from Canis lupus baileyi, assembly GCF_048164855.1. Lineage (NCBI taxonomy): Eukaryota > Metazoa > Chordata > Mammalia > Carnivora > Canidae > Canis > Canis lupus. Next base: position 3,880,186 of record NC_132868.1, on the reverse strand, counting down.
ATTTGACTTTATTACAATATGTAGATGATATCCTGTTGGTGGTGGAGGACCAGGACACATGCCTGCGAGGCACCAGGGACTTGCTCCAGACCATAGTGGCCCTAGGATACCGGACCTCAGCTAAAAAAGCCCAGATGTGCAGAGCAGAGGTGACTTACCTTGGCTACAAATTAAAGGGTGGACAAAGATGGTTGATGGATGCACGAAAGGAACTGTCTTAAGGATCCCACAGCCACAAACCGTCTGCCAGGTATGTGAATTCTGGGGTCAGCAGGGTTCTGTCGATTATGGATTCCGGGTTTTGCTGAGATGGCCAGACCCCTCTATGAGGCCACCAGGCACCAGCAAAATTTTGAATGGACAGAGGCCATGAACAGAGCCTTTAATGACCTTAAACAGGTCTTGCTGTCTGCCCCAACTCTCGGGTTGCCTGATCTAGCCAAGCCCTTCTACCTGTATGTGGATGAGAAAGATGAGGTGGCAAAAGGGGTCCTTGTCCAGTACTTACTTAGGTCCCTGGAAGAAGCCCATAGCCTATCTCTCCAAAAAGCTGGACACAGTGGCTGCTGGATGGCCCCCATGAGTAAAAATTATTGCTGCAGTGGCCACTATGGTCAAGGACGCAGACAAGCTGGCCATGGGGCAAGAACTGCGTGTTACCACCCCACACGCTATTAAAGGGGTACTCAAACAGCCCCCAGACCGCTGGATCAGCAATGCCCGTCTGACCCATTATCAGAGCCTACTGCTAAACCCCACCAGAATTTTATTTAAGCCACCGACAACCCTGAATCCGGCAACGCTACTCCCTAACCCAGACTGAGACCCCCCTCTGCACCACTGTCAAGAAATTGTGGCACAGGTGCACGGAGTCAGAGCTGACCTCCAGGACCAGCCACTGCCGAACGCCGATGCCACCTGGTACACGGACGGCAGCAGCTTTGTCCGAGAAGGAGTCAGATGTGCGGGGGCAGCCGTGACCACGGAGCCGAGACCGTCTGGGCGGGGCCACTGGCAGCCGGAGCGTCGGCCCAACGGGCAGAGCTGACCGCACTGGCCAAGGCGCTGACCGTGGGGGAAGGTAAACGAATCAACATCTACCCCGACAGCGGGTCCGCCCTCGCCGCCGCTCACAGGGAGAGGGCTCCTGACCGCAGAGGGAAAGACTGTTCAAAACAAAACGGAGATCCTTGACCTCCTGAGGGCCCTCTGGCTGCCCAAGGCCCTGGCCATCATCCACTGTCCGGGGCACCCAAAGGCAGACACGCCAGTAGCCAGGGGAAACCGGCGAGCCGATTTGAAGGCAAAGGAGGTGGCCCTTTCAGTGACCCAGGTCTTAGCAACCACAGTACCTGATCCAGGGGCACCGACCCTGCCCGACACCCCCAACTATACTGATGCTGATTTACACTGGATCAAACGCTTGCCCATGACCCAGTGCTTCCGTGGCTGGTGGAGGGCCGCAGACTCCAGCATCATCCTGCCAGAGGAACTGGGACGGCGAGTCCTATCCGAAATACATCGGAGTCCTCCCACGGGAACAAGGAAGATGGAAGACCTCATACGACATGCAAAGATCACTATTAAAGACTCTCGAGCAAAGATCGAGCAGATTGTGGCGAGCTGCCACGCATGCCAGTTAACTAATGCCACCGCCCATGGATAACCTGGCTCTAAGGGGACTGCCCAGGAACCTACTGGGAAGTGGACTTCATTGAGGTAAAACCTGGAAAATACGGATACAGGTATTTACTAGTGTTTGTAGATACTTTTTCAGGATGGACAGAGGCTTTTCCCACCAAACATGAAACAGTACAGTCCTGTGACCAAGAAATTGCTGGAAGACATCTTACCGAGGTATGGTTATCCTGTTAGGATTGGATCAGACAACGGCCCAGGATTCATCTCTAAGGTAACACGGGGAGTCGCACTAGTACCTGGGACAAATTGGAAAACCTTAACTAAATTAGCCCTGGAGACTGGTGGGGACTGGGTGATTCTCCTCCCCTTCGCCCTATATAGGGTGAGGAACTCCCCATATAAGATGGGACTGACTCCCTAAGAGATTCCGTCTTCCTCCACCTGTTATGCCCAATTTAAAACCTGAGGGGCTTGCTGAATTTGATGATCACCAACTTCTTTTCTCCCTCCAAATGTTACAACAAACCCATGAGCAGGTGTGGCCTAAGCTGAGGGCCCTCTACGAGACTGGACCATCCCCGGATCCCCATCGATATCCGCCGGGTGACTGGGTGTACGTGCGGAGATACCAACACAGACACTTCAACCTCGCTGGAAGGGGCCTTACATTGTGATCCTGACCACTCCCACTGCTCCCAAGGTCGACGGGATTACTCCCTCGGTCCACTACACCCACACGCCATTCTCAAGGACTTTGTTCCAGAATGGAAAAGCCAACCTGACAAGGACAATCCTCTAAAGCTAAGACTGCGCCATTCTCACTTATTTCCCACCTCCGAGACTCCCTAGTCTGAGGTTGTCCTTCAAAATAGAAGGGGATTAGACTTAGTCTTCTTACAACAAAGGGTGGGGGGGAGTTATGTGCTGCCTCAAACTTAGGATGTTGCTTCTTTGCTGAAATGTAAATGGGAGCGAGAACAGCAACAAGGTTGGTGAGAATCCTGGTTTAATCATTCCCCCTGGCTCACTCTGAGAGCAACCTGGACCCATAATTGGGTCCTTCCTTAAGTTCCTCTGAGAGGGGGAAATGTTGAGGCTGAGAAAATTAAGGCCATTCCACTTTAAGTTCAGCGTTAGCACACGTACAGCCATCCCAGGCCCCTGCGAAGAAGAGCTGAAATTTCCATTACTTCAGTTACAGGAAAAACACAAAAGTTTACAGCTTAATGTCCTAGAAAGCCCCACATTAGCATAAGAATAGAGTCCAGGCCAAGGGCAGGAAGCCCCTATTGAATGAGAACAGAGCTCAATGCCCTTGAAGGCCCCAATTCAAAATGTAAACAGAACTTGAGGAATTGTTCTAGCCCTTCTGGAGGTCCCCGAGACAAGCCCTTAAAACTAAGCTAAAACCCACTTCGGGGTCCAAGTCCTTGCTCCGCTGTGTCGGGTGTACTTGGACACAAGCTCGAGCTTGTAAATAAAGCCTCGTGTGTTTGCATCGGTGTCGGCTTCTCGGTGGTTTCTCGGATTCGCAATCTTGGGCACAACACATATAATATATGTATTTACATATGCATTTATATATGCATATATACATATATTAAGTACATATATACACTTAATACATGTATTATATTTATAAATATATATATGAATTTATATGATATAGACAATCAAATCTAGGAACTTCTTGAAGGCCAGGAAAATTAGAGCATTCCCAAAGCCCTGAATTTTGAAATTGGCCAGAAGTAGACAGAAGCATCTTACATTAAAATTGACTGAAGTTTATCTCAATGAAATAATTGTTGACTATACAATAGTCTGAAATGTAAATACTGCTTTCACTCTTTGAAAGCCAGTTGCCTTGAGAGTCAGACTCCTTTGCATATGTTTTTGTGTTATTAGAAAACTTTCACTCAGGGCTCACGAGTTGTCCACATTTTTTTTCTCTAAAATACGAAATATTCTATCACATTCCAGATAATAGAAATCAGCAAATACCTGAAACAGATCATAAAATTTTCAAATTTAGGAAACCTTTTCCAACCTGCAAAAATCCTATGCCTATGTAAGGATTGTCATTTACAACTTACTTTATGCCTATTAGAGGCTTAAGTTCACTTGGTAGAGGTAAATTTGACAGGGATTATATTCCAATAATGTGTTCTTCGATGAAGAGGGTGGAGGAAGAAAATCTTGTTTTATCAAGTAAGGAGTTCAAAGGAAACACTACATTTCCTTTTCATTCTAGAAGGTGAATTGATATCTTTATGTTCATACCTGATAGCACTGATTTACTATTAAATGGATTTTTACTTTTAAATGGATATTACAATGTACTTGCATATGAAATTCATTGCATCTTCTTTATTCAGCAAAGTTTTCCTAAGTGTGTCGGTGTCTGCTCCTTGGTGGTTTCTCGGATTCGCGATCTTGGGCACAACAATCTCAGTGGTTTCTATTATCATCATAATATTTAAAGAATACTGTCAGAGAAAAATACAAGGAAGTATGCCATGAATTGGCATGATAGTAGAATGATGACATGTATAGTAGAATTTTACGTGGGAAACCACTGATTTTATAGAAGCTCTGAAAGATGTAAAAAATTTGACTAGGCACAGATTAATTGAATTCCAATCCTTCACATCTTGTGGAAGATTTCAAAAAAAAAAAAAAAAAGCAAGATTGATTTATTTTAAATTGAAATTATTTTAAATTAAAATGATTGATGGTATTTTCAAGGGAATATTACTGGTTCTGATTTTTAAAATTATCTGTGTAATATTGGCTTCCAAAAATTAACTGATTATTTTCTATTAATTTATTTTGAATGTTTGGGAATTGTTACTCCTGATTTATAACTGATACACAAAGACATATTTCCTTGTTATCATTCCCTCTTGGTTAGTTAAAGACATGAGTTTTTTGAGCTCTGTCAAAATGCAGAGATCGTCTAGTTCATCCAGCTCATGTTTATCAGGAAAGGAGTTTTCTGGGAGAGGATGGGTGACTGCCACTTCAAGGTTGCCAGCTGACTGAGTCAGAGTGGAAGGTAGGCTTGAGACAGTTAGAATTGGGAAGACAGCTAGGGTCTCTGCATTACTGATGGAAGCTTTTACTTCTTTCTTGTTTAGAAGACACTTGGTACTTCCTCTGAGATTTAAAAGTTGAACTTACTTGTGAAACTAGTTTGAAATAGTGCAAAAATATGAATTATTTTTAAATTAACAGTCATGAGTTAGCAGAGGCTCAATTTGGCACAAAGTTGGGCATTCAAAAATACACTTGGAAACCTGATTTTATTGTTTTTAAATATGGCTTTTGTGGTAGGTCTTATTTTAATGAAGAAACATTTCATAAACTGCAAATTGAAATACAGGCATAAGTAGTTTTCTTGGACTGTATTAATATGAAATTGTATGTGAATGCAAATTTGTAGAGTTTGGAAATTTGATGTCCCAAATATAAATAAAACCTTTTAATAAATACTTAAAATATGGTTTAAAATATAGTCTCATTGACTTTAGAAATTTTCCTACAAAAATGGCTGTGCTTCATTTTCAAAATAAAACAATTGAAATCAGAGTAATTGTGTACATTTCTCAGGTAATCTAGTAATGATAAGCCTAGATTCCAAGTGCACCTGTTCATGTAGACTTTGTCTTTTTCTAAATAAAGTAAAAATGTGATTCAAAGAAAATTCGATTAGGAAGTTAGGTTATTTAAAAAAAGTATATATTCTAAATTTTCTAACTAAGGAGCTAGCAGGTGCAGGACTTCTTAAGGAAAATAAAAAGATGATAAGAAAAAATTGTAGTTCTGATTATTTGCAAGACTATTGGCCTAAAATCGGAAACACAATTTACTTTGATAGTGTAGAAACTTGTATTCTCAAAATTTTCAACTTAGTTTCCTGCAGAGTTTAAAATATGATTGCCATTCTTATTCTACCAAAGTTTTGCATCATTTTACTACAGCAAAAATTGAGATAATATCAACACTACTATGAGAATATTATTATGTCCAATAAAATCTAGGAATTGTTTGGAAATATCAGTTGTATGGTTGACTAATTTTAAACAGGGAGTTAAGAATTCATTCAGATGCCCTCAATGAAACATCACAGTGATTCACTTAGAGAATGGAAAATCATTTCTAAGCAGTAAAATTACAAGTTTTAATCAGTCAATGGTTACTAGTCTAGCTCTACTTATAAAAAAAATAACTTCCATTTTTATGGTATTTGACAGTTAAGAGTTAAGATAGATACTACCTTGTTAACTCTTCATACCAACTGTTGGAATTAGTGAGATGAGTATGTTAAAAAAACTCCTAAGAGTGAGCAAGATTACACGTATCTGGTCTTTTTATTCTAAATCAATTTGTTTGTTTCCTCCCTACTTATGACACCATGTGTAAATCAACACTAGCCTTGAACTGTGATGAAGTCACTAACTTCAGTATTTTTTTTTATCCAATAAATGAGTTAAGTCCACTATCCATGAAACAATAAAGTAAGAGGGGGAAATTTCCCTAGTGATTGCACTGGCTAGGGAAACCTAATATAAGATGCAAAGTTTTAGGCTATCTATGCCCTACATATTCTCAGAAAAACCTTTGGAGATTCAACTGATTTAGAGTAATCTCACTCTCCAACAGTGTTCTGTGCCATAGCATTGCACTCATCATGGCTCACCTTCTCTCTAAGTTATATGTGATATAATTGGTTCTCATCTCAAATTCTTAGGGTTCCTGAAGGCCACAACTGGTTATGTTTCATCCCTGTATCTCTTATAATACTCATCAGAGTGGTCCTTGACAGTTTTGTGGAATAAAAAATTGCTGTATATATAGCTAGAAATCACTTGAGAGAGACATTATAAACATCAGTATATTTAAAAATGTAGAAACTGAAGCTCTACAATATTGACAAGGTTTTCTGTATAAGTAACAAAGTCGGATGCAGTCCAATTTATCTGTGTCCAAACTACCTGCTGCTTTCCTCTGAATAGTAATGCTTTCCATTACAGATATTCTTTGGTAACAACAGGTAGCCCATATCCCAAGTGGGCACATCATGTTTTTGATTCTGTTTGAAAGTGTAGGAATCTCATGTAAACTGTGCTCACACAATTCTGGGCTTACCTCAGGTTATCACTTATAATTTTTAGAATTTTTAAAAGAATTTCACATCTAGTTCTGCAACAAACCATCCTGTCTTTAAGAAATGATTTTCCCTTTGTGCATTCATCACAACACAGTTCTGGCTGTCAATTTTACTAAGATGAGATGTCACAAGTGCCCTAAGCACAGTCTTAGGGTACTACTCCAATTACTTAATTAACTAATTAAAAAATAGGAAGTCAAATTTTGCTCTCTCTTTCTCCTCTTTTCTTTCTCTTCCCTTCCCTTCTCTTATCTCTTTTTGTGAAAGATACAATTGCCAGCCATGGTCCTCTATCTAGTGCTCCAAATGCATTAGAAGATCTTGGGAAGTCATCATCAAGATAAAACAATCAACAAAACTAAAAGGCAGGCTTTGGAATGGGAGAAGATATTTGCAAATGACATATCTGATAAAGGGTTAGTATCCAAAATCTATAAAGAACTTGTAAAACTCAACACCCAAAAAGCAAATAACCTGATTAAGAAACAAGCAGCAGACATGAATACACTTTTCCAAAGAAGACATCCCGATGGCCAACAGACACAAGAAAAGATGCTCAACATCATTCATTATCAGAGAAATGTAAACCAAAACCATAATGCGATACCACTTCACACCTGTCAGAATGGCTAAAATCAGAGACACAGGAAACAACAAATGTTGACAAGAATGAGGAGAAAGGAAACCCTCTTGCACTGTTGGTGGGAATGCAAACTAGTGTAGTCATTTTGGAGAACAGTATGGAGATTCCTAAAAAAGTTAAAAATAGAATTACCCAATGGTCCAGTAATTGCACTATTAGGTATTTATCCAAAGGATACAAAATACAGATTTGAAGGGGTGCATGCATCCTGATGTTTAATGTAGCATTATCAACAATAGCCAAACTATGGAGAGAGCCCACATGTCCACTGATTGATGAATGGATAAAGAAGATATATATATATATAAAGGTGTATATATATATATACACAGGTATATATATATACCTGTATATATAAAAGAATATTGCTTAGACCTCAAAAGAATGAAATCTTGCAGTCTGCAATGATGTGGATGGAGCTAGAAACTATTATGCTAAATGCAATAGGCCTGTCAGAGAAAGACAACTACCATATGATTTCATCACATGTGGAATTTAAGAAACAAGGCAAATGAATATATGGGGGGGAGGGGAGAAAAAAGAGAGAGGGAAACAAACCACAGGAGACTCTTAAAGACAGAGAACAAACCAAGGGGTGATTCAGGGAAGTGGGAGATGGGTTAGATAGGTAAAGGGTTTTAAGGAGGGCACCTGATATAATGAGCACTGGGTATTCTATGTAAGTGATGAATCACTGAATTTTACCCCTGAAATCAATATTGCACTGTATATTAACTAAATAGAATTTAAAGTTAGTAAGAAAAAAATCTTGAGAACTCATTGAATTATAAAGAAAGTTGATTGAAACAATAATTTAGAATTTTTTTCCATATGTTCATTCATAGGCATTTATTAGGTATTTACTATGTGCTAGGCAAATTGCCCAGACACCGAGATATAAGCTGATTGCTCTGGCCAGCTCATAATCTAGGAAAGTTACAATTTTGTAAATAAACAAGTATTCAAGATACAATGGTAATAAAAAAGGACAGAAAAAGTTACAAAATATATATTTTAAAAATATTTTATTTATTTTATTTGAGAGAGAGTGGACATGAACAGGGGGAGGGGTAGACCTAGAGGGAGAAGCAGACTTCCCACTGAGCAGGGAGCCTGATGCTCCATCCCAGGACCCTGGGATCTCCTGACCTGAGCTGAAGGCAGACACTTAACCAACTGAGCCACCCAGGTGCCCTCCAAAATTACAAAAATATTTGATAACATCAAGGTCTGCTCTTCTAGAATATTTTCCCCACCTCCTACAACAATATTAAAAATATTCCATCATCAGTGCATTTGTGATTATCATAGCAATATGTTTCTATTGATGACCAAAATCTCCTGCAATTCAAAGGTTTTTTCAGGCATATGGCAGATGTTCAATAAACATGTTCACTAGGCCTGCTACAGGCTTGGAAGGGATTAGTAGATTTGAAGAAAGTAGCTTAATTTGAATAATAAAGAAGACCAAAAGATTCTTATTTTACTTAGCTTTATTAATAAGTTCAAACAATGCAAACTACTAAACATCTACAACACACTTCTCACAAATTCTGCACACTCTTCAAGGTTTCCAACAAACTCTGAACCATAAAGTATATATATACATATATATATGCATATGATATATATATATGATATTATTTCTTTCCAACCTTTAACAACTAGATTTAATAAAGCTTTTCTTAAAGATAGAACAGTTGTATTGCTTTTCATTATGAAGACATATTACAGTTAGGGATAGTAAAAGGGAAGTAATACTGACATCTGAATTTGAGGCATCCAACAGGAAATCTGCAAGGCTCACCATATAAAATTTTTCTTAAGAGTGAACGTGCATAGTCATTGTACCCATTTATATATCTCAACATACTTTTCAAGTTGCAACTATATGCTGAACCTATGAAGTAGTATATTGCTTAAGCATATATACACATCTATATATGCATGTATTAAATACTTTCTCTAATAGACTTATGCTATTTTAGCAATAAAATTATTAACTACCTACTTAAATAACAAGTGGAAGCCATTTGGGGGAAATTTTGATTTTCTTTTAGTGAGGATTTCAGAAATAAATGGTAGTTAACAGTGAAAAAGTTTCATAGTTCTTTCTAGTGATGACATAAGAAAGAAAGCAGTGATATAGAGGATTTCATTCTGTGTGAGCTGGCACACAAATAAGTGAGACAGTATAAACTCTGGGTGTAAGATTCTTGAGGCTGTCTGTGTTTTATTTTTTTTAAGGAAATTATTCCAGGCTATTTAATATAATTTATTGCATGTTATAAACACTCAAAAACAAGAGAAAGTTTGTGAAGACATATGAAAAGCTTCAAGCTGACACCTTTAGTTGAAATAGAAGATGATTGAGTTTAGGCGCATCAAGGCACACCTCTTGGAATCTTTTAGAAACAATTGAAGTGGAATTTCTTTTGGTGTTTGAAAGATATGAATCTTTATGTATAGAACTGTGCCTCTAATTGTAGGATATTTATCATTTCTGGGCCATCTGCAAACCCCACCCCCTAAAACACTGAATATAAATGGCACCTGCCTCCCCTAATTACATTGACAACCAAAAACATTGATCCTCCCATCTAAGGATCCCTAGAAACCCAGTTGAAAACCATTTAAATAGAGGAAAGGAGTTGGATAAAAAGAAGATGATTGATTCCCATCTTAACTAAGGTTTTCTTGTTGGTCTAATGTGTTTTATTTTGGTTTTTTTCCCGCTGAGTAACAAACTCAACTCTGGCTATCCAAGGGGGAAAGTAATGAAAATATATTTGTCAGAAGAACTACTGGAGTCACCTAAAAATTTAAAGAAGATCATAAATCAATGCTCCGCTAGAGTTATTGAGTCTTACTATTTTTGTTGTCACCTTATAAGATGATGTGTTACCTACCCACCCTCAAATGAATATCTCTTATTTTATTTTAAATTCACAGCAGAGAGTGTGTTTGGTCTAGTCATGGTTATGACTCCCTCACTTAACGAGTCACTCAACTAAGGAACCAGGAGATTAGCTCAGGATATGCCACTAGAGAAGTACCATCCTACTAACCTTACAACTAATTCAAGAGATCTGCAACAACACATTTTTTTAAGGCTTCCTAATATTTGAAATTGTTTGACTTAGGTGTCAACATTTAAAAATCAGAAGGTTCCATGTGAACAGTTGGATAACACTTTGAAAACTCAATAATCAAGCAATATCATGTCTTTATTTTCACATATCTACAAACAATCCTAAAGCCAAGAAGAGTTCTCTTTCGATGGGGAAGCTACTCAGTATGTGCCAGATAATGAACTCTGGTTTCTTAAATTATTTATCAGGTCCTGCTGACATCTGAGTGTGACTCTCACATGTATTAATGAAGTGGGTCTTAGAAGCTTCATTCTCCTGGGATGGACAAAAGATCTCTCTAAGAGAAACTAGTTTTAAATTTCATATTAGGAGCAATGCAAATTAAGAAAAGTAAAAAAAAAAGTGCAAATATGATGTATAAAATCTGTAGCTTTAAGCTTTTCTGTTACCATTACTTCTCTAGATAGAAAAAAAAAAACTTAACAATTTCTTCTAAATGTAGAAGGAAAAGGAAAATATGTTGATTTTGAAGAAACAGCCATGTGCTATTTATAATGCCTTTTAAAAGGCAAGTGAGTTTCTGGAATGTGCTGACTGCCCTGTTTTTGGCAACTTCTTTTCTGCTCATTAGCTATTTCATATAAAGTAACATGAGAGTCCCAGCTGTACCTATTAATTCATTAGAGAACTGATTGCATTTTCATTTTCACCTTTTTGAGCTATCAGATGCATATTTATTCCTCATAAAAATGTCTTCACTTGCCTCCTTCACTTTCCGCTTTTATTTTAAACAACAAAAAGATTCTTTTTTCTTTTAGATGCATTTTGACTTGTTATTTGCTCAAATCAGCAAACCAGAGTTTATTTTTTGCTTCCCTTTTTCTATTTTTTATCAAGTTCCAACAGTTGATAATGATTTTTCTTTTAAGAAAAGGAACAACTTATCTTTGGATATTTCTATTTCCAAATAAAATGGAGTTTCTTGAAAATTTACCCTACAATTAAAAAGAATCAGCATGATATTATTTCTTTATAACCTTTAACAACTAGATTTAATAAAGCTTTTCTTAAAGATAGAACAGTTGTATTGCTTTTCATTATGAAGACATATTACAGTTAGGGATAGTAAAAGGGAAATAATACTGACATCTGAATTTGAGGCATCCAACAGGAAATCTGCAAGGCTCACCATATAAAATTTTTCTTAAGAGTGAACGTGCATTCATGTGTACGTGTAGTCATTGTACCCATTTATATATCTCAACATACTTTTCAAATTGCAACTATATGCTGAACCCATGAAGTAGTATATTGCTTAAGCAGCTAATAGAAATATTGATGAAATAATTAGCACAATCATAGTCACATGGTTAATTTTTGGAAAGAAATAATAGGCAGTATATAGTAGTAGAACCTTTGCTTTCTTTCATGTCATTATTTATAGATACAGAATTAATTATACCCATTAAATTCTTTTGCCAACTCCTAATGCATATTAATAATTCACTTCACATTAAACAGTGGGTCCTTAGGAAAATATTGGATAGTTCAGTGAGCAAGAAAACACACCAAACCTAGGACCTTGAGAGAATGCTGACTTTATTTTTGTTTGGTAAGCCTTTCATTCTTGGAAATCTTACACTGAGTCTCCATTAATCCTTCAACTACTGAAATGACAAATACAGTTTTGTAACTAGAATAAAATGAGCTCTCTTTTTGCATTAGTTATCTATTGTGAATAACAAATTACTACAAACCTACTGACTTAAAACTACAGATAGTTATGGGTCAAAGTCCAGGCATGGCTTAGCTTTGCCCAATGTTTTGGGTGTCTTGTGAGTTGGCATCATGGTGTCAACGACTGTCAGGAATATAATTTGAAGACCTGATTAGGGCAGGATCTTTTTCCCAGTTCACACGGTGTTGGTGGATTTCATCTTCTTTTGGGCTGTTAGGTTGAGGGCCAGAGTTTCTACATGGTTATTGACCTGAGGCTGCTCTAGGTTTTTTTGAATGAAAGGGGCTTTCCAACATGAAAACTTCCTATGTCTAAGGCAGCAAGGGTGAGAATAGGCTATCAGTACAGAAGTTACAACACTATAGATTGTAATCATGGAAACAAGGTCTCCTAACTTTGCTATATTTTATTTCTTAGGAAGGAGTCACAGGTTCTGTCTATAGTCAAGGGGAGAGGAATACACAAGGCACAAATACCAAGAAATGAGGGCCTTTGAGGGCTTAGAGCCTATGCGCCATGCTATTGTACATACTATGGTTCAGTCCTTTGCAGATCTTCAATCCAATGAACCATTCAAGATAAAAGTTTTAAGCAGAAAAATTGCAAAAGTCATGCATGTTTTTCATGTTATTAAAGTTTACACTAAATAAATGTCATAGTGCATTGAATCAAATATGCTATTACATTTGTCCTTATTAATTTATTTGAATAATGTTGCATTTGAACTTCATGAAATACAGAGAAATGTGATGCTGGCAATTATATCTCAAATACTGTCAGATGTAAAATTTACCCATAAGCTTCTTTGTGACAATGCCCATAGTCAGGAAAAAAACATTTTAAGGGATTTTCAAATTTATGCACAGATTTATAGATGTTGGGATTAGTAATTTTGATCAAAGGAGTTAAGATGACAGCTGCCCAACCTCCAAACTCCATGGTGTGCTCAAATATGTTGGGAATGTCATTGCTATGTGAAGTGAATTAGAATGCCATGCAATACCTCTAAGCTTTCAAAGAGGCACCTCTGACTCTCAAAGGGAAAAATGGCTTTATGGGGATCAAATTAAGTATTATCATTTAAGGGACAAATCAGCTCAAGTTGAATGAAGAGAATTAAAAACACTTTGTAGCCAATAGATTAATCTCCTTGGTCGACATATATTTTGAATTAATACAGTGACTACAAGCTCTAATAAAAGCATTAACCAATCTTGATTAGATAAATTAATCCTTTCCGAAAGCAGGTTGTAATCTTGTTTTAGGTGTTATTAGATTATGTACTGTACAATCACAAATATTCATATTCATAGAATTTCCTCTTGAATAGTTAAGTTCTGCCAACCAAGGGATATTTGCTTTTGGATGCACTTCCAAAGAAGCATTTCTTCTTGTGAACTGGACTTCTAATATTATACTCCATATCTTTGTTTAATTCTTTTATTTAACATAACCTGAATTTATATAATGTCTTGTGTTCTCAAGTCTATACTCTCAAGGCTCATTTTTTCAGTTTTTAGGGTCCATTTTAAAGTTAAATAGGTGATTTACATGTGAAGTTTTCCTAGCTTTCTGTCAAAATTTATTGTTGTATCCAGTGTTAAGTCTATTACATAGAAAAAATGCTGAACATTGAAAAGCTAACATGATACAAAATAGGACTTATATTTCAATTCTTAATTCTACCTTAGAACAGTTTACTGCATGATGTCTTTGGACTCTTTGAAAGTACCCTTCTCTCAATTATGGCTTTTAAAAATAAGAAGTATAACTTATCTATTTATAATTTCTTTATGTGTACTATTACAGTCATATGTGATTTAAATAACACATATTCACACTTCTATATAAAATGCAGGATGAGAAATTTCTAGAGAATGAGATAATCATAAACAGATGTTCTAATATTTTCTTTCCTTACCTTACTGCAGTGTTTTTCATAGCCAGTTTTAGAAATCTAGATAGTAGGGGTGCGATAATGGTACAGATCAATGGTATAAAATATTGGCTCAGATATATTAAAAATAAAAATGAGTAATTAATAATTTTCACTCAAGGTAATAGCAAAGTGTAATCAACTCATACTGTTCTAAACCTATCCATATTCAGTTGTTCTAAAAATAATATTTAGAAGAAAAACATGGGAAAAATTTAATCTTTTATCTGCAATTTCAAAATTTAAATAAAGTGACCAGAATTTGTTGGCTTGTGGGTTTCTAATAAGTGTGCTATAATATTTAGTATTTATATAAATTCAGTCACATAGGTAACAGGTAGAAGCCAGTTGTAAGAAAGCTAAACATTTGCTTTAGAAATTTTGCTTAATAACATTTCAGGTTTGAAAAATAGAAATATAATATAGATAAGATACAGTTTTTATTTAAATTTGCAATACATTTTAAACTATAGCATTTGTTCCTATGTGAATGATAAAGTAGTAATTAAAAATATATAGCTAATTCCTACAAAAATGTTTTCTAATTTATAGATTAGTTTTACTCAAAAGAAAGATCATTAAACAAGATAGCTATTTTAAATTTAATTTGCATAATTGAATACAGTTAGTTGGCACATTGAGTTATTTGGCTTACCCCATCGTCACTAACTTCAAGTTATGCCTCATGGTAGCTGTCTTTGAAAATTGCACTTTCATTCTCCACATGAATGCATTTGAATTAATCTAAAACTACCTCATTTTAAAATTCCAACTTTCTCTTTAGGTTTTATCTCTATTGTTTAAAGCTCTTGCTTCACTCAAAATCATTGTCAGTGTTTTGGCATTGAAATACATGCGACCTTGTTCTAAAATATGTTTTTGTAGGTACATGTAGTAAACTGCTAGAACCAGAGGGACATAATGTCATCTCTGTTTGATTCATTCAGGTCCTGTAAGATCTTTTAATATAACATCATTATACACAACAATTACTATTGCACACTGCTGCTACCCAGAAGGTTGATTTTGGCATTTGCCTCACCAGAGGTAGAGATTTATTCAAAGGTGTAAACATGAATGCCATGAAATTGACCCACCTCACCTTGCTGACTCAAGTATGGGCAGACTCAGTTAGAAACTCTTAACTGTCAAGTAAGATCAGCTTTTCCTAGAGAAATGTCATGCTAATGATTAAGATTATTAATAGTTCACTTTTGGGGTTAAAGTAGCCTGACAAATTCTTTTCAGAGAGTGAGTTTTGAAAACAGTGCAGCTTGAAAGACTGAATTACACTGGGTGTATGGGATAGAGTACTAGATATCAATAAGATTTAAGAACAGGTATGAAAAAGAGAGATATGTATGCCAGATACATATTTTTAATGTAAACTTATAAAGTTGTGATAACCAATACTCTTTTACTTAAAAAGCACATTACTTGGTAGCATAGGGTCATCTATGAGTACATTTTTCACTCTCTAAAATTTATTCTCTTTCTTTCCAAATAGAGTTTAGTCCTTTAGATTTACTTGATAATGAATAAATTTAGGAGTTGATAAATTGGTATAGATTAATTTATAATACCCATAATTTTTGAAACTATATAACTTTTATATTTATATGTTATTAATTATATAAGGAAATACAAATGTAGTACTGGGTGACATTCCACAAAATTGGTTTTCTTATCTAGTGAATTTTAAATGGCATTTAAGCTTGAATATCTTTGTTCTTCTGAGAGAGGAAAGAATTTGATCTAGCGTAATAAAGTATAGGCTTTTAAGGCAATCCAAATTACCAGGAGACATTTAATTGGATGCAAGATTGAATCAGAGGTAGGACAGTTATGGGCACTTGGGAGATATTTCACATCAGTGGTTATTAATTTATTCTTCAAATTTGGAAAGTAAGGCTTCTGATGTATATGGTAGACGTTAACAAAATTGCATTTCATAGGTTATTTGCCTTGTTGCAAAAACACTGATTTAAATATTATATGAAATAAAAAACAAAATTTAACTAATTAGAAAATTCATAGTATGTTTATTATATGATAATTTACTTTCAATATAATTTGCCATGCATTTTTATTATTTTTATGAAATAAAAATTCATTGTTATTTGGACTTTCAGTTGTGATCTAACTGGAATGAGAAAAATGCACACAGTTCTTTACATTACAAAAATATGTATATATACACACTCAAGAGAAGGGGCCTTTTATTTATGGACGTACTTAGCAGTGAGGGTAAAATTTGGGCAGAATTTATGCCTTTAATTTTATATACCCATTTAACCTTGCAAGCTAGGTGTTTGTCTAAAATTTATCTGATAAACACAGGGTAATATTTCTGTGGTATCATGCTTAGGATGACTTACTCTATGTGGTAGAAACAGTCTTCCTATCCTCTAGCATACAATAATTTAGATTCATAACCCATGTTTAATAATCAAGACATTGAAATAAAAAGTTTTCCCTTGTAATTTATTTATATGTTAAAGATTTGAGTCCTAGTACCTAGATCTCATGTAAATAAATTATAAAATACATATATTTGCTATTTTAAGGCTGATTTGTGTATTTTTAAATGTCAGATACACCTAATTTACTGTGATTCAGTGAAATATGGGCTGAATAATGCATTTATAGGAAAATGCAGATAAAGCACTGCCACTTAACACATCACTACACTGGTTAAACTTTGAAACATTAATCAAAGCACATTAAGAACTGAATTTGGAGTGTGTGGAAGAACAAAAGCGATCTCTACAAATTGATTGAAAGAAGAAGAGTCTAGCACTAGAGACCTGTAATCACAGTGGCTCATGCTGCAAGATGCTGATCATTGCCATAGCAACAGACTGTTTTGTTACATCATGGAACTGAGGAGTTGAGAGTTATGAGAGCAGCATCCCACAGAGGGGACAAATGCAAGGCCATTATAGGAAAGGGTAATATAAGATCTACTCACAAATAAAGATGAGCATTTTGGAAAGGGTAATAACAAAAGCATATTAAGATAGATGAGCAGCTCATGAAAATTCGATTCTACTTTTATATTGGAGTTTTCATTTGCAACTATTCTTAATCACTGTTATCTCTGGCTTGTTTCCTTTCTTTCTCTTCCTTCCTCCCTTCCTATTCCCCCTCTCCTTCCTTTCCTTCCTTCCTCTTTCTTTTTTAAAAAATTGTATTAAGTTTATTTTAACTCCAGTATAGTTAACATATGTTGTTATATTAGTTTCAGGTATACAGTATAGTGATTTGACACTTCCATACATTACTTAGTGCTCATCGTGTTAAGTTTATTCTCGTTCTTCCTTTAATAAGACATAATAGAGTGTGCAGCTTAAAAAAGAAAGTTCAAATTTTTGTCCATTTTATTTCTTAAGACACTATATACTACTGTCAATTCCAAGAAATATGAAAATAGTTAATTTATATATTATAGAGATTACACTCTTATCCAAATCTTAGACTATATCTATAAAGTGGGGAAAATAGATCACCTATTAAATGTATATGTTCCACTCATATGTGTATCTATCCAATATTATGAAGCCTCCGGGACTCCACCATGTTGGTACATTGTTAAGCACAGTGTTCATTTGTGTAACAAATCCACATTTGTTCAAAACCTTAGTATATTCAGAATTGCACTTCCCACAGTGACTGAGTCAGGTCCAAGTGGACTGCTATTGCCACAGAGAGCAATGATAAAATTTGGATACAGTATAATAAGCAGCTGCCTGAAGCCACTGGGGAATGAAGAGCAGGCAGGCATGGAATACTTATTTGGAGAGGAGCTGCATGGTATTAGATCTCCATCGTTCTTACCTCAGGAGCAGTGAGCTCACGTGTAGGTGGGGAGGGGTGTGGTGGAAAGACCAGAGTCTTTCTGGCCTCAAGAACCACATTAGGAGTTGCTAATTCAGCCACGTTGAAGATAGGTCAAGATACCTATGACAACATCTTGTATTTGTTCTGGAAAGGCCAGAGAAGGAGTCTTAGACTCCTTTGGCTGATCCCTAAAGCATCCTTGAGAGGAGCAGACTCAGAGAAAATCAAAAGACAAGAGATCTGAACCAAGAGTAGAACTACTGCCCCCCAAATAATTTTTACTTTGAAGTCACCCAAGTTTATTGGCTGCTAAAACAAAAAAGGCATTGCTTATAGAGAATAATAGATTTCAGAGTTTGTACATCTAAAAATTCAAAATATCTAGGACAGTGTCAAAGATAACTTTCAAAAACAATGAGGTAAAGTTATAAGCCTCATGCAGATATAAAAAACACTTGTGTAAAATTTTATTCTATTTATTTATCTAGAAAGTGACCAGATAGATTTTCTAACCAGTTTAAAGATATACATCAAGAATATTGAAATGAGTGTTCAAATGGAAGCAAAGCTTTTTTTGTTTTGTTTTGTTTTTTGTTTTTTTGTTTTTTTCCTACAGTGAAGAGTGAAGTCAAATACACTTTTACCAGTTGGGATAGAATTTGCAGATCTATACGTTAGCCACAGCTTAAAGAGTTATAAAATAGCTCAATGTTGTAAAACCGGAATCAGATACCCTGGAATGTATTCTAGGTAGTGCCTAATTTTCCAATGAAATACAATGTTTTTCTCAAAACACAAATCCAAAATTTCCTAACATAAAAAGGACCAGGAAGTCGGTAGCTTTCTCAACTGAAAAATACGATTAAATGAAGTCCATTTCAAGACGGTCCAGAGGCTTTAGTTAGGAAATCAGGATCTGAGAGCTATGATAATATACATGAAAGATACAGGAAAATTAGATTTCAAAACTTTTTTTAAATTTAGGAAGTCTTTTTCATTGAGAAAATGGAGATAACTCATAAGAATGGCTAATATTAAAAACCCTGACAATTCCAAGTGTTGCTAAGATAGGGAGAAACTATAATTCTCCTATATTACACATAGAAATACAAAATGTTTCAATCTGGAAAGCAGTTTTGGAGTTTCTTATAAACTTAAGCATATACTTACCATATGACCTATCAATGCCACCCTAAGCTATTTATCCAAGAGAAATGAAAATGTATGTTCACACAAAGAGAGGTATGTGAATGTTCATAGCAGTTTTATTTACAGTGGCCCCCACACTACAGAGTACACAAGTGGCCATTAGCTAGTGAATGGATGAACAAACCATGGTATATTCATACCATCGAATTCAACTGAGAAATAAAAAGAATGAGCTACTGAAGCACACAAGAGCATTGATGAATCTCAAAACTTCTTGCTAAGTGAAAGAAGCCAGACAAAAGACTGCGTACTGTATAATACCATTTATATAAAATTCTGTGAAAATCCAAACTTAGGTGACACTAAACAGATCAGTGTTGCTAGGGACTGTGGGGGGTAAAACAGTTTTCATTGGAAAGCAGCATAAGAGAACTTTTTGGGGAGGTGTAAATAGTCTGTATTTTCATTGTGGTCATAAATCCACAATAGTGTACATTTGTCAAAACTCAATAAACAGCACACTTTTTTTTTTTTAAGATTTATTTATTTATTTATTCATGAGAGACACAGAGAGAAAGGCAGAGACACAGGCAGAGGGAGAAGAAGCAGGCTCCATGCAGGGAGCCCGATGTTGGACTCGATCCCAGGACTCCAGGATCATGCCCTGGGCCAAAGGCAGACGCTCAACCACTGAGCCACCCAGGCATCCCTAAAGAAACAGCACACTTTTAAAAAATCTTTGCATTTTTAGGATGTGGATGTTGAAATAATATACAATTTAATTGCAACATTAAATGCATAAAAAATTGATGCACTACATTATTGAAATTATTAAGAAAAGTTGAATTCATACTAAATTATAATCAATGAGATGTTGTAAAACTTATTTCAAAATGGCTATAGAATATATGAAAACAGTTTTAACATTTATTCCATCATTTTAATGATGATTTTCTGAAAACATTCTGCATGAATTAGCAAGTAAACTTGAAAAATGATACCAGTACATTTTATAGGTACTATTTTGATTTACCACAGTCACCCCAGAAATGCATATTAATAATTGAAATGTACTAAAATTCATTTTTTTGCTGATCTCTATTTTACTGACAATGAATAAAATTATCAGGAAATAATGTTTTAGTACTAAACATATAGGACGGTTTACATACAACTTCTTATGGGAGTGCTTGCTGTAATTTAGCAAATGTGATAAAAATAGCATAGGGCGTACTGTCAGAAAATTTTCATTTTGAATTTTTAAATTTTTTTTAAGATTTCTTATTTATTTATTTGAGAAATAGAGTGAGAGCAAGAACAAGTTGGGGGGAGGGACAGAGGGAGAGAGACAAGCAGACTCCCCACTGATCATGGAGCCTACTGCAGGGCTCGATCCTAGGACCCTGAGATCATGACCTGAGTCATGAGTCAGATGCTTAACTGACTGAGCCACCCAGGTACCCCAGAAAATTTTCTTTTTGTATCCTGGTTGTACTTACATATGATCTAATACGAATCACCTCAATGTACAAAACTTGAATTTACAACAGTAAAATCCAAAGATTATTGATTGATGCATTAGTTATTGCTACTACAATTATAGTGGCTTAGAACAATACAAATTGATTATCTTCAAGTTCTGGAAGTCAGAACTTTAAGATCAGTCTCACTGTACTATAGTTAAGGTGTTAGTACGGCTGTTTTTTCTGGAATCTCTTGGGGAGAATCCATTTCCTGTCTTTTCCAGCTTCAAGAGGCTACCTGCTTTCCTCTTGGCTTCTTCCTCCAAAGAGAGCAGTATAGCATCTCCAGATCTCTATGTTGACCTTTCCATTGCCTCTTTATAAGAACCCTTGTGGTTACATAGCACCCAATGGGATAATCCAGGATTGTCTCCCCACTCCGAAATCCTTAATCTGATCCGTAAGTTTCCTTTTGTTGTATAAATTCACATATTTACCAGTTATGGGAATTAGGACATGGACATTTTTGGAGGAGCTATGATGCAGGCCCTCACAACTGGCAACCCTGAATTGTGCTACTTGCTAGACTTTCAATGGTGACTAAGAAAGATAAGGCCTCTGACCTCCTGGACTTTACAGCCTAGTAGGAATTTTAATAATCTTAGTAAGGTGATGTAGGACAAAAAATAATTTATAGGAAGTGGCAGGTACAAAACATTTAGGTATTTACTAGTATTTTAATATATGAAAAATAATAATAACATATTTTTTGGATAGTCCACATTTATAAGTGGTATTTAGAAGTTGGAAGCAATTTAGAAAATATTATCGTAAAAATTGTATGAAACCATGATCAAGAATGAAAAGGGAAATACCACTCCCTTTAGTGAATTAGTGAATTTTGTAATTTTTTCTAATGAAGTTTGAAGCAGAGAGGGTGTTTATGCACAATAAAATTAAGAGAATGTATTTTATAGATATTGTGAGCACTTTTTCTGGCAGTATCCGATGTATTCTTTATTCAAACACTGATGAAAGATAGATCTGCAGTTCAATGGATAAGCTCTTGAGACTGGGGAAGCGTACCCAAAGTTGTTAGTGTACAGGATGCTTAGCCTGAATTTGAGCAGAGTCTAGGCCTTCTAGTGCTGTGCTCTTTTAAGAACAAAAGTAGTTTGTGATGTTCTGGGAGCAGAACATGGAAGAAAATGTTAAAGCCCAATGGAGTATCAATTAGCTGACAAGTCCAAGTAATCGAGGTTGTCATGGTGATAGTGACGGCAAGTGAAGAAAGCAAAGTCCCCAGTAAAGCCATGCTTTGCTTTCAGTGTTATACAAGGTAGTTTTCATTGCCAGGGCTATTTTTTTTTTTTGACAGAAACCTGTGTTTTCGGTTAACTTTAAAATATATAGTGATATTTACATCTATGCTTGCCTTTTTTTTTTTTTTTAAGATTTTATTTATTTATTTGAGAGAGAGCAGGAGCTGGAGGTGGGGGCGGGTGGGGAGTGTAGGGCAGAAGGAGAGGGAGAGGGAGAAGCAGGGAGCCAATCTGAGCCTGGATCCCAGGGCTCCAGGATCATGACTTGAGCCCAAGGCAGCCGCTTAATGGACTGAGCTATCCAGGTGCCCCTATGCTTATCTTCTTCTATGTTGTGATTTCTTAAAAGCAAACTCAAAAATAAATTCCCTACATTTAAAGGACATGATTTTAATGGGTTTCCAAATTATTTCTCCTAATTTTTTTCTTTATAACCAATCAAGAATCTTACAGCTATTATTTTGAAAAATTTAATTATATACGTAAATTATATATTCTAGTTTCCAGTTGGTTTTAATATATTAAGCAGCCTAGAAACATTGTCTTGATATATTTTTTTCAGCTCTGGTAAAAATTCAAACATGTTTCTTTCCCCTACAACTTATGTTGAAAATTTCAAACATAAGGAAACAGTTGAATTAAGAATTTAATGAACATACATGAACACTTTGTTATCACAATTACCTACATTTTGCCATGTTTTAAAAAATCTTCCTGGAAAATAATAATATTTTTGTCTGATGAACCATTTGAGAATAAATTTGAGACATAATGATACTTTGCCCCTAAATACCTTAGTATGAATTTTTTAAGAGCAAGGATATTCTCTGATATAATCACAGTATAGTAACCACATTCAAGGAATTTAATGTTGAAGAGATATTCATGTTTGCTCAATTTCCAAATAAAAGATTTATAGCATTTTTCATTCAGAATTCAATTAAAGATCACACACTGTATTTGTTTTCATATTTCTTTAACTATATTTAATGTAGGATAATTCTTTTTCTATTATAGCACTGATAAGTTGGAGAACTGAGGCCAGTAGTTGGGCAGCTGGCCTCATCTGTTTCATCATGATCAGATTCACACAATGAGAGTTTGCACCATCACTGGCAACATTAAATTGGATCAGTTGACTCTTCATTGATAAAAGAATCATTTTTTTTTTGTAATAAATCATCTACAGGATGATACTTTGAGTCTGTCTCCTTATCCAGTTTCCCAACCACAGTTTATTCAATGATCTAGTATTTATTCCTGATCCTTGTTTCAACTAATTATTACTTGGATATTGTGCATTTATAATGTGGTATCCTTCTGGAAAAACAAGCTTATTTTCTAATTTTTATTATAATTATGCACTCTAAAAATGTATTATAATTATTACTGTCATTATTCTTTTAGATCTTCAAATTTTCCCACATTTGTCAGTGGGAACCCCATAAAGCTGGTTCTTGTATCCTTATGAAATGCCTGTTTTAATTTTTTTGCATTTCCTTATTTTCCTGCATAACAAGATACTTCAGGCACACTATGCATATTTTATTCTCTATGTGTCTGGAACAGGTAATTTTTTTAAAGAACCTTTCTTGCTTTTATTGGGGAATGATATGATAGCCCAAAATCTGGGCACCAGATATGCTAATTGGTCCTGGCTGTCATTGCTTCTAGGTCATTTCAATAGGCATGAGCTAGAAAAATAATAGTAAAACTATTTAAACCTTGTACTGATACCTTCACAGCCAGTTCAACAATCCAGGAATATTCCTCTTCTCCGTCTACATTTATATCATATTTCTCCCACAATAATGACATGATTACCACACTTATCAACGTATTTACCAATTTTCTGTATCATAATATTCAATACATAAACATAGTTTTAAGAATTATGAAACCAATATTGCTAGCTGTAGTGCATTTTAAATCTAGTACAAGATTCCTTTGGGGCACCTGGGTGGCTCAGTGGTTGACTGTCGGCCTTCAGCCCAGGGCGGGATCCCAGTGTCCTGGGATCGAGTCCCGCATGGGGCATCCTGCATCGAGCTCCCCGGAGGGAGTCTGCTTCTCCCTCTGCCTGTGTCTCTGCCTCTGTCTTTGTCTCTCATGAATGAATAAATAAAATCTAAAAAACAAAACAAAACAAAACAAAAAACCCCTTTGGAGTTCCTTTTTTTTTTTTTTTTTTTTTAAGATTTATTTATTTATTCCTAAGAGACACAGAGACAGAGGCAGAGGGAGAGGGAGAAGCAGGCTCCCGACAGGAGCCCGAGGCGGGACTCCCATCTCGGATCCTTGGATCACGCCCCGAGCCGACGGCAGACGCTCAACTGCTGAGCCACCCAGGCGTCCCTGGAGTTCCTTTTGTAGTTAGAAAATATCCAACTGAATTGTAATCAGATCATTGTGTTAAAAAGCTACTTTTTTTTTGTTTGGTTTTCAATTTTATATACAATTAAGTTGTTCTGTTAATGGTGATGTTTTCTTATATTCCCCTTTACTCTAATTTAATTTTGTTTAATGAATATGTAAAACCACATCTTTCAAAAGTAAAGTCATACTAATTCTGCTCAAAAGGGTTGTATTTCATTCTATAATTAGATTATTCATCTATTTTGGGTCATTTCTTTATTCCGACTTGAAGTATGGATTCAAATTTACCTATTCTCGGGATCCCTGGATGGCTCAGTGGTTTGGTGCCTGCCCTTGGCCCAGGGCGTGATCCTGGAGTCCCGGGATTGAGTCCGACGTCGGGCTCCCTGCATGGAGCCTGCTTTTCCCTCTGCCTGTGTCTCTGCCTCTCTCTCTCTCTCTCTGTGTGTGTGTCTCTCATGAATAAATAAATAAAATCTTTAAAAAAATTACCTATTCTTTGTTGGTTACCCAGTTGTCCATGTACTATTTATTGAAAAGTCCATCTTTTATTGATTTCAGATATCAACTATTTGTGTATATATATTCCTATGGAGTTTTCTCAGTAGGTCTTTCTCTTCACTGTTATTGCCAATCTGCTTAGTCTCTTATAACAGGAGAATAAAGCCAATTTACACTGATGACATAACTGACGTCTTTAGTCTAAAATCAGTCATATTATTTTATATTTTATATATGCACATGTTCTGCATCTACTTCTCCATATTGGTCTCTTGTCTCTCTTTTTAATTCAGAAATATTTCATGTTTATCATTTTAGTGTTACCTTAAAGATTTACTTATTTGGAGAGTGGCACAGGAGTGGGGAGAGGGGCAGAAGGAGAGGGAGAAAGAGAAATCTAAGCAGACTCCCACGCCCAGCGTGAAGCCCAACGTGGGCTCCGTCTCATGGGCCTGCCATCACAACCTGAGCTGAAACGGAGTCCGCAGCTCAATGGACTAGGCCACCCAGGCACCTGCTAGTGTCACTTTTATACTAAGGCCTTATATAATGCAAGTTCCCAGTCTTTCTAAATTAGTTTCCTATTCTTTATTTTTCAGTTTTACCTGATATTTCTCTGCTCCACCTGTTAGGCATAGTACAATTAATGGGATTACTCTACTTTCCATTTTCCTTAAACTGTATACTCGTTTTTCATTATTTTTTAGTTGGAGCAGAGTATTTAATTATTATTTTTCATTCTGTCCTCACCTTGTTTTAGGCCTAGATCTACCAATCAGTAAATGCCTTGCTTTCCTATTAGTTCTTTTGCCAGAGTTTTCCCCACCAACCTTGGGTGGCAAAGCCTGTGTCCTAGACAGTTTTAGCAATGGAGATTCAAGAGTGCAGTAATCCCTGAGTTATTGCATGTTTAAGCTCTTTTTCTAAGGTCTTGATACTTGGACAGTTTTGTTGAATATTAAATTCTTGGTTCACACTTCCATTTTTCTGTTTCCTGTAGATGTGCTACTTCTCATTCCTGTGTTCTAAATTGCTCTCAAAACATCTGATGTCAAGTTGATTTCCTTTTTCTCTTCCTCCTCCTTCTCCTCTAATTCCTTTTTTTTTCCTTAAATAAATGCCTTGCTATTATTTTCCTAGAATTCTTGGGATATTTTTGCTCACTTGCTTGTTTATTAAAGTCTAGTCATTTTACTATGGTAGGCTATATTACTGAAGTGACCATCCCAGGTTAATTTCCTCAGATAGACCATGGAATCTTGCAGCATGAAATTCAGATCTTCATTTATTTCTAGAAAATTATCTTAGATAATTTTAAATAGATGTTTGCTTCATTTTGTTTTTTTTTATTATTTTTTTTTTAATTTTTTATTTATTTATGATAGTCACACACAGAGAGAGAGAGAGAGGCAGAGACACAGGCAGAGGGAGAAGCAGGCTCCATGCACCGGGAGCCTGACGTGGGATTCGATCCTGGGTCTCCAGGATCGCGCCCTGGGCCAAAGGCAGGCGCCAAACCGCTGCGCCACCCAGGGATCCCATTTTGTTTTTTTTTTAAATGAATTCTATGCAGAAGTATAGCTTCTGTTTTTGTCTTCAGATCAAACACTGATTCTTTTTACTTCTTACTTTATTTTCTTATTCTTTATATCCCCTTATTTCATTCTCTTTATCTTGATTACTGTAATGGTTTTCTTCACTGATCCTTGTAATTTTTATTTCTAAGATATTTTTTGAGTTATTTCAAATTTCTCCCTTCATTATACACAATTCTTAATTTGCATGTTTCTTTTTTTTCCCCTTCTGTCCTCTGTTTTTGCTGTTCTGACACAGGGATTTTATCATATGCAAATAATTGTTCAAGGACTTTTTTGGTTATAATTTTCTTCTGCTTCATGCATGTTTTGTAGGAGAATTTTCATGAGCTAGAATCTATCTTATTCTGTTTTCTTCTTACAGTAGATTTGTATAAATGATTTTTTCCCCTCCTGTATCACAGAGGTATGTAACAGATGCCAAGGATTTGGGTTGGTTTATGGCACAGGTTAGGTGCCTTAGCAACAGACTGAAATAAAATTTGGCCTTCATTGAAGAGTGCTCTTAAGATCAACACCTGTGGCAGGTAGTGGGCAAAAGCAGTAGTGGGTGGCAGAGGGAGAAGTAGAGCAGGGGTACAGCTGTGGCTGTCCCCATGAAGTGATCTGGAGCTACAGTGGCCTTTCAAAATTGTCCCATTTAGGGCTGATGGCCAGGTCTTCACACTCTTGCTCCAAAAAGTCTTGTATGTGAGCCACCTCAAGAAGGAACATTACCGAGCAGCCTGGGTGGTTTAGTGTTGCCTTCAGCCCAGGGTGTGATCCTGGAGACCCTGGATCCAGTCCCATGTCAGGCTCCCTGCATGGAGCCTGCTTATCTCCTCTGCCTGTGTCTCTCTCCCTCTGTATCTCTCATGAATAAATAAAATCTTTAAAAGAAGAAGGAACATTACCTTTGATGGAGTAGCTTTCTGCAGTTTGGATAATCCTGAAGGGGCTGACACCGAGTCTGTCAATGGTATTGATATAGTTATGTATAATTTTGTTAAATTGATTGTATTTATCGGGGTAGGCGGACATGCTAGTATGTCCATGGGTCATCATTTTTTATTGTTTCTATAAGACTCTAACTTATTCTTCAGGCATCTTTCTTCACCTTCAGCATCAAGCCTCCAAAGAACACCTTTCATTTCATGCTCTCATCTGTCCTCAGAAGAACTACTTCCTCCTGTGAATTCATGCAATTTCAGGTCTCCTTCTTTCAGTTCTCCAGTGGCTAGCTTTTTTTGGCTTGAATTTTCCAGAAAAAAAAAATTATCAAAATGCTCCCAAAGGAAACTGGCAAGGCAGTTAAAAAGCAAAAGGAGGAAGAGAAGTAACAAATGAGCTTGTGATATCTGGCACAGTTGCATTGAGCCATAGAATTGTCTTGGTTGCCAGCAGTGAGGCTGGACTTTCATATTCCACACTCTAATCCCTGGTGAAGGACCACCTCTAGCTCTCTGCCTGCGGTTGGACAGGGCTTCACAGGTCTGATAGAAGGACTCTAGAGGCACAGTATAGATGTTGGCTTTTGGATGGAGTAGAATAAAGGTAAGAGCCATAAAAATGCCATCAAAAGGAAGCTGAGAGGGTCTCCGTGAAGTGCTGCTGTCATCCACTGACACTACTCACTGTTGTCCACCTGGTCTCATAACTGTTTTCGGATTTTCTATATTTAACATGGAGCTTTTCCATTTTTGAGGTAACTTTATGTGTTTTATCACCTTGAGGTCCTCCCTTGTTGTATTTTTCACAGAGTACCCCCTTGACTCTGTTACTTCCAGAAGGACTCAGAAGCTGACTGCTGAGTTTTGGTCTTTATATCCTATTTACAGATTGAAATTTAGAATAATCTCTATCTCCTGGTTATGCTATGGGCCTTGATTAGAGATTTTATTTGTTCATTTTGATTTTTTTTTTTTTTTAGGTGGGAACCTTTTTTTTCCCTTTGTGGACTTTTTTGGAGTATGAGAGGAGAGATTTGGATTTAGGCTTTGAAGAGTAGATTATCTTCTTAACACCTTATTTATAATCATAATCATTATGATTATTTCTTGCATAGTTTTATGTTCTATACAATATGAAAACATTTTAAACTCTGTTTTCTTCAATACTCATAAAAACTTTATTTTTATTGATACTACTTTTTTTTTAAAAAATTAAGAACTATGGATCAATAAGCTTAAATGAATTGCCCTAGGAAGCATGAGTGGAACTCAGTAATTTAGGGCTTATTGTCTAAGGGAATATAGTGATCTACCACTGAGTTACTCATATGTCAGGCATTGAGAAGTTAAGTATTTTGATTTGTGGCTCCAATTTAAGTAACTGGAAGTGAAAACCTCCAATTAGTTTGAAGCAATCAACAAACTCATCAATCCAGGCATTTATTTTCTATAATGCATTAAATTAACGTTTTTTGATATTTCTGAATTTTTTGGTACGTTTTTCTTCTAGCCTCACATACTTCTTTAGTCCTATTAGAAAGACTTCTAATTATTTTGGCTTAATTTTATAATATGATTTTATTTCTTCTTTTTTTTATAGATTTTATTTATTTATTTGGGAGAGAGATTGATAGCACACAAGTGGGGAAGGGGGTAGAGCATTGGGAGAATCAGACGCCCTGCTGAGCCGGGAGCCTGATGTGGGGCTTGATCCCAGAACCCTGAGATCATGACCTGAGCTAAAGGCAGACGCTTAACTGACTGAGACACTCAGTTGAACTTTTGTTACACTTTTTCCTACAAATTTTTTAGCTTTACCTTGTAAGAATACATTAATTCCATGAAGTATTTATGACTGTTTTGCCTAAATGCAATCTCTTTTATTATATATCCAGCCAGCCATTGAAATTGTTTGGCATTATCAATCAAACTCTATAACTATGCTTTCATATAATATGTTCTTATGAGTTTTAAAGTAACAAAGATATTTTAATTGTCCCACTAAAACCCATTCATTTCAGCTAACATTATCCTTATTGTAGATGAAAAACTTGGACTTTAGATAAGATCTTGGCTACATTGAAGATGACAAGTAGGTTTTTGTCTCTTTAAATTTTAAAGGCCACATTTCTTTGGGTTTTCTGCCATATATTCTGATAGGGTGGGCTTTATCCAAATATAGGACAAAGAAATGATTACTTCACATATGTATTTCCCATTTCCATTCTATGTGGGAGTATAATGCCTGCTGCAGTTTTTTAGAAATGTCTCACTTTACAGATTCTTGTTGATCCTTTGTTAAACTACTAGGTGTTAATCACCAATGAAAGTTAAGATATGTCTTCTTTCAGAAGTATGTGCATAACTGGGTTCCTGGACAGAATTTCTGTGTGTGGGGGGTGGGGAAGTGTCTTTCCACAGCTTTAATAAAGAATGTTCTGCAACAAACCAACTGGGTGTTTTACAATTCAACTGAATTCTGACACTCTACATGCAGATAGCATCAGATCTTAGAGGTTAAGGGTTCAGTCCTATAAGACTGCCTCTTTCCCCACTCAGACATCAATTGCAAGCCTGGGTTATTGTCTGTGCTTCTGAACTGGCTAAATTGGACATTACTAAAATCTCTCCCCTGGCTGGATTAATTGGCAAAAGCAGCTCACAGAACTCAGAGAAACATTTTACTTACCAGATTACTAGTCTATTATAAAAGGATATAACTCAGGAACAGCCAGATGGAAGAGATGTATGGAGTAGGGTATGGGAAAAGGGTGTGCAGCTTTCCTACCTTCTCTGGACATGCCACCCTACCCAGTCTCCACATGTTCACCAATCTGGATACTTTTGAACAGTAACTGGTTGGGTTTTTATAGAGGCATCATTACACAGATGTAACTGGTTAAATCATTAGCCATTGGCAACCGATTCAACCTGCAGTTCCTCCCTGCCTTCCTGGAGATCAGAGGGTGGGATTGAAGGTTCCAATTTTTTTTTTTAAAGATTTTATTTATTTATTCATGATAGTCACACACACACACAGAGAGGCAGAGACACAGGCAGAGGGAGAAGCAGGCTCCACACAGGGAGCCCGACGTGGGATTCGATCCCGGGTCTCCAGGATCGCGCCCTGGGCCAAAGGCAGGCGCTAAACCACTGCGCCACCCAGGGATCCCCCAATTTTCTAATCCCATGGCTGGTTCTCCAGACAATCAGCTGTCATCCCTAGGTTACCAAAGGGCTTTCCAAAAGTCATCTCTTTAACATAGAAACAGACACTTTTATTTTTTAAAGATTTTATTTATTTATTCATGAGAGACACAGAGAGAGAGAAGCAGAGACACAGGCAGAGGGAGAAGCAGGCTCCATGCAGGGAGCCTGACGTAGGACTCCATCCTGGGTCTCCAGGATCATGCCCTGGGCTGAACGCAGGTGCTAAACTGGTGAGCCACCCAGGGATCCCCAGAAAAAGACACCTTTATGGCTCCCATCACTTAGGAAATTCCAAGGGTTTTAAGAGCTCTTCCAGGAATGGGGAGGAAGACCAAATATATATATATATATAATCATGACTGAAAATATTGAAAGCCCAAACACATAAATCCTAATTATCAAGATGTCAAACTAAGGAAGGTGGAGCTTTTCTTGTGGATGGATAAATGGAAAAGGATGTCTCACACTGCCACTGTACTAATGGGAGTATGAATGTCTGAAGTGCAGAAACATCAGCTTTGCCTAAGCCCAGCGCTAATACAGCAGACTGGGGAGCTGAATGAATTTGTTGAATAAATGAATTGATTAATCTAGCCTGCTTCTTTATTGAGTGAAGCTGTCTGCTAATATTTTATGAAAAACTGATTTTTTCCTGTTCTAACAGTCTCAATAATACTAATGAGATCTGAAATCTGCCAATTTTTCATGTGGAGTCAAACATAAATTAATAGTAATGACTCCATTTCCATTTTATCCATTTATTAATTATCTTTGCAATCGCAGTTTTGAAAGGATTTTTTTTCTGTGTAGCAGATGGGTTAAACATCTGTATTTAGCCATTTTATTGTATCAAATGTGCAGTATAAAGTGTATATGCTATCTAAATTGAATGCAGCCATTCAAAGAAAAAAAAGTTTTAGATTAACAAATGTTTTTATCAAATTTTGTTGAATTTTCTGGAAAGAATCCCATTCAGCTTCAATAACCTGCAGTTCTCTTTGACTTTTCCTTATAAGATGCTGTATATAGGTATTTTCATTATTCTAGAAATATGGTTTAATTTTCAATTTCAAGTCTTCATATTTCTGAAAGGATATCAATTTTGTTTTGGGGGCATATACGTATAATTATTTCAACAAATACATTTTCAGGGATCCCTGGGTGGCTCAGCGGTTTAACGCCTGCCTTTGGCCCAGGGCGCAATCCTGGAGTCCTGGGATCGGGTCCTGCGTCGGGCTCCCGGCATGGAGACTACTTCTCCCTCCTCCTGTGTCTCTGCCTCTCTCTCTATCATAAATTAATTAATTAATTAATTAATTAATTAAATCTTTAAAAAATTTTCGTTTTATTTAGGAAATTAAATTCAACAGAATTAATAGTCTTAATAGTTTTAAATTTTACTCTTCTGGATGAATTTTGACTGTATAAATTATTCCTTCTGTGGCAATATCACTGAAATTCTTTAAAATATTGTATAACAAACTAAGCTATTATGAGGAAATACAGTACATTGGTTAGAACACAGCTCCTAGAATCAGATTCATCTGCCGTGAATACTGGCTTCCAGAGCAACATAGAGATAAATCAAGCAGGGGAAAGCCCCAGAACTTATGGTCTAAAACAGTTGTTCTCAAACAGCTATTTATGTACATCTGAATCACTTGTAGTACTTATTAAAACACAGATGACTGTATAGCACATGAGGGCTTTCTATTTGGTAAATCTGGTTTGTAACTTAAGAATTTACATTTCTAACTTGTTGCTGCTGTTGCTGTTGGGGCAGAGATAGCACCACTGAAGATCTAGTTGCACTAACTAAGCTGTTTTCCCAGCTTTACATTATTGGCGGGAAGGAAAAGGTGCTTCTGACAGGTCCCCACTGCACAGTCTCCTTCAAAAATCATAGCGTCTCCTCTGCCGTAGCAAGACCTTGAAGATTAGTCACATGTGCGTTGCTGTGATAATCCCAGGACTCCAGGTCAGACCTCATCTCCTACATTCCAATTTCCCTATGCCTCAACACTTCTCTGCCTCATTTTCCTTATTTTATCTTTTCCTGGCTTTTCAGTCTTTTCTAACTGTCCTCTGAAATTCACCGTGTATCACTCTGTTCTCAACTGCTTCTCTTTGACTTTTGTTTTAATTAGAAGTGGGCTCTTTGCCACAGCCATTGCTTCCTCTGCAGTCCCCTCCAGTAAAGGCTCTTTTCTCTTCCATGCTCCTGACTAATTGGCCTGGAGGTGGAGTAGATAACCCGGCTGCTTCTTAATCATGCTTCCTTCCGTCCTTCTGAACTCTATTCCCAGCTTTTGAGTCTAATGTCATTGGGTGTATCATCAAATTGCCCACCTCTGACATTCACCTCCTAATACTTAATTAAATCATCTTTATTGGACGAGGATATTATCACCTAATTCACCTCCTCTCTCCTGCAAGACTTTAGACTTAATTTTTTTGGTAATTTCAGTTTCTGGGTAGATGAACCTCCTGAAACCCTGTACTCCCAGTTTCTTGAATGATCATACCCTCCACACTCAGCAACTCATTCTCAGGACATAGCCCACATTTTGTCAGTATCTGTAACAGCAAATCTTTCATTTTCTCAATTTCAAGCATCTGTTCAATCTTCACTCTTTCTTTTCAAACCACTCACAACATTCTTCACCACCAGGGGAACTATGGCCTGTTTTCTACCAAACTTTAACGAACTGTGTCTCTGTTTAACTCTTTTATATCCCATTTTACCCATACTTCAAAATATATCTAATTCAGGTCATTTCTCACTGCCTTTACTACTACCAGCCTAATCCAAGACAATCTCATCAGCCTCTTCATGTTTCCACTCCCAATGCTAACCCAGTGGATTCTCAACACAATAGCTGGAGCTTAGGCTTTTCCTCTTAAAGATGTTTGGCAAATTATGTCAGAAATAGTTTGTCAGAGATCCCTGGGTGGCGCAGCGGTTTGGCGCCTGCCTTTGGCCCAGGGCGCAATCCTGGAGACCTGGGATCGAATCCCACGTCAGGCTCCCGGTGCATGGAGCCTGCTTCTCCCTCTGCTTGTGTCTCTGCCTCTCTCTCTCTCTCTGTGTGACTATCATAAATAAAAAATAAAAAAAAAAAAAGAAAGAAAAAAAAAGAAATAGTTTCTCATCCCTATCAAAGTAAGAGACAAGTTCCTATTATTAGTCAACATTAAAAAAGCAATGATCCTTGTTGTGTTTTTCACACTGTCCAGAAATGTTCCTACTTGAGGGCCTTTGTACTTGCTGTCTCTTTGGCCAATGATGTTCATTACCAAAATATGCACATGCCTTGCTCCATTATTTCCTTTAAGGTCTTGCTGAAATGCCACATTTTAATGGGCTTTCATGATAATTCCTACTGAAGTTATGATTCCTAAATTCTATATCTTTCTTATGGCTTGTTTTTCTCCATACAAGTTTCACCATATAAAATCTTTTATACTTATAATTTTTTAAAATATAGAAAGGTGTATAAAATACTCTATATTGAATCTTGAAAAACACAATGAAAGTGGTGTTCAGAGGAAATTGTTAGTCTTATTTTTTTATTAACATAAAAAAATAAGTAATTCCTTATATTTAAAAAGGTAATAAAATAAAAAGATAAATATAAGAAAAGATAGTCACAGGGCTTAATAAATACTAAAGCATAAATTAATTCTGAAGTAGAAGAGGAATTTTTATTCAGAATAGAAATTATGAATAAGTGAAATGATGGTTTTTAAGGAAAATGAATAAAAGAGACATTAGATGTTCTGAAGAATTAATAAGGGAAGAAGTATAGAATTTTGGAAATGATAAAGGGGAATAATCAAAGTAACATTGTGTGTCAGCTATACTCAAATAAAAAAATTAAAAGAGGGCAAAGTGAGTAAATACAGAATATGATAAAAGGGATTATAGTTTGTTCTGAAGGTCAAATATTACTTTTGTCTTATAGCTTTGTAATAATTTTTCTTCAAACAGTTCAAAACTTTTTAAAAATGTCATGAAATTTTCATCAAAAAACTTTTTCCTTATGTTTATTATATAAAGATATTATGAAATAAAATTTCCTTATAAAGGAATTATAAATACAGAGCAAACTCAAAAATTATAAGAAACCATTTGCTCAAATCTACAAATAAACTTAATACCATAAATTAAATAGATAAAACATAAATAAATAAAGTTGACATAAAAAGAGAATGAAAAATTAAGGAAATTACCAGAATAGAAACCAGGAAAGTTATCAAAAATCTATTTCTCATTAATCTTGCAGCATATTGATTTTCAATACTATTTCAACAATGTAACTATTGAAGCTCTAGATATCACAGTCATATTTCAGTCAGAAAGACAGAAGGACATGAACACAGCATTTTACTTATCTCAATGTGTTCAGCAATTCTACTTGCTAGGAAAGTTGGAAAATAGAGACTATATCTGAGAAGCAATATGCCCAGACAAAAAAGTTGTGGTTATGTTATGAAGGAGATTGAGTGAGCCAATTAGAAATCCTTAGTACAAGGGCATATAATAATATCTGAATAATTACAGATATATAACATCATGAAGATGTTAATATTCCCAAAGAACAAAGCTTGCCGTACCAGGTATTAGCACAAATTACAAAGTCATGGTAATGACAGTACTATGGTACTAATATGAGAATGTAAAAAAAAAAAAAAGAAGAGAGATTAATGTAAGTTCAGAAATATGTTATCCCACACTTGTGGCAGACCTTTCTCTTTGGTGGAAATGCTTTAGGAATCTAGGAATAAGTGGTGTTATTAGGATATTCAACTAGTTGCATGGAGAAAATTATATCCCTATCTCACACCAACTATAAAAACATATCTAAAAATATTGATTTAAATGTGAAAGTATGCAATAAGAAAAATAATGTGGGAGACAATCTATATTACTTCAAATGGGGAAGAATTTCTTAAGACATTGAAGCCCTAAATACAATGGTAATCATTGAATGATTTGGCAACATCAAAATTACGAATTTTTGCTAAGGAAACACCATGTACAAAGCAAGGTGATGCCTGACATGGTGATATTATTGCAATTTCTGAAGTCAATAAATATTTACATAAAATAAAATACCTCATCATTGTCTGAAAACCTTGCAGAATGAGACCTACTCAGCTATTTCCCCTCATCTCATTCACAATGATTTTAATTATTACTAATATCATTATTTTAAATTTTATACAGACCAAACCTTCTCCTTTCTCAGGAATTCTCTCATTTGCTATTAATTCTGCTTACTGGCCCACAGTCTGCTCCTTTCTACTTTCATGTATTAGTTTAAAATTTACCTCCTCAGGCATGCTTCTTTTGGCCATTTAGAAACACTCTACCCATTTAATTTCTATCCCAGCTCTGCATTATAATAGTAGATTTATTACAGTTTTTATTACAGTGGGTAATTATGTTGTTTCATTTTTGTGAGATAATGGAGAAAAAGTCTGTATTTTGAAAGTCAGTTTTTCTGAACTAATTTTGATGAAACTTGGGATCCTGAACTAAGGAGTAAGCAAATTAAAAATAATTTACAGCTCTGTGGATTGTGAGAACTACACAGAGAGATTTGCACAACTCCATCTTCAAGGAAGAGTGATGGCAGGGGCTCTGGAGACATCTGTGCCTGGATACACATAATTTATCTGGCCCATGGAGAGATTTATTTATAAACGAATTAAAGAGTTGGAGTCAGAACCCAGCCCCATTACATTTTCAAGGAGGCCTCTTCAGGAGGAAGAGAGCAGCTGGCCTTCCTTCTATAAACAGAGAAAATGCATTTTTTTTCTTCATTCCTTGTTTATGACACAGACATCAAATTGTATAGGCATAGGACATTCAACCTGCCTTTTGGCGTGTTGACTCAAGATAAGAATTGGAGGATGGTGAACAATATGCTCACTTTTTAGGTAAATAATTATACTCTATCTTTGGTTTAGAGCACTTCATATGCACTGCAAGACAAAATTAATAAGGGTGAGTATTCCAATCTTGAATGGCTGATTGATGCTGGGAAATCTCAGGGCCTGTGCTTGCATGTGTTTGAGTGTGCCTCTCTGTGTGTGAGGATGTGCATTTGCCATTGTGGGTCCATACAGACTCAGTGACTTCACTTTTCTTTCTTACTAGTGACATGTTATCCACAGTGTTTCTTGCCACCCAGTTTCTTGTGCCATGGCCCAAATCATTGGACCAGTTTTCATTTTGTTTGATTGTTTAATTTCAAAGTTGCTGTGTCTATACCTGTCTATATGCTCCCCATGCAGTCCCAGGTCTCTAGTGTTCTCTGTCAGACTCTCCATGACTTAGGAAAGCAGATACTTGAATGCTTCAGCACTGCTCTACCATTTAGCATCATTCTCATCATAGGTTAGACTAGGAACATAGACTTAATGAATAAATACACTTCCAAAATTTTAAAATGTTGAAATTTAAGATGAAAGCAATCAAGATATTGTAAAGATGTGCTTCCTTTACACCCATATACTTTCATTTAGAAACTAAAATTGGTTCAATATATTTTTATTTAATTTTGCCATGAAACCCTACTGAGGGATGCTTAGACTGCCTTTAGTGTAGTCTTCTCTTTTTTGAGGATTTTGGTTATTAATGCCTTTCAAAATATACACAATGGTATTTCAGACTGAGACCAGTCAGGCAAATGGAAGAAATACCTGATTCCATGTAGAATTTATAATATTCTGATGATTTCTAAGCCTACATAAATAGATTTGTTTAAGTTTTAGAGTTATTGTCAAATATTTATCACTTTTGGTGATATCACTTTTGGTAAAATGTTTGTCTTTTTTTGAGACATAACTCACATGGCACATTACAACACTATATCTCAATATTCACTCAGATTTATAGTATTATTCTTACCTGGCATATATAATTATTGTCACACATCTTTTAGTTGATGAGTAGTAGATTTTTTTTCTCACAATAATGCCTATATCATGGCAATAGTTGTTTGATTTCTGTTCTATTTTTCATGTGTTTTATTGGCAAACACTTTAAAATAGCTTAATCAAATATAAATTGTAATGATTAATTTAATGTAACACACAAAGTGAAATAGGAATAAACATTTGCATTGAAAAAAACTTACCTTTTAGTAATTCAACACAAAGGCATACAAAGTGGTTTCCTTGACAACAAGAGATAATAAAAATTTATTTGTGAATTTAAGATTATGTTATTTCTTAATTAGATACATATTGTTTTAATTTTACTGTGAGAAAATTCTTTTGTACTAAACAAATCTAGGTAAAATAGTCCTGCCATTATAAAAGAAATGTCAAAATTACCCAGATCCAGAGAACTCAAAAGAAAGGGGGTTAAGCAAAATTGGTTTTGTTCAATTTAAGTTAAAAATAATATTATAAATACTCACAGAGTATTTTTGAAAATGCTAAACAAAAGTCTTAAATGAATAGGTATTAAAGTATTTAATAAAACGAATCTGGGCTTAAAATTATTTAAATCTGTTAGTTTTCTGGACCATGTCAAATGTAGGTTATTTCACAGATGAAAGAACCAGACAATCGATTTTATGTAATTATTTTAGTTATCTATTAATTATCATTATCTATTATTTGAAAATAATACTGCTAATTACAAAATAGAACTACTGCATTAGTGTATTTGTCAGATTTGTCCAAAATAGCAGAACTAGGATAACATATATATTAAGAGAGATATTTTAAGGATCTGGCTCATAAGATTGTGTGGACAGGCAAGACCAAAATCTGAAGGTTAACTGTCAGATTGGAGACTTATGTAATAGTTGATGTTGCAGTCTTGAGTCCGAAGGCTGGAAATCCTGGCAGGATTTCTTTGTTACAGTCGAAGGCAGAATTCCTTCCCTGGGAAATCTCAGTCTTTGCTCTGAAAGCCTGCAGCTGATTGGGTGAGGCACACAGACATGGAGGGGAATCTGCTTTGCATAAAGTCATCTGATTGTAAATGTTAATCACATTAAAAAATACCTTTACAGAAACATTTAGACAAGTGTTTGAAAAAACATCTTGTCACCAGTCTAGTCAAGTTAACACATAAATTAACCATCACAATCAGTAATTAAGATTTCAACTTCAATTGACAGAAGCTTCAAATCAAAATGACTTGAATAGTCAAGCTACTCGTTTCCTCCCATCAAAAGAAATCAAATGACCCCTGTGTTGGTGGAACTAGATTCTTTCTGTTTTTCAATTTTCATGCTGACTTTATCCTCAATTTTATAGCAAGAAAGCTTTAGCATTTTGAGGCTCATATCCCAGAGAAAGAAGAGAAAGACTGTTTCTTACTATGTCTTGTTCTTAGGATTAAGAAATGCTTCCCCAGAAGTCCCACCACCATATTTCCACTCACACCTCAACATCAGAATCAGCCATGTGGGATCCCTGGGTGGCGCAGCGGTTTGGCGCCTGCCTTTGGCCCAGGGCGTGATCCTGGAGACCCGGGATCGAATCCCACATCGGGCTCCCGGTGCATGGAGCCTGCTTCTCCTTCTGCCTGTGTCTCTGCCTCTCTGTCTCTCTCTGTGTGACTATCATGAATAAATAAATAAAATCTTTTAAAAAAAAAAAAAAAGAATCAGCCATGTGCTCATTTCTGATCTATACTGTCAAGAGGAACTAGGAAACTTGGCCTTGCTTGGATCTGTCACCTGATGAAATGTCTGCCACGAATAATTATATTTTTACCTATATTTTCATATTTCTTTGGGATTATGCCTATTCTCTTTGCAGACTTGCTGTTGGTCTAAAACAAATAGCTGATAACTGCATGGATATGAATCTCAAATCTTGTACTTTCTCTTGCTTACTGAGCATTTCAACGAGGATGTGACACAGCTTCCTTGAATTTCAGCATTTGTAAAGCAAGCTTTTAATTTTCCTCTCTAACCTACTATAATTTTTATTTAGTGGTTAAAAAACCACTTGCTCAATTATTCCACAGAGAAAACTTAGAGTCAATCTGGACATCTTATTTTCTCATACCGATTACCAGTTGTTCACAAAATATAAGTGTTTTTGTCCTAAACTCCTCATTCTGATTCTTCTTCACCATTCCCATTGCCACTTGCCTTATCCTGACCTTTTCATTCAAAATTCTGAGTACAAATGGTCTTTTCTGACTAACCAAATGCCTCGCATCTTTCTTTGAAGGATACTGCTGTCAAAACTGTTTTCCTAGAATTCAAATATGATTACTTAGAAAACTGGCTCAAAACTCTTCAAAATAACCATTTTAGCTGGTGTGATAAAATCTTAACTATTATAAATATTATCCCCAAAGGAAATTTTCTTCCCTGAATTGTCAAAATTTTCACAGTTTATCTACTCAATCCAGGTATATATTTCTAAGCTAGTTTCCTGACTACACCTTCCCAGGGCTCCTCTACCTTGCTCCCTGAGAAGAAAGAAATTCCCACTTCCTTTCTATTGTTAGCTAGACATATTCACTTTATCTAGTAGACTATGGTCAAACTGAGAGTTGGAAATGATGTTCAACTTTGCACCCAGAGGCTAACATAGTGGCTGCTACATATATGATTTCCTTTTTTAAAAAATATTTTTTAAAAAATTTTATTTATTTGTGATAGTCATACACAGAGAGAGAGAGAGAGGCAGAGACACAGGCAGAGGGAGAAGCAGGCTCCATGCACCGGGAGCCCAATGTGGGATTCGATCCCGGGTCTCCAGGATTGTGCCCTGGGCCAAAGGCAGGCACCAAACCGCTGTGCCACCCAGGGATCACCTACATATATGATTTCTTATGGATATTTGTAATGATGTTTAGAAAAAGTAGTATTAAAAAATATAGTATTAATGATGGTTTCAGAGACCGTGCAAAGATTTATAAGTTTCCAAAAGATTTAAATGGATTATGCCATCTAATAACCATAATAACCTTATGAACTAGATGATATTATCACCCTTCTTTTATCAAGGCACCTATGGGTTAAAAATAATTGCAGCAAACTAAATTAAGTGTCTGTGGTCATAACCATGATCATATTATATCTTAGATTACTTAAACTGAGAATTTGTGGGTGTATGCCTTTGGGTGTGTGCATACACAGGTATGCATGTGTGTATGTATGTATATTATTACCTACATTTGCTGTCTGCATTTGTCTGTCTGTACACGCCTTCAAGTAATAAGAAGGACTTTGCCTATTTTGAAATCACTGTTGAATGAATAACAAAGTCAACCATACAAACAATTGAATAAATGCCACTTAAAAAAGTGACTTCGGTGAATGAAAATTTTCTTTTTGGTAGTCATAATTTATTTTATTCTGGAAAATGAGGGTACTATCACCACTATGGTCAACATTATCGTGAGAAGTACATCTTAATCACTTTTTCAGAGCTTAAGGAACTTTAATAACAAATTATATAATTTGATTTGATCATGACTAGATTTCTTTTTTTGTTTGTTTGTTTTGAAAATTGACATAAAATAAAGCCTTTTGAAAATGGTTAGTAAAGGGTGCACAGGTGGCTCAGTCAGTTAAGTGTCTGCCTTCAGCTCAGGTCATGATCCCAGCCAGGGTCCTGGAATCCAGCCTGATATCTAGCTCTCTGTTGGGTGGAGACCCTGCTTCTCCTCCCTCTGCCTGCCACTCTCTCATCTTGTGCCCTCTCTCTCTGTCAAATAAATAAATAAAATTAAAAAAAAAAAAGAGAGAGAGGAGAAAATGGATCAATAAGATAAAATTATTTAGAAAAGCATATCCTAAAAGTATGTCTTTTATTGTATTATCATGTAATTATTAGAATAAAGTATGTTATATAAAATTATAGTTAAATAAAATTATAATTATTGTTAAGTAAATATGCACAAAGTCTCCATTTTTGCACTTTTAAAGTTCAAAATGTTTGTTTTATTTTTTTTTTATTTTTTTTTATTTTTATTTATTTATGATAGTCACACAGAGAGAGAGAGAGAGGCAGAGACATAGGCAGAAGGAGAAGCAGGCTCCATGCACTGGGAGCCCGATGTGGGATTCGATCCCGGGTCTCCAGGATCGCGCCCTGGGCCAAAGGCAGGCGCTAAACTGCTGCCCCACCCAGGGATCCCAAAATGTTTGTTTTAAAAAATGTTTGTTTTATGTCATATTGTGCAATGCTCACTCCTATTTTGTTTCAGTTTCCATCTGTATATTTAGATTTTATGCAGAATAACTAAGCAAGTGACTTACTGAGTTAAGGAAGATTGTGATATTATGGTACAAAATGATAAGATGTTTGTATAAAGCAGAGAGGCTGTTTTTATAGTGTCTGTATATATACATATGCAGACTGGTAAAAAAATGGAAAGCAGGGTATGTGAGGTCTTAGGCCAATAGCCAGAGACTTGTATTGGCGGTATTAATAAAATACTCCACTTAATGTGTTCAGTCTGCTGTGGCTTGTCTATAAACAAGACACATGCCAGCCTTAGTACTTACAATAATGAACTGAAAGGAAGCTAGCTGCATCAGAATTATGTAGTCAAGAGTACTTTAATTAGCAAACACAACCGAAATAAAAATTCAACTATTGCAGAAAAGGCAATATATCAAAAATTACAAGGCACCAAAAAGCAAAAGATAAAGAAAAGTATTTTCAAGAGATATAGTGATCAGGAGAATGAGACTCAGATGTTGGAAGTGTCAATCAGGAATTAAAATATCTATGATTCATATGCTAAAGATCTAGTAGAAAAGGTAAACAATAAGCATGAACAGATGGGGAATTTTAGCACAGAAATGAAAATGATAAGAAAGTGACAAAGGGAAGTGACACAGTGCTAGAAATAATATCATCTATGAGAAATTCCTTTGATGGGGTCATCTGAAAACTCTACATAATTATGCATTTGAATAAGAAATCTGTGATCTTGAAGATATATCAATTGAAATGTCAAATTGAAATATAAAGAGACAAATAATTAAAATATAATAGACAAAGTAGGATATCTAAGACTGATGGGAGAATGTAAAATGGTGTAATATACATATGTTTGGAGTCACAGAAGGATGAGAGAGAGAGAGAGAGAATAGGACAGGATAAATATTTGAAGAAATCAATGAGGATTTTCCAAATGTAATGAAAGATATCAAATGACAGACATAAAAAGCTTAGGATGAAACAAAAACAAAATCTAAATATGACATTGTAAAACTGCTGAAAACAAAGAGAAAAATAAAAAATTGAAGGTAGAGAAAAAAAGACGTTTTATACAGTGGAATGAGACAATAATGACAACAGAATTCTTGTCAGAAATTCTGAAAACCTTGAGTTAATAGAGTGATAGTAGGTGCTAAAATGATAAAAACAAAAGCTGTTAATATAGATTTCAGTTTATCTTTCTTTACTCTTTTTCCATTTCAATATATTTCAAAACTGAAGGCAAAGTAAAAACTTTTTATGGCAAATAAAAAACAAGAAATTTATTGCCAGCAGCCCTCCCTACAGGAAACTTTAAAAGAAAATGTTCAAACAGAAGGTATGAGGAATAGTTGGATCTACAGAAAGAAATAAAGAGAAAGTGAAGAACAAAATACAAAGAAGATATTTTAGAAATTTTAATTGCTTTAAAAATGACTGTCTAGAACAAAAAATAGTAACAACGTACTATGAAATTTATAACATGTAAAAGTAAATACATGACAACAGCAGAAGAATAGGAAGAAGGGATAGGAAATATACTGTTTTAAGATTCTTGCATTCTATGTGAAATTTTTTAGTATTTTTAGAAAGTAGATTTTACAAAATTAAGAAACATGAAGAGAGCATCAATTAAAAATAAAAGGAGGCATAAATAATAAGCTAAAAGTAGAGATAAAATTAAATATTAAAAATTACAAATCCAAAAGAATACAGAAAAGGCACAGCATCAAGGTGAATTATGATAAATAGAAAGCAATTAGTAAGACCATAAATGAAATCCAACTCTATCAATAATCACAATAAATTAAAATGTTTAAAAACTTTAATTAAAAAATAGGAGTTGTCAGATTCGATTAAAAAAATCACAATATAATTGTGAAAAAGAAACTGATTTTCAATATGAATAAATAGATAAGTAAAATAATATGCAAACACTAGTCAAAAGAAAGCTGGAGCATAGTAGGCTTCAGACAAGGAATGTGGTTAGAAATAGTAGGGACATTCCATAATATTAATCAGGCCAACTTACCAGGAAGACATACAATCGTAATATGTATGCACCTAACAAGATAGCCTCAAAATACATAAATCAGGTACCAAAAAGGTAGTTAAACCTACAATTATATTTGAAGACTCCAACACTCCATTCTTAACTAAACATAAAACAAGTAGGTAGATAGTGTGTAAAGGAGTAGAAGACCTAAACAGCACTTGTGGACATCTAAACCTAATTGATTTTACAGAACAATAATATTAGGATGCACATTCTTCTCAAGTGCACATGGAGAATTAATCAAGAAAGCCCATATTTTGTGGGTGCTTGGGTGGCTTAGTCAGTTAAGCAGCTAACTCTTGATTTCAGCTGCGATTATGATCTCAAGGTTCTGGGATCAAGTCCCATGTTGGGCGTTGCACTCACTGGGGAGTCTGCCTGAGGATTCCTTCTCTCCCTCTCCCCCTCCCTCCACTCATGCATTCTCTCTCTCTCTCTCTCTCTCTCTCTGGGATAAATAAATAAATATTTAAAGAAAGAAAAGAAAGAAAGTCCATATTCTGAGCCATTAAAACAAACCTCAAAAATTAAAAGAATTGAAACCATTTAGTGTATGTTCTCTGATTATAATAGTATTACATTAGAGATGAATAGCAGGGGATCCCTGGGTGGCTCAGCAGGTTAGAGCCTGCCTTTGGCCCAGGGCGTGATCCTGGATCCCGAGATGGAGTCCCATGTTGGGCTCCCTGCATGGAGCCTACTTCTGCCTCTCTCTCTCTCTCTCTCTCTCTCTCTGTGTCTCTCATGAATAAATAAATAAAGTCTTAAAAAAAAAAAGAAATGAATAGCAGAAAGATATTCAGGGAAAATCCTCAGATATTTGGAATTTAAATAACAAATT
Organism: Canis lupus baileyi; assembly: GCF_048164855.1. Taxonomy (NCBI): domain Eukaryota; kingdom Metazoa; phylum Chordata; class Mammalia; order Carnivora; family Canidae; genus Canis; species Canis lupus. Next base: position 3,835,482 of record NC_132868.1, on the reverse strand, counting down.
TCTATATAACTTCCAGATTACAGAGTTGGGTAGTCAAAAAGGAACTTATATAATATTTTGAATTGAATGAAATTAAAAAGATTATCAAAATTTGTGGGATGCTATAAAATTAGCTTTCATAATGATATTTATCACATGTTCCTCTCAGAATTTAAAACAAGAAAGTTTTAAATCAATAAGCTAAGTCTCCCTCTTAAGAAATGAGAAAGAAGAGCAAAATAAACCTAAAACATGAAGAAATTAGGCGATAACAAAGAGTAAGAATCCATGAAATTGAAAGCAGAAAAAAAAAAGAAAAGAAAAAACCAATGAGACCAAATGAGGCTGATTCTTGAAAATGGTCAATAAAATTAATAAACCTCTGTCCAGATGCACTGAGTGGAATGAAAAGAAGATACAGATTATTGATATTAGTAAAACAAAGGGGACATCTCTACAGATTTTACATACACAGAAAAGAAGAAAGCAATAATATTAGGAACAACTTTATACCAATCAGTTTGATAATGATTGAAATGGACAAATTTCTCCAAAGACACAAACCACCAGAGCTTACTGAAGAAGAAATAGGTAATTTGAAAAGTTCTGCTCAAATTGAATCACCCCTCAGTAATCAGTCCTCTAGAGTCTCTTCAAAAGCCCTCTTACATCACTAAGCGTTGAGTTCTGGTATTACAATTATCCTCAGGGTAATTGCTGTCAGAGTTGCAATGTGACATGTGCTTTAAATTTGGTTACTGTAGGTCTTGAATTGGGAAAATAACATTATTTTACAGATTTGGGCATTTAAAAAAGTGAACAATGCATCTGGGGTTTGGTGCTGATCTAATTAAACTTGTGAGGCTGCAAAGGATTCATCCCCACCCAGTGAGAAGCAGCCAGGTTGCAGTTGCTGTGGGAACAGCGCCACCAACCAGGTATTGAGAAGCTTTCCGTTAATAGTTATTAGAATGAGAAAATGGTGGGTGGGGGCAGATTTGTTTGCTTTGCACTTTAAGATATGCATTTTGTTTTGTTTTGTTTTGACTTACAAGAATGAGATAACCTTATTTTGGATTTTAATTTCCTTGGATTTTAACACCTTAAGAAGCTTTAATTATTGTAACCGACATTAACAATTTTGGCAGTTCTGTGTAGCTGTGTTTTATTTATGAAGTAGCTGTATGTAACATCCAAATGCCCATCTCTGATGGGCTATGTACAGCAATTTGGAATAAGACATAGTATATGGAGTGAATATTTAGTCCTGGGTGAAGAGAGCTCTGGAATTGATAAATATATGTTTCAGAGCCTTTGGGAAGCAAATAATTACTAACCAATAGAAATTCCTGGAAGATACACAAAGGTGAATTGGTTAGTTTTGGGGCATTGGGGCCTCCTGAACGTAGGAGCAGATTAGCAATGGTATGGTAGCTATAACTTCCCCAAGGATGGTATAAACAATTGTGTAAACAGTGGAGACGTTAAATCCCATATTTAGAAATGCTTAATAATATTGGTGAATGTTAGAATGAGGCCATTTTCCCCACACCTAACATTTCTATGCAATAGTCTTTAATACTACTGACATGTCCATTTTTTTTAATTTTTATTTATTTATGATAGTCACAGAGAGAGAGAGAGAGAGAGAGAGAGAGAGAGAGGCAGAGACACAGGCAGAGGGAGGAGGAGGCTCCATGCACCGGGAGCCTGATATGGGACTCGATCCCGGGTCTCCAGGATCGCGCCCTGGGCCAAAGACAGGCGCTAAACCCCTGCGCCACCCAGGGATCCCTGACATGTCCATTTTTACACTTCATTTTTAAAACTTTTCTTTATTTAATTTTTTTTTTTTTAATACGTCCTTAGGAGAAATGGAGTTGTTTAGCTTACTGGAGTGATAGAAGCAGCTGGGCAGCTAGGAACCAGCTTTCTTTTTTCTCTTCTCTTATTGGAAGTCAGTTGCTCAGTGATTTGCTCCTGCAGAAACAAGTTCTATAAGAAGCAGACTCCAATTTTAGAAGCACTTTGATTATCTAACTGCCTACCCATGACCAAATAGAGCACAATATTAAGAGGTCTAGTGTTAAGAGGTGTCTGGGTGGCTCATCAGACTCTTGATTTTGGCTCAGGTCATGATCTCAGGGTCCTGGGATTGAACCCCAAATCAGGCTCTATACTCAGTGGGGAGTCTGTCTGCTTAAATTCTCTTCTTCTCCCTCTCTGCCTCCTCCTCTGCTTGTATGTGTGGTGTGCTCAGACATGTGTGCACGTGCAGGTGCTCTCTCTGTGTCTTTAAAATAAATAAATTAATAAATCTTTAAAAAGACAAAAAAGAAATCCAGTGTTAATTTGCAACCAGACCATACTGTCTACTATAAGCTTTATAAAAATGCCAATATTCTCTCCACTTGCCTTACTGTTCTTCAGTTTTCAATTGGTTCAAGTGTTAGGATGTTGGAAAGAGGGTGGTTATTTATTAATTTCTCATAATCTTCCAATTTTTTTTGGTCTCTGGGCCATTTATTATTGAAAGATGAAAGGAGATAGCAAACTTGACTTTGTACTGTATAAGTCACATTAATTTGATTTAAGAAGCAATTAGTTTACTATCAAAATTAATGCTTTGGGATACATATTAAAAGATAGTATTGTGTTTAATTGTTGTTATGTGATTTAAAATATAATAAGTATTTGTTCTACATGTTATAAAGTCAATACTTTTTATAATGAGTAGAACAATTGCTATTCACTAACATTTTATTTTACTATCTTCTGTTGTCAAGACAACCTTCCATTCTTTACTCAATATACTAAGCAGTAAAAAAAATTAGTTTCTCAGTCTCATTTAAATAATTGGACTTGTAATATTGATTGCTTTTTTTAAAAAGACTTTGTTTTCTAACCTTTAACTATTAATTATAATTACTATACTTTAAAAGGATACAATTTAATTTAATTTTAAGGTTGTGTAAAAGAAAGGCATCAACATTTCAAGTGTATAAAGAACTTTCATGAAAAAAACTATTATAAAACTGTACTTAGTATGCTTTGTAACATTAATAGTATATTATAAAAGATGTTATGGTGATGTATATTTATAATGGTCTATTTTAATAAGATAGTATTTCAGAATGTGGAGAAATCTACAAATAGCACATTTTCCTGAGTGAAAAAATACGATGTAACCAGCAGTGATAAACTCTTCTACCTTCTTGTATTAAGGTGGCTATGTCCTGGTCAATAGTCATACCAGGCTTCTGCGTGTTCCATTTAGTTGATAGTTAATTGGTATAATTAATGCATTTATTTGTGAATTACTTTTACAATTATTTTTAAATGTCTGCTTTGTGCTGTGTGCTGTAGCTAAAGCTATGAGTAAGACAATTGCTTTTTCTGTTTTCATGGAGCCTTAGAGGTTCCTCTTCATCTGCTTCTGCAGAAGGAAGGAGAATCCAATTATGGGAAGAAGTAATTACATTTTGGGCATTATGAAAATCTGTATTCAACACTATTTGAAGCTTTTTTATTTATTTGACATATTTAGATAGGATCATATTTTACTTGTAAAATCATCAAAAAGAGAAGCTATATATTTTTTTAAGTATTCTCATTATTCTATTTCCCATTTCCTACATTAAACATACAACGTTTTTCATGTATCTTCCTAAACATTTAAAAATTAAGAAAAATATTTTAGTTTGTATTAATCACATTACAATGAGGAACTGAGTACTGTTTTCTAACATAATTTTCTAGGCAATTATAATCTTAGAGCTATTTCCTTGTCAGTTTATCTAGGACTGATGTATTACTTCAAAACTGCTATCAATTTAAACTCAGTGGGTATAGTATTATAGATGAGTCAGTTATTCTAGATGAATAAGTTCTAGAGATGTTGTACAACATAATGCCTGTAGTAAACAATAGAGTATTGTACACTTCAAAATTTGTTAAGGGTAGATCTCATGTTAAGTGTTCTTAACAACAACACCGCCCCCCCTACAAGAATGAAAAGAAAGAAAAAGAACAAAGAAAACCATCAAAGGAATTGGGTATGTCTGTTTCCTTGATTTTCGTGATGGCATCATTTGGTTTTGCATTTTTGCAGACTCATCATATTGTAACATTAAACATGTACACTTTTTTGCATATTAATTATACCTCAATAAAGCTATTAAATTGTTTTGCTAGAGATATAAAGTTGCCAACCAGAAAGTTGATGTCAATTTAAATCCTGTGCTAGTAATGTATGAAATTATATACTTCTCATAACCATTCTCTATACTAGATTTTATCACATTAAAAAATTATATACAGCCAAATGATGAAGGAAGATGATATACCATATTGAGTTGACATATCCATTTTCCTGATAATTACTGAGGTTGAATATCTTTCTGTATACATATTTGCCATTAATAGTTCCTGTGTACTTAACCTGTAAATTTGTCTTCATATTCATTTCTGGTCCTCTTTCTTACCCCATCTCATCTCTTTAAATAATTACTTAAAATTCTAAGCTATTTAAAGCACATAAAAATAGGTAAAATCAACCCAAATACCACACACACAGGATAAGACATCTATAAATGTGATTTTAAATGTGTTTGTTGTGCATACACATGCAAATGAAAAAGGATCATATTATGCATGTACTTTTCTCAAGAGCCTTTTCTTTTATCCAAACATAAAATATGGTCCTTTATTATGTCAGTTACCATACAAAGTCAAATCATTTTTAAGTGGTAATATATTCATCTTATGTATGATGCACATAATTAATTTAACCTATGAGAGAATGTATAGAATGTGGACAGTTATTTGATATTATAAGCAACATTGCAATGATAATCATTGTGTGCGTGTGCGTGTATCTATGTATATATAAATATATATTCCTGTGTACACACACACACACACACACACACACACACACACAAACACATACTTTCTACATTAACACCTTAGGATAAGTTCACTGATGTGAAACAGGTGGGACAAATGATATGCACATTTTAAACATGATACATATTGCAAAGCTGCCTTTTACAACGCTTGCACAAATGTGCAGATTATTAGAGAACTGGTTTTCATACAGCAATAACAAATCCTAGAACTATATAATGTATTTCTTCATATTTTCTTATCAGTTAAATGGCAAAGATGTCTTATTATTGCTTTTATTTGAATTCACTTATTAATGTGGTTAATGTTTGTTGAAAAGTTACTGGCCCTTATTTCCTTTCTTTTGTTCTAAATTACTTATTTATGTTCTTTGGCTATGTTTTTCTCAGGAATTTTTCTTTTTCAGACCAATTTGTTAAAAACTCCTTTTGAATTCTTACCTATGATAAAATCGAGTAAGTATTCTTCAGTTTATAATTTAAAACGTATTTGCAACATATGGAATTTACAATATTTATGTACTTCAAGTTAGAAATAGTGCTGTTATTAATTACATCTTTTTTGGTCTTTTTGTCAATTTGATAGTTAATTTTCCAGCTCAAGTTTTTCTAATTCAATAGCAATTTATATGCAGGTATATTTCTGAATTATTTAATTATAACTATCAGTGTTGTACTGATGCCATGTTGTTTAATTAAAAGTTTTGTAGCTTGATAACTGGTTGGGAATCTTCCTATATGAGTCTTTATTTTTAGGAGTTTTCTATTCACCAATATTTTTTCTCTCAAAGATTAGTGTTAAAATCATTTGTAAAATATTAAGTAAATCTAAAATCTTCAGATAATTTTAATGTATTAAAGTATTAATAAAATTCAAAGAATCTCAAACTCCAGCAAATTTTTTAATATAAAAGTTGACACACTGATTCAGAGTTTTATGTGGAAATTCAAATTCCTGTGGAGCAAAAGCAATTTTGAAAAAACCCACCCAAAGTTGGAAGCCTTATACTTCCTTAATTGGGCTTAACGTTGATAAGATCTATTATAAAATAGTAATCAAGGTAATATTGGTATAAAACAGACAAATAGATCAAGGGAACAAAAAAGAGAGTCTATATTGATCCATGCATATATGAACTGATTTTTAACAAGGATACTAAAATGATTAATTCAATAGAGAAAGATATAATGTTTTCCATAAATTGTGCTGGGACAACTGGATATCTTCTTGGAAAAATGAAACTTTATCCTTACTTCATACCATGCACAAAAATTAATTTATGATAGATCATAGTTGTAAACCTATCACCTGGAAGTGTAAAACTTCTAAAAATACATAGAACATTCTATTTGCAAATTTGGGGTAGGCAAAGATTTCTTGGACAAAATGTAAAAAACCCAAGCAGAAAAGAAAAAAAAATGATAAACTGGACTTTATCTCAATGAATAATTTCTGTTCTCCAAGAGATACTATAAAGAGAATAAATAGTAAAGCCCAGTCTTGGATGTAATATTTGTTTTGCGTATATTTGACCAAGAGCTTGTATCCAGAATATATAAAGAATTCTTACTACTCAAAACGAAACTTGGAACATCTGGGTTGCTCAGCGGTTGAGTGCCTGCCTTCAGCTCAGGGCTTGATCCTGGGGCCCTGGAATCGAGTCCTACATGGGGTTCACTGCATAGAACCTGCTTCTCCCCCTGCCCATGTCTCTGCCTCTCTTTCTCTCATGAATAAATAAATAAAATCATTTAAAAAAAAGAAACTCCATTTAAAAAAATGGGCAGAATGTTTGAATGGAAAATTCACAGAAGGAGTCTACACATGGTCAATAAATACTCATTATTCTTTAGGGAGATGAAAATTAAAACTTGAGATAATACTTCACATTGACTTTAATGGCTAGGATCAAAATGACTGGTGAGGGGATCCCTGGGTGGCTCAGCGGTTTAGCGCCTGCCTTTGGCCCAGGGCGTGATCCTGGAGTCCCGGGATCGAGTCCCACATCGGGCTCCTGGGGTGGAGCCTGCTTCTCCCTCCTCCTGTGTCTCTGCCTCTCTCTCTCTCCCTCTCTCTATGTCTATCATAAATAAATAAATAAATATTAAAAAAAATGACTGGTGAGGCTGTTGTGATGTATATATCCTCATGGATGATCTCCAACCATCCTCATCTTCTCATATTCATGCTCTTTTAATAACCCCCAGACTTGAAAAACTTTCTTGCAATAAATGGACAATGGAGCACTTGATGTGATGTAATTGCTATGATTAGGTTATAGGAAGGTTGTGACTTCTGACTTGCTATCACTCTCTATCACTGGCTTGGATTAAGCAAGCTGTACATTCGCAGAAGTCTGTGTGACATGGAACTGATGGCAGTCTCCAGACAATAACCAGTAAGAAACTAAGACTCTAAGTCCAATGGTACTCAAGGAACTGGATCCTATGAAAAAGCAGCAAAGTGAGTTTGCAACTGGACAATCCCCAGGTGGCTCTTCACCTGAGATTCCAGTTTTGGCCAACACCAACAGATGTGGAGGAGTATGACCCTCATCTTCCTCATGGAAATGCAATATGATTCAGCCATTTTGAAAACCATTTGGTGGTTATCTATAAAATTAAACCGTATCCACCATATAATCTGCATTTTTACTACTATGCATTTATTGAAGAGAAATGTGGTACAAATTACACAAATTGAATGATATAAAACAACAAAAGTTTATTCTCTTACAGTTCTGGAGGATAGAAGTTTAAAATCATGATGTTGGCAGGGTCATCCTCCCTCTGAAGACTTTAAGGAAGATTCCTTCCTTGCCTCTTCTTGGCTTCATGTGGTTGCTGGTACTCCTTGGCATTCTTGGCTTGTATCTGTATCATTCTGCATCTATTATCATATGGCTTTTCTCCTTTAGGGGGTGATTATATGTCAAATGTCCCTCTACTTATGAGGATACCAGTCACTGGATTTGAGGTTTATCCTAATTTAGTATGGCCTCATTTTAAAAAAAAAAAGATTTATTTATTTGTTTTAGAGAGAGCGAGCGAGCATGAGTGGAAGGGGTAGATGGAGATGGAGAGGGAGAGAGAATTTCAAGCGGACTCTGTGCTGAGCAGGGAGACCAATGGGGGCTCAGTCTGACGACCATGAGATTACAACCTGAGCCAAAACCAAAAGTTGGGCACTTAACCTGCTGCACCACCCAGGTGCTCCTAGTTTGACCTCAATTTGCTTCAGGAATATAAAAGATATTAGTGGGGAAACAACAGAATTCAAATAATGTCTACAGTTTAGTTAATAATAATGTACTAATGTTGTTTTACTAGTTTTGACAGATGTACCTTGGTTATCTAAGATACTAATAGGGGAAAATGGGTGAGAGTTATACAAGGACTTTCAGTATTCTCACTGCCACTTTTAAATACTCTAAAATTATTCCAAAATAATTTAATTTTTAAAATGAAAGCTATGGTGGTAGGTGCAGGGGAAACTTAATTTAGATTGAGTGTTTGAAGCAGGGTTTTGGAGGACTTTGTATTTAAGCTATAAACAAAACCTCAAATACAACCAACCCTGCCAATAATGGGAGACAGAGCTCCCTGGGCAGACACATAACCAGTGAGTAGATACTGGGAGGGAAATGTGTTTGAGGTGGTGGGAGAATGAAAACCTTCAGAGTGACTGGAGAAGTGTAGATGAAGGAGAGCTCAGCATGAAATTAAACTGAAGAGTAGTTTGTGAACAGCCTATGCAAGTAATTAGAATTTGACAAAGGAAAGAAGGAAGGGAAGGTGGGAGGGAGGGAGGAAGAAGGGGAAAAAAAAAAGAAGAGCATTTCTATAGTACTTTCTGTGTACCAGATACTGTTCTAAGCACATTTCACATATGAGAAGTTTTAATTCTTGCCTTAGCTGTATATGGTGTATACTCTTATTATTTCCCAATTTATGGTTAGAAAAACTGCCTCAGAAGGTTGGAAGCTTGCCCAGTGTCAGCCCAATGCTAAAAGGCAGAGCTGTGGCAGTCTGATTTCATGGTCTGCATTTATCTACCCGTCATTGCCTTGAATGCTGGCCCATTCCTTAGGGGCTAATACATCAATTTAGACAAAAGATGATAGTGATTCAGGCTGAGATAGAGTGAACTGGATGGGTTTGAGATGGCCTCTAGGTAAAATCAAATGGAACTGCTGGTAGCTTAGAGAAAAGTAATGAGGAAGAAGACAATATCAGGAATGGCTCTCCAACTTCTATCTTGATTAGATTATTTACTAAATGAGGGAACAACAAAGACGTTTGGTGAGGGAAATCAAAATTACAAGGTTTCTTTCATTGTTTGGGATACTGAAAAAAATGTCTTGGTAGATGTGTCAAAACTCAGCATTTCAGTGACCTCCTCTCTCTTTCTCAAGTTGAAGAAGAGTGTGAGGAAGGTCATCAGCCTGCCTGGAGGAGGGAAGGCGGCCACAGTGCCAAGGGCAGGCAGGTGCTCAGGCTGCCTTCAGGCCACCACAGGTCACTTACTTAGGTGGCTGGTGTTCTCTGAGTGCCCTACTCACTGGATTCTGTTCCTTGGGATTCTGTTCCTTGAGGCCAACTGTTTTTCCTTGCTGACCTTCCCCATTTTCCTTGTTATTTGTGCTGCAGATTCTCATGAATACGCAGGAGGCTGTTGACTCACCCATTAGCCCCTTCTGTACCCTACACAAGAAACAGCATCATTTCCCTAACATGAAGGAATAGAAAGGGGTCCCAGATGCTCAATCAGGTCCTCTCATGGCCGAACCCCAATACAACACCCTTTCCCTGTGATTCAGTTAGCCTATGGCAGACAACCAGAGCACAAGACATTTTGCTGTCATTTGCTCCATCAACCTGCCTGTGTTCATCCTCAATAGGGGAGTCAGAACACATATGGACAACTTTCCTCCCCTTCCTCTTCTCTTTCCCTTGACTCCAGGAACCAGAAGAAATCTAGTTATTTCTCTTTCCTTTACGCCTGGCACTTCCCCAGATTGTATGCTATTTCTTCCAAAGCTGGTAACCCTCATCTCTTTCCTGGAAGGACCAAAAAGCTGGAATACCTCGGAAAGAACATGGATCATTGAGAGGACGAGAATATACACCTGTAAAAATAGTTTAATTCTCTCAAAATAATTTCCCCATTGCACCCATTTACACCGACATTTAATTACCATCCCTTTATCACTCAATACAGATGTAGACATTAACGCTGGTTTATTGTCCTTGTCACTGCTTCGAATTTAGATACAAATTAGGGAATTGGGCAGGCCTCCTAGTTCCCCAGAGGAGTGACCCTTTAAAGGAGTTGAGTGATTTTAGAGAGTAGATATACTTGATCAGCAAGGTTTGTAATTGAGACTGAGACTGAAGACAAATGGTTCACATCATGGGATATTAACACAAAAGTTAAATGGACTCAACATAAAATTTCAATATTTGAAAAATGACTGTATTTAACTGAACACCCCACTGAGTTTGACTAAGATGTCTGTAAGATCTGTTGTTTCCAAGCAGGAAATACAAATCTAAAATATGTTTTGTACACTTATGAAACTTGAAAGCAGGCAACAAATTCCAGGGATTTGATGTGTTTTGGGATTTTCCTTTCTGTACATTGTCAGTGGAGTATCAAAAATCTCTGCAGACTATCAAAAATCTCTAAAAACATTTTTTTGGAGTATCAAAAATTCAATCTTGGCTTACACTTTATTTCTATTAAATTATGTCATGCACTCAAACATTAGTACTTTTTAAACATTTTTATTTATTTTTATTTTATTTATTTAAAAATTTTTTTAATTGGAGTTTAATTTGCCAACATATAGCATAACACCCAGTACTCTTCCTGTCAAGTGCCCCCCTCAGTGCCCGTCACCCAGTCACCCCATCCCCCCCACCCACTTCCCCTTCCACAACCCCTTGTTCGTTTCCCAAAGTTAGGAGTCTCTCATGTTCTGTCCCCCTCACTGATATTTCCCACTCATTTTCTCTCTTTTCTCATTTATTCCCTTCACTATTTTTTATATTTCCCAAATGAATGAGACCATATAATGTTTGTCCTTCTCCAATTGACTTACTTCTCTCAGCTTTGGTTAGCTTTCAAAATGATTTCCTAACTTGTGTTTTCACACATGTTTTTCATGCGAAGAACTTTGTGAGATCCATATTCATTTATGATTACCTACCTTCTACCTCTTTTGGCTTCAGCCTCTTTCCTCATTTTTAGTAAAAAGAATTTCTTCTTGGCTTATGATGTCATTTTCTCATATGCATCAGAATATTTCTGTAAGAATCAAACAAAGAAAAAGGATAGAAGTGGAGGATGGGTACTTAATTTGTATTAATTCTGCTTCTGTTAGTCTCAATTACTTTCCTTGGCTTCTTAAAGCTTCCCTCCTATTTGGTGACAGGCTTAAAAAAAATCTTAGCTCCTGAAGTAATCTCAAATGAGATTCAGTAGGTATTATATGTAAGTGATGAATCAGTAAATTCTACTCCTGAAACTAATTTACACTTTATGTTAACTAACTAGAATTTAAATAAAAACTTGAAACAACAACAGCAAAAATGAGATTCAATGAGATTGCTGTCCCTCTGCCCACAAATAAAACAAGAAGAGAAGGGATTTGAGATCAATTCCCCCTGCCATGGATTTTCTTCTTATGTCTGTTTTGCTGCCAATTATTCCAAGTTCACTCTTAACCGCCTTTTCTGGCTTGCCCATGTGATCAAATGGGCATAGTATTAGCTTAGTTCCTACTCTGAAGACTATTAACCGGCTTTGAATAAGCATATGAATTTTCATGCACTAATGGATATCTTAGGTCATTCTATTCTTATTTTTTTAAAAAAAGATTTTATAAACAGAAGTGATATCTCATTTTTGTTTGAATGATCATGATTATGATTCTGAATGAAGTGGTATTTTAAGCAGTTTGAACATCTTTAGCAAATTATTTTTGTGACTGTCTCATTTACCCAATCCAACCATTTCTGGGAACTTTTCCTAAGGATTCCATTGCACTCTGCTCCTTGCCATTAGAGAATGCTTTGCTCCAGGTGGTAATTACGTGGCTTCCTAAAGGTGTCCCCTTGAGGTCAGAAGCCCTGTATGTATCAATCTGAATGGCTAACCAGCAACTGGAGTCTCAGCAAGTGCTGAAAAAAAATGGACAATTGATAACATCAGTTAAAACCTCTTTTTTTCCAAAAAACATTTGTCTTTTCTTCAGTCTAAACTACAGATCTTCTTACTTAAGTGCATCTCCTCTAAAATGGGTACTTTTCCCCCTAACATCAGACATATAAATACAGTACTTTATTCAATTTAAGACAGAAATTCACTTCCTTTAGTTAAATATGTAGCCCTGCAACATAAATGGATAAATAGAGAATAATTATTTGGGGCATAATGAATACCCTAAAGAATAGGTGTCAGAATACAATATAAAATTATTAAATAAGAAATTTATTTGCTGGTTTGAAATATGTACTCAAGAAATAGAATGAGGGAAGCCTCTATTAATGAGCTATTAATTTCTCAATTAATGTGGGCAATTGTAAAATCATGGATTTCACCCTGTGGTTACTAATAGAATATAGAATTCTTTGAGAGACAGAATTATGTAAAGTGTGTGATTGTTTCCACAATTAATACATGTTACAAAGATGCTTTAAATAATGCCCGATCATTTTTAAAAAAGATTTTATTTTATTTAATCATGAGAGACACACAGAGAGAGAGAGGCACAGGCACAGTCAGAGGGAGAAGCAGGCTCCATGCAGGGAGCCTGACGTTGGACTTGATCTCGGGTCTCCAGTATCACCCCCTGGGCTGAAGGTGGCGCTAAACCGCTGAGCCACCCCGGCTGCCCTGCTCAATCATTTTATGAGGAAATTAGTTTCTTTCATGAGAAAGTTGGGAAAATGATATAGCAGGACCATTTTCATTGTTAATTTATGAAGTGGCAGGTTGAGAATTATTGACAAGACTGGTCTTATGATAGGCCCAGAATATGATTTTTGAGTTTTCCTTCATGTTCTTTCAGTTTTCAAGAATTATAATCTATACTTTTTGCTGAAAATAGACAATTGTTGTATATTGTAAAAATTTAAAAATGCACTAGAAGTTTTTCTACTGTTTACGCTTCTAGATAACTGCTACCATTTGATGTACAACTCTCAGATTTTGTTAATTATGTATATAATTTTTTTGGTATAATTCTATAAATTCTTTAGTCTTCTTTATGTTTCCTTTAGTTAAAAAGCAGTTTTTATTGTCAACATGAATATGTTCATTCTGTAGTTTCTTTTATTTAAGAATTATTTGAGAGAGAGAGAGAGAGAGAGAACATGTAGAAGGGAGGGGCAGAAGCAGAGGCAAAGGGAGAGAAAAACATGAGCTGATTCCATGCTGAGCATGGAGCCCGATGGGGGGTTCGATCTCATCCCTGAGATCACAACATCATCACTAGAGTCAGTTGCTTAGCCAACTGTGCCACCCAGCTGCCCCTATCCTATAGTTTCAATGGCTATTAAATATTTCATGGAATGAAGGCATTGAATTCCTACTTCCCAGATCTCAAACGGTTAGATATTTAATTTTTCACTTAAAACTCATGTTGCATCATATATCCTTAAAAGTATGTGCCTTTAGAGAAATATATTGAAAATATATTGTGAAATTGATGCACTGGCACATTTCAAAATTGCATTCCTCCTCTTGGTCACTCTCTATATAGCTTTTTGGCTTTCCACATCAGCCAGAGGAGGAGAACACCCATTCCTCCAAGGAAGACCACTTGAAGTTCAGATCTGCAAATATTGCACTTTGCATCCAAGTGGAAAAGCAACCGGTATAATACATGTGGACAAAATTTCCTTTTTTAGCACTTAATGTTAACTTTGAATTAACTGAATTTAAATACAGTACAGATTTTCCCTAATTTACACAGTATTTTTTAAAAAGTCACTGTAAGATGATATTTTGGGAGGAAGGGGTGTAATCCCTAACAAATTTTCCCATATAATCTGCTTAACCAAATTGTCCATATTTTATGTGCTGCTTGTGTTTTCATATCACCCCACAATATCTACTTTATTAACATATCTAAACCAGTGTATTCACTTTATTAGTCTGTACTTCTGAAAAGCACATAGGTAGAGAAATCTCTCACTTTTTTTTTATTGTTCATCCTCATAACATATATTTTAAATGAACAACTTCTCAGATTTATTTCTGAACCCTTTTTGGGGTGTTTTTTTTCCTCTACAGGAGGAACTACAGGGACTACATCTAGTTTCATGCTCAAAATATATTTGCCTATGTATTGACCCTAAACAATAGCTAATTTGTTGGCCTCGACTTGCCACTAGGGGAAAGCAATCCAGCTTAACTCGTGTCAAGTAAAAGGTAAATAATTTGTACCATACTAAGCCTATTTAGAGAGCTGATGGTAAGGAACTTGAATATATCTCTGATCTGTAAGAAAGTGAAGCATGTTGAATTGAGTCAGGAAATAAATCATTTCAGACAATTTGAATAATTGGTTTTTAATATTTTTAAATTGAGGGGACATACATGCAATAATGTATATACTCAATGCTACTCTGAAGTATATAGCTCAATTATTTTACATATGTATGTACATGTGTACATAGAATAAGATGTAGAACATATTCAGGGTTATATGAGTCTCTCAGACACATTTCCAGTCTATGCAGCCCCCCCCACACACATGCACACACACATACACATATACACACACTCTAAAAGTAACTATTTTGAAATTCTGACTTCCATGTTTTATTAAATTTGTCTTTGCCTGAGCTTTTCCTGTTGTGTAAATATTCCATTCACTTCTTTTTTAAAAAGATTTTAATTATTTATATGGGAGAGAGATCATGAGCAGGGGGAAGAGCAGGGGGAGAGGAACAAGCAGACTCCCCACTGAGCAGAGAGCCTGATGCAGGGCTCAATATCAGGACCCTGAGATCATAACCTGAGCCAAAATCAAGAGTCAGGCACCCCTCCATTGACTTCTTGGTAGACTTTAGTAGTCTATTTTGGGCTGATAATGGCACTGCTGCTATGAGTTAGTTCTTGTGTGGGTAGAGACACACATTCATGGACACATGTTTGGGTACCCTGATACACTCATGTCTTTATTTTTTTATTTTTTATTATTTTTCATCTTTTCTAAAGACACGGAGAGAGAGAAAGGCAGAGACACAGGCAGAGGGAGAAGCAGGCTCCATGCAGGGAGCCCGACATGGGACATGATCCCAGGACCCCAGGATCATGCCCTGGGCCAAAGGCGGCACTAAACCGCTGAGCCACCTGGGCTGCCCCACTCACTTCTTTAGTGGTGCAATTGCTAGGTCATAAAATTGGAATATAATTCACTTTATTAGAAACCCCAAACTGTTTCAACGTTTGCAGTACTGTTTTACACCCCAATTGGCTAGGTAAGGGTGTTTGTGCTGTTCCACATACTCACCACAACTTGACATTGTTAATCATTTTAGCTACTTGGTTGGGTATAGTGAAAATTTTCTGTTTTGCATTAGATTGCAGATAAAAACAGTAGTTTATTACAATATTGCAAAATAAAAGATCTCTCAGGGATCCTCAATTCCTTAATGCTTTATACACATACATTTTGAGTTTATTATTATTCCTGTTGTTTCATCTTATTGTTTTTTTCCCCTGTATTTTAACATTTGTGTTCTGGGGATTTTTCATATGACTGAGGATACTTACTACTAGGTGGCTGTTATATCTTGTGTGCAGTGATAAACCTCATCTTGGCTTTTCATCCTTTCATCCCTTCGATTGCAGTTAAACTACATGCAGTGAGTTTAATTGTCTTTTGAAATGTATTCAAAGGATTCTGCTACCACTTGATGCTAAGGAAAAGTTACTATGTATAGAATCTAGCTAGGAAATAAAGTGGTGGGGGACGCCTGGGTGGCTCAGTGGTTGAGTGACTGCCTTTGGCTCCGGGCATGATCCCAGGGTCCTGGTATCGAATCCCACCTCGGGCTCCCCGCAGGGAGTCTGCTTCTCCCTCTGTCTATCTCCCTGCCTCTCTCTGTGTCTCTCATGAATAAATAAATAAAATTTAAAAAAAAGAAATAGAGTGGTGGACAAATATATTTTAGCGACACGAATATTCATCGTGGGAGGAATATCTGTAATAGCCTTTTTTTGAGCTATTGTCTAATTTATTTTGTTTATACTTTAATTGCTATTTCTGAATGAGAGAGATTATTGATAAAAATCTTTGTCTAAATAATTCTTAAAAAACTCAAGATAAATAAAATTAAAACTCTTAATGATTAGGAAACACTAAGTCATACTTTGTCATCATTACTTTTTTCTTCTTAATGCTACGTAGAATAATGGTGCTCTGTAAAATACATGGCTTCTTAAACACAGTGAGTTACAGTATTACCCTCTGTTCTTTTAAGATGTTCATGCTTTTCAGTGCTTTGTCCATTTCTCTAACCTCCTCCTGCCAGGATCAGTTTAGGCTGTTGGCTAGGCAAAGAAATGTGGGATCTCCATCTGGGAATGAGGGGGGTCGCTCGATTTTCTAGATTGAGGCCGTTAAGCAAGTTGAGGACTGTCTGCAAATAGCATTCATGGAATGAAAAATAGGGGCGATAATGGGAAACCTAATGCCAAACCTAATGAACAGCTTCCTATTTGCTGTTCTGAATTCACTCAGCCCATTTTTGGTAATTGTAACAGTGAGTATCACAAGCAGTTCTTGCTGACTTCTTCAACCATATCAATCTTTTTCTACAGTCCGTACTTAGAACTGCAAGGGATCACATTTCACATTTTGGGCCATAGTGAAGGCATTTCAAAATCCTGTTGCTAATTTTTCTTCTCTGTTTAAACGAGTTCATGATTTTTCATGTAGGTTGGCCCCCAGAGTTTGCACTTCCCACACGGTCTGTGTAACTGGCCACAGCTCTCTGGGAAATGTTTTTCCTACTGTTTACCTGCATGCAGACGCAGTATGGTCAGCTTGTAATTATTCATACCTCCCCTCAGTTTCTAGTTCTATATAAGTCATTAAAAACAGCTTGTCGGGGATCCCTGGGTGGCGCAGCGGTTTAGCACCTGCCTTTGGCCCAGGGCGCGATCCTGGAGACCCGGGATCAAATCCCACGTCGGGCTCCCAGTGCATGGAGCCTGCTTCTCCCTCTGCCTATGTCTCTGCCTCTCTCTCTCTCTCTCTCTCTATGTCTATCATAAATAAATAAATCTTAAAAAAAAATTTTTTTTAAATAAATAAATAAAAAGTTTGTCTTGCTGAATTCTATCCAAAACTATTGGGAACACATTTCTGGTTTTAGCATTTGATTCTTATTCCTTGAAGAAATCGACATGTCAGTCCAGAAACCATGTTTCACAGAATTTCCTAAAAGACCAAAGAGAGTATTCACTTTCATTAAAGCAAATTAGCATATATTAGACATCATTATTGCTCTTTGGTGAATATTTTGTAATAGAACATATTTTGGTCTTTAGTAATTATATGTTGAGGGATGTTTGTTATCCCTAAACTTCCCAGTTGATCAGCACATAATACACAGGGTTGGGGTGGGTAGGAAGGAAGATAGAAAAGATG
This sequence comes from Canis lupus baileyi, assembly GCF_048164855.1. NCBI lineage: Eukaryota > Metazoa > Chordata > Mammalia > Carnivora > Canidae > Canis > Canis lupus. The sequence continues at coordinate 3,817,925 of NC_132868.1, read as the reverse complement.
ATGAGAAATGATCTGTTTTTGTTCTTCCCCACCTCTTGGATATTCTCACCTGTATGGGATTTTTTATACTAAGATGTCCAGTTTGGGGATACTTCATATAATCTTGATACATATTAGTTTGAATCATATTAAATTGTTTTTTAGGTCATGGATGATCACAAATGGTGATTTCATGTGGTTCAAGATAATACTTAGGAATAAAAGTTAAATGCTACAAGAATGTGCCATAAAAAACTATAAGTGCCATTTTTAAAAACAAATACCAATGTTTTAATTATTAATGGGAACCAGAAATTGAGACTATTAGCTTCTCATGTTGGTATTTTATCAGCTTTTATATTCATACCATGAGAAAATTTATACATACACACATATAAATAAAATATAAGTATAAAATATAAATTTTATATTTTATAAAATATAAATAATGTGTTAGTTATTAGGTTAATACCCCCATTAATTGCTAAGATTTATTGATCACTGCTTTTGTGCAAGATTTTGCTCTAAATAGTTTCAATGTTTCAGTTGATTTAGTCCTTTCCACAAGTCTACGATCATAATGATTTTGGTGCTATTAAGGTTCTCCATTTGATAGGTGAGTAAACTGAGTCTCAGAACAATATGTAAATTTCTTAAGACTACTTGGCTAGTGGGCACCAATATCAGCTCCAGTCCTGCTCTGGCTCCTTATGTCAGCCAATTTCTCTTTCCTTCCTTTCCACCCCACTTTTCCCCACATCTTGTAGTTGTAGTGCACAGTCCTGAATTCTTCTTTCCTAAGTAATTTCTCCCCATCCTGCGAACCTTAATGTCCTATGAGTATTTGGATGCAGCTGTCACTGAGGCAAGAGAGGGGTGCTGGGATACATCTCCCACAATGGCTACCAATGCATTTACTGAGATTTGTGGGGACAGGGGTGTGTTCCTGGAGCACTGTATTCCCTGTGACCTGTGCTGTGACCAGCGGCACAGAGATTTTAGGATCCTAGCTGTGCAAGTTGGTGAGAGAGATACAGCAGATAAAAAGGATTGGGACGCCTGGGTGGCTCAGTGGTTGAATGTCTGCCTTTGGCTCAGGGCGTGACTCCGGGATCTGGGATCTGGGATCGAGCTCCACATCGGGTTCTTTGCAGGGAGACTGCTTCTTCCTCTGTCTGTGTCTCTGCCTCTCTCTCTCTCTCTCTGTGCCAGAGAATGAATGAATGAATAAATAAAATCTTTTTTAAAAAAAGGATTAAAGGGTAACTGGACCTCTGGGGAATGCTCCCGAAACAAGCTGCCCCCACCTCATACCGATCCCCATAAAAGACAAGGAACTTTTCATGGCTTGCAAGTTTCCTAATGAAAAAACACTTCCAGGAAGACAAAATGGCAAACTACCGAAAATAAAATCAGATACGTATTGTGGATTTTCCTTCCTCATTTTAGAGTACTTGGTAGCTTATAGACTAAACTGACATATAAGGTATATTTAGTAATTAAAAATAATTTTTTAAGTGCTTGGCAATTACCAGGCCGAAAAATACTATAACAGAAAAATCGAGTTTTGTTATTAAATTGCACATCTTGTAACTCATACTCTGTTCCTCCAGCGGCTTAGCAAGGGCATTTCATGAATTCCTTCTGCATGCAAAGCTTGTTCCATATAACAAAAGCTACTCTCTCAAACTCCACAATTCACAAAAGGGCATTCCAAGACTGCCTTCCTGGGTGTGAGAGTGTTTTGGCTTGTTCCGAGAGAAGAATAAATTTCTTGGCTGCGATAGTTGTTCTTAGGGACTGTCACTTTTCCTGGCTGTTAAAGTATCTAACTGATTTGTGTCACCAAGTATAAGTCATCCAAAGCTATAACAAAGATCATAGTACATGGCATGCTTGATTGGAGATATTATTCTCCTTTCTCTGGGGACAAGTCCATAAAAGGTGCCTTGCTCCTATGACATTCTCAGCAGCTCCCTGATACCAGTAAGGTCACATGATTTCATTTTACTTTTCATAGAATTTTCAGCTGGAAGGATTTTGATTCCTAAACTGCAGGGCCGTCAGGAATATTACCTTAGATTGTATATTAGATTTATTTTCTCTAATGATTCACTCTGGTCCTTTGTACCCTGTGCTGTGCTTCTTTATTTATTATGTAACTTTTAGGTAATAGAAATGTCATTTTACAGGCACCTTGCCCTGGATCAATTCATGGCTATGTTTACTCTTATATTAACTTATTTTTCCTAATATCATACTCTTATTTGGTGGTGGAGAGACTACCTAGATTCAGGAGTTAGGTATTATCTAGTTAAACTTCTCCTGAGTTTCTAATGCTAAATGCAGGTATGTTGTTAAAACTTCCTTCAGGCTATCACTGAAGGATTTTATAAAGTTAACATAGTTATTAAGCCAACTCAGATATTGTATATTGATGTAGGCACCATCCAGTCTTTTCTTTCCAACGGAATAAAAAAAATCAATTTTGACTATATATCATGTGATTAGATTCAAATATTTGTTTAACATTTAAAAAATATTCAATGAGAAAATTCTATGTGTCAGTCACCTTTCTGGGAGGATCAGGATTCAACAGTAAACACAGGAGATGAAAATACTTGACTTCAAGTTGAGAATTGGCTTTTCTACAAGTAAAGGGACTGTATTTGATGTTTGTAATATGCCTTCTCTGACCATAGGCAAATGTTGAGAAGTAATTTAACTGAAATTCTGGAGAGAAACTTAAAAATAACCTAGTCAGACTCATAAAGATTATATAAATTATTAAGGAATGATATTGTAAGATTATCATAGTGTGACAGATTTATGGCCATTCATATTTGAGAATAAATTTACCTTTTGTTTAAAATTAATTTTAATTATAGATGGATGCATTTCCAAAAGTTGCAATAAAGGCATTTAAGAGTCTGCATTGTATCTTTTACAGTTAAATAAAATGATATCGGGGGCAGCTGCGTGGCTCAGTTGGTAGTGATCTCAGGGTCATGAGATCAAGCTCCACATTGGGGTTCATGCTGAGTGTGAAGCCTGCTTAAGATTCTCTCTCTCTCTCCCTCTGCCCTTCACCTGCTTTCTCTCTCTCCCCGTGTCTCTAAAACAAAACAAAACAAAACAAAACAAAACAAAACAAAACAACACAAAAAATACAATTCAAACCAAGGACCATGGACACTGTCAATAATTATGTACCTTGCAAGTAACCACTCCCTACAACACACCCACCTACATATAGCCACTGTTTCTGATCTAGGAAAGTATGATATTGCAAAGCAAAGAGAAAATAGCAAATGATTTCTACAGTAAGAAGACTATAGGATATGAGAATTAAAACTTAACAGGTCACAAAAATTCTCCATAGGCACCAATTATAAAGAACAAAACTTTAACATATCTTCTGAACCAGAATTAAATATCCTTAAATAAGCAATTGTAGGCATGATGAAAATCTTTATTCAGAAATATTGACAAAAACTCAGAAAATAAATGAACAAAGTTAAAACAAATAAACAAAAATTAGGAAGATATTAAATGAGAATTAAACCAAAAAAAAAAGTTGAAAACATTTTTAAAGATTGAAGAAAAAATTGTAGAAAAAGAAAAAATCACTATTTTGGACTAAAATACAAAATCACCAAAAGATTTGACCAAAAGCATAATAAAGATATTTTCAAAATAATAAAGGAAATAAATTTTTAATGATTTAAAATGGATCTGTAAATAAATGATCTATCTAGAAAGTAGGAAACAAATTCAATTATATTTTTATTGGAAAGTTAGAGAGGAAAAAGTAATGCTAAATAAAAATATTTAATACTATAATCCAATTTTTTTTCTGGAAATAAAGGATCTAAAATTATTTTTAAAGGGGCCACCATGTACCTGGAAAAGTTGACCTCCAGCTTTCAAAACTAGGACATATTCTGATAAGATGATATTAATAAGAAATGAAAGTAAAGTCTCAAGGCCTAAGGCAAAGAGATCAAGTCATCTTCAAAGGAAAGATCAAGTTGACAGTGCACTTAAATGAAATCTACAAATCAAGGGAAACTTCAGCATTTTCAATAAAATAGGAAAAATAAAGTATAAAGAGAGTATTTATGAAAAATACCAAAGAGAGGTCTGTTTATCTAATCAAACATTAAAGGGAAAATTTTCTAAAGGAACTGAGGGAGGGAAGTAAATATATCTAATTGTAGAGCTCATTCTAAAATAAATGTGGATTCTAATGTGGAAAATATTATTTAACAATATAAAAATACTGCTGTGAGTAATGTAAAAAAATGTATGGGTAATGTGAAACTATTAGGAGTAATGTACAAAAAAGAAAGTGATACAATGATTTGTTGTCACATTGTTAATAAGTGGGAGTCAAATAAATCACATAAAACTGACCCCAGTGTTAGACGCCCAAGTGAGGATAAAGGAGATTGAAGGACAGCATTATAACTATATCAGTAAATATGTAAAAACCTCAAGAGCTAAATACAGGCATCCCTAAAGACTCAAAATGAAGCAAAAGAACTAAATGAGTTAGAGCTTGAATGAAGAAAAGAATCACATGAATAAAAAAATTCTGATAAATAATAATCAAATCAGTCATGTAACTAAATGCATATGGTCCTCACTCAAATATTAAAAAGAGAAATTTCAAATTAGCCCCCACAATGCTATGTACAAGGGACAAACCCTAAAATGAAGAGATTCAGAAAGTTTAAAAGCAAGAGGATGGGCAAAAGAAAACAAAAATAGGAATAACAAGAAAGCTGGGATTGTAATCCTCACGTGAAGAAAAAGTTCAGGATTCTGGCTGACAAGTATTAAAATATAACAAGGTTCAGAGGTGAATTGTGTTTGCTAGCTGGCTTTACCCAAAATAAAGTCAACTTTGTCTCTTCATCGCTGGAGGTGACTTTGCAGCTTGGGGGGCTGGATGCCGCCCTAGCAGTTAGGAGCCAGATTCCCTGATCACATTTCAGAGCTATGGTTCCCAGGTCCTTGAGAAAGCTGTTCCTGGCATAGGGAAGATTTATATCTCAAAAGGGAAGAGAAAGAATTTAAGATTACGTTTCTAACGTAAGTACTAAGAAAGGGAGGTCCAGCCTAGAGTAGGGAAAAAAAAATCTAAGTTTAGTTGAAGACGGGAAGTTAAGGCCTTCTTAGATTTTCTTTATTGCTCAGATCTAATCAAATAAATTAGGATAAAGAAAGTAAGACATGATCTAAGAAGCCTTTGGACGTAGTATTCTGATTGACCACTCTTGGTATGATGTATTCTAAGCATGCAAACTAGTGCAAAGTAATTTTAAATATTTCCTAGTTTGTTACTGATGTTATGTATGTTATGTCACGTTATGTTATGTTTCAGAAGCAGCGATTTTGACACAAATCTGTGTATATTGTAAGGCTGAGCAAGTGGTAACTAAATGCAAAGTGTGTGTAGCAGGGGACACATAATTGAAACTTGGAGTGAGCAAGGCAGTTTTCAAGGATGTTATTGGCAAAAGTGGGGAAGTTCAGATAATGTATCAGTTTTATTTTATTTTATTTTATTTTATTTTATTTTATTTTATTTTTAAATATTTTATTTATGAATCAAGAGAGACGCAGAGAGAGGCAGAGAGAGAAGCAGGCTCCCTGTGGGGTGCTTGATGCTGGACTTGATCCCAGGACCCAGGATCACATCCTGAACCGAAGGCAGACGCCCAGCCACTGAGCCACCCAGGTGTCCCAATATATCAGTTTTAATTTGTGCATACTTGATGATTGTATTTTAGATGTCCTTGTTTTTAGCTACACCTTGAAATCTTTATGAAATCACATGTCTGCAGTATATTCTCAAGTTTTTAGAGTTATGAATGACAGAAAGAGAGAGAACACATAAATTTGGCAATGCTAATAATGGTAATGGTAATGGTAATAATGATTATTAAATCAAGTAAATCTAGGTAAATGCTATTCATCATACTGTTCTTTCGACTCTATCGTATGTTTAAAATTTTCCAAAATTCTCCACCCTTTTGCCAGACATTGAGCATTTCCTCATTTGGAGCTGTAGACCAAAGTCCTTCATCATCACATTGTGTTCCCAAAGCTAGCATTTGAAGTCTTGGTTTCTGAAGCATGAGCCATACTGCCCAGAGGGCACTTGAAACAATCCACATTTGAATTTTATTTCTATTTATCTTTTTATCTTCTTTTGTATTTTTGCATGAAATCTCCAATGTATATAATAGATTACTATAGACATTTATGCATGTAACTTATACATAAATACATAGCTACATTAGCGTCATTTCTCCAATGAAGTTGGACAATCCAAAATATGACACTTGAGCTTTCGGGCAGAGCATTTATGTGTCAAGTCCTGTAGCGAAATACAAAGCCAAGTTTTCTAAAATCAAAACATTCTCTCCAGAGAGAGAATGCCTTTCTCATTAAGACCACTGTGTCCTCTGTGAATTTTAATAGCCTAGTATGCAAGACTATAATTTCACTTTTTATTATTTCTGTGTCTTACTGAACCCTGAATAATGGTCTCTGCATAAACTCCATTTGTCATTGGAAGAAGTGTCAGTAGATTTCACTACAGATGGAAGTTTTTGAAAAGTTATTCACCTTCCTCAAGACAGAACTTTAAAGGGGTGGAGTGAGGGAAGAACAGATAATTTTGGCACAGTCCACAAGTGCTTTTAAAGGTATAAACAACAGGCAAATTGTAGACCTGTTCCTGAAGCTGCAAGTCCCATGCTACAGCAGAGGACAGAGTAACCAAGTAAACAATGTGGCAGCGATGGCTTCGTGGATCCAGGTGCACATGTGAAACTGAAGGCAGAATCATGGTCCCCAGAGTCCAGTGAGTGTGGCCAAGAGTCTGATAAATGTGGACTGGCCTATAGAGGAAGATGAGGATGAAGAATGTAATGAATTGATTAATTTTTTTCAATTTAGAAAACTTCAGCTTTGTAATAAGTTTGTAAAAAAAATACTTTACTGAATTTTCCTGGAATTGAATATATCATTTTTCTGTTAGCAAGCAGAATGGAATTCAAAGTAAATTCCATAAATCGTTATGAAAAAGATACATTTTGGATGATTAAAATTGTGATGTGAAAATCCCCATCTGCTACCTAAAAAAATTGAATTTTTCTTACTCCTACTACCAGAAATAATCATGAATTATTTTATGAGAGCTTTCTTAACGCCTGTTGGAAAACTAAAAATAAATGTCTTACATATATCCATCAAATAAATAGCATTTGATAAATATTTATTGAGTGTTTATTTGTTCATGACCCTGTTTTAAGTGTTGGGAATGCTGTGGTAATAAAATAAAGTTCTAACAGATTTGCTAAGAAAATTTCAAGATCATTGCTTTAATTCAGGTAAATTGTTAAATATATTTTGGCAAATGAAGGGCAGCAAGTATTTATAATCATGTAACTTCTCATCCTAAGCAGTTTCTTGTTAACATTTGGATTTTATTACTCTTCTTAAAGTAGAGCATCTACTTAATAAGCAGCATCTCTGTCACTTTTTCTTTCCATCTAAAAAAAGTCCTGGAATGTTTATCTCCTGTCCATCAGTGGATACTGAGACTAGTTAGGTGGGGGTTGGGTACTGATATCTTTTTTTTTTTTTTATACATTGTATACATTTATTGGAGTTCAATATATCAACATATAGCATAACACCCAGTGCTTATCCCACCAAGTGCCCCCCTCAGGGCCTGTCACCCAGTCACCCCAACCTCCTTGCCCACCTCCCTTTACACTAAGCCTTGTTTGTTTCCAGAGTTAGGAGTCAATCATGGTTTGTCTCCCTCTCTGATATTTCCCACTCATTTTCTCTCCTTTCCCCTTTATTACCTTTCACTATTTTTTATATTCCCCAAATGAATGAGACCATATAATGTTTGTCCTTCTTTGATTGACTTACTTCACTCAGCATAATATCCTCCAGTTCCATCCACATCGAAGCAAATGGTGGGTATTTGTTATTTCTAATGGCTGAGGAATATTCCATTGTATACATAGACCACATCTTCTTTATCTTCTGTCGATGGACACCGAGGCTCCTTCCACAGTTTGGCTATTGTGGACATGCTGCTGTGAACATTGGGGTGTAGGTGTCCCAGCGTTGCACTGCATCTGTATCTTTGTGGTAAATCCCCAGCAGTTCAATTGCTGGGTCGTAGGGCAGGTCTATTTTTAACTCTTTGAGGAACCTCCACACAGTTTTCCAGAGTGGCTGCACCAGTTCCCATTCCCACCAAGAGGGCAAGAGGGTTCCCCTTTCTCCACATCCTCTCCAACATTTGTGGTTTTCTGTCTTATTAATTTCCCCATTCTCACTGGTGTGAGGTGGCATCTCATTGTGGTTTTGATTTGTATTTCTCTGATGGCAAGTGATGCAGAGCATTTTCCCATGTGCATGTTGGCCATGTCTATGTCTTCCTCTGTGAGATTTCTCTTCATGTCTTTTGTCCATTTCATGATTGGATTGTTTGTTTCTTTGCCGTTGAGTTTAATAAGTTCTTTATAGATCTTGGATACTAGCTCTTTATCTGATATGTCCTTTGTAAATATCTTCTCCCACTCTATAGGTTGTCTTTTAGTTTTGTTGACTGTTTCTTTGGCTATGCAGAAGATTCTTCAATAGGGAAAAACTGAGAGCCTTTCCCCTAAGATCAGGAACAAGATAGGGATGCCCACTCTCACCACTGTTGTTCAACATAGTACTAGAAGTCCTAGCCTCAGCAATCAGACAACAAAAAGACATTAAAGGCATTCAAGCTGGCAAAGAAGAAGTCAAACTCTCCCTCTTGCAGATGACATGATATTGTATATAGAAAACCCAAAGCCTCCACCCCAAGATCGCTAGAACTCATACAGCAATTTGGCAGTGTGGCAGGATACAAAATCAATGCCCAGAAATCAGTGGCATTTCTATACACTAACAATGAGACTGAAGAAAGAGAAATTAAGGAGTCAATCCCATTTACAATTGCACCCAAAAGCATAAGATACCTAGGAAAAAACCTAACCAAAGAGGTAAAGGATCTATACCCTAAAAACTACAGAACACTTCTGAAAGAAATTGAGGAAGACACAAAGAGATGGAAAAATATTCCATGGTCATGGATTGGAAGAATTAATATCATGAAAATGTCAATGCTACCCAGGGCAATTTACACATTCAATGCAATCCCTATCAAAATACCATGGACTTTCTTCAGAGAGTTGGAACAAATAATCTTAAGATTTGTGTGGAATCAGGAAAGACCCTAAATAGCCAGGGGAATATTGAAAAAGAAAACCAGAGCCTGGGGGCATCACAATGCCAAATTGCAGGTTGTACTACAAAGCTGTGGTCATCAAGACAGTGTGGTACTGGCACAAAAAGACACATAGATCAATGGAACAGAATAGAGAACCCAGAAATGGGCCCTCAATTCTATGGTCAACTAATACTCGATAAAGCTGGTACGTATATCCACTGGAAAAAGGACAGTCTCTTCAATAAATGGTGCTGGGAAAATTGGACAGCCATGTGCAGAAGAATGAAACTAGACCATTCTCTTACACCAGACACAAAGATAAACTCAAAATGGATGAAAGATCTAAATGTGAGACAAGAATCCATCAAAATCCTGGAGAAAAACACAGGCAACACCCTTTTTGAACTTGGCCACAAGTTCTTGCAACTTCTTCCAAGATACATCTATAAAGGCAAGGGAAACAAAAGCAAAAACAAATATTGGGACTTAAAGTACTGGCATCCTAAGGTTTGTAAGCCAAGCCTTGGCTGACCAGGATGGTGACTTTTTCCATTAAATAACAGGTTCAAAGACATCATTGCTCTGGTTATCCATGAACTTGGAATGGCCCTGGTTTGTTTGAATTTTTATTTTAAACACTTAAAATTTATTTTAAATGTATTTTTAAATGATTTAAATGTTTTTAAATCACCTTATGACTTTCCCAGTGGTTGAAGCTACATTAAAAATCATAGAATAAAAAAAGTTAGGTAAAAAGAGTTCTTAAAGTGTCTAGGTAGCAAAAAAAAAATTCAATATCAGGAGGCTATTTGAGAATTCTATAATAGGTATTCTGATTTCTACAAGATGAATTTAAAGAGTTAAATTAAGATAAAGTATATCCAAGTAAAGATTACCTTGGATACCCAAGGAAAATAACTCACAATTTGCGTAAAAAATAATCTTTGATATTTGGTTTAAGGCTTCTGTAAGACAACAACCTACTATGAAAAGGAGAAAAGGGCCCAATGCAAATAGATCATTCATATTTTCTCACGGAGGAATTATATTCTTTAGTGGAATATATCAAGTTCTAAATATCTGTCAGTCTCAACAGAAATTACCTCCTCTCTGTTGACAACCCTTTGGAGACCTATTAAATGAATTTAGAGTAATTTTAATATTATGTTGAATCAAGTTCCTTTCAAATTTGTATATTCTGTTCTTTGCTGCTCCTGATGTATTTCATGGATTTTTTTTTATAATTTTATTTTTTTAAATTTATTTATTTATGATAGTCACAGAGAGAGAGAGAGAGAGAGAGAGAGGCAGAGACACAGGCAGAGGGAGAAGCAGGCTCCATGCACCGGGATCCCGATGTGGGATTCGATCCTGGGTCTCCAGGATCACGCCCTGGGCCAAAGGTAGGCGCCAAACCTGTGCGCCACCCAGGGATCCCTATTTCATGGATTTTAAATGTGAATCATTAACTACCTGTCTTGGCAAACAATTTCCTTTTGCTTACATTTCATTGTTTTATCATAATTTTAATCTCTCAATTTACTGATTTATTAGTCACATTTTTGTGAGGTTTTATTTATTAAACACTCAAAGGAGTTTTTTTCTTCTGCTTTCTTGAGGTAACTTCTTTCACTCTGGGTTCCTTATCAGATATTTGCATTCTGTGTTCTTGTAAAAATGTATATATGTGTGCCATATGCATATTTGTATGCAGATATATTTATTATAAGGTTATATGGTTAATTACCACCATTTAAAAAAATCTTGATCATGCTTAATTGGGCAGCTCATTCCTAGGCCTATTTATTCTGAGATAATCTGAATGGATTCCACTTAGAATCTTTCACATCTTATCTTTGTTTCTCTTTTATTCATTCATTCAATTATTTATTAAAGAGAATGGAGTTGAGTGGATACTATGCTCTGTGTGTCAGGCACGGTGCATGGTTCTGGTGAATCAACACTGATAGAAGTGGACAAAATCCTTGTGATGATGGAACTTTCTGTTTTCTGGGGAGACCAAAAGACAAGTTAAACAGTTTGTGTCTTAGTGAAATAAAAAACACAAAGGAAAAGAAATGAAGAAAATGAGATAGAAGGTGTGCTGGATTTTGGAATTTTAGACAAGAAAGATGATGCTGTTGAGGATGTGACTTTGGAGTCCAGACTTCTTACCTCTGGGCAACAACAGGAGGGCTGGAAAGGCTTCCACCAGCAGTGAGAGGGTTCTGCTGGGGAGGACTGTTCTGGCTGGGAAAACAGGTCTGGGTTTCTCTTGGAGGGTCCTAATAATTGATCTGCCTTCAGCTGGCTGTATAACCTGTATATGTAACTCGAGGTCACTTTCCCACCTTACTTGGCACAGAACTCTGGAAAATGCGCTGGTTTATAAACTTCATTCCTGGTAGATTATAAGTTAAGAATTTTACCCTGTAGTGCTTTTTTTTGTTCCTTATTAATTAAAAAAAAATAAGTCTTTTATCCACCTGGATTCAGTTCTTTATAATGAAATAAAACTCAAGTTATGTAGTTTTCATTAGTCTATTAAAATGAAGGGAAAAAAATCTCTGCATAGGAAAAAAAATCTTCAAAATCTAGCAATAAATGATCAAATAAGGATAAATGTTGCAACATTATTAGACATAAATGGCTTTTTAAACCATGTAGATGATTCCTACAGATTAATACAAAAAGAACTAGAAGGAAACCAAACAGCATTAGAAAAGTGGGCTTCTAAGAACAGACAGTCCGCAAAGAGAGAAATGTTTATTTCATTTATATATGTGAAAAGATGCTTTAATTCAAGGGGCATAAGAGAAATGTCAATTGAAACCACAGTGAGATAGCATTTGATTTTAGCTATTAGACTGGCAGCAATGAGAAACATTGATAATACTTTTGGTGAGGGTGTGGATAGTAACTGGCACTCTCACATATTTGATATAATTCTAAAGAGGTATGTCATTGGTGGCTAGCAGAGCCTGAGAGGACAACCCTGGGATGTACAGGGTTTCATGTATGTGATTGCATTATTAAAGATGTAATGCCAAGCTTGCAGAGAGATTCTTGGCTTGCTGGTTTTGATGGTACAAATGGCTATGTGAGGGAACCGCATGATATATAGAACTGGGGTTGACCTCTGGGATCTGAGGTTTGCTTTCAGCCAACAGTCTACAAAACCCTGAGACCCTCTATCCTAAAGTGCAAGATAATGAATTCTGCCAGTAACTTGAATGATCTTGGACAAGGATTCTTCCCCAGTTGAGAATTCAGATGAGATCCTAGCCCAGCTGACAGCTTGATTGAGATCTTACAGATAACTCAGCTAAGCTGTGACTGGACTTTAGTCCCATGGAAACTGTGAGAAAATAAATTCATCTTCTTTAAGCCCATTATTTTGCACTTGGTATTTTGATATATAGCAATATATAATACAGCATCTATGCACAAAAATTTGGTGATATATATAAATAATATTAATAAACAATTTGGTCAGTAATTCCTATTCAAGGAATTTATTTTACAGTTTTACTATGAATATGTACAAAAATAATTCATTATAGTAAGTTTTTGTAATAGCAGCAGAATGGAAAAAACTCTGCATGTTTATTAATAAATATCTAATCAGTAGTGATAGATTATGGTATAATCACTAAAGAACATTATAAACAATGAAGATAGTATGTATATTAAATATATCTCCAAAATGATTCTTTAGGGGAAAAATCGGATGCAGGACGTCGTGTATAACTATGTTACTCTTATAAAAGGGCAAAAGAATGCACAGAGCTAAACTTGTATAGACATAGATTATCTTTGGAAAAATACATGAAATTGGTAATATTGGTCACCCCTTTGGAATGGCATGTGGGACTGGAGAAAGGCTTTGAGAAACTATGTTAGGGCCCACTTTATTTTGTATCTTTTGGATTTTTAATTATGTATATGTATTTCATATTTAAATATGTTATTGCTTTTAAATGATATGAACTAGAAACAGTTTTTAAAAATAATGAAGTTATCTCAGTAAACTTCAAGAAACTATAGGGAACTAATGTTTTCCAGAGTGTATGATTACTGGCATCTTCAACTCTTTGATGGTTAATGCATTTGTGAAGCAGTCTTGATGTTGTTTCTTTCACTTTTTATGTACATGCTGCATTATTCATTTATTCAACAAATAAATATTTGAGTGCTTGCAAGATGTTCGGCTACTTATCACAGCTTTAGGTTCTGTGAAGAATTTATATATGAATAAGATAATGTCCCTAGTCTCTGTACTTTATAAAGTAGCAAAGGCAGTGAAAGAAGGAAGAACCAGCTAACAAGGCAGGATGTGGTCAGAAGTCTAAATGAAGCACACAGGGTTTGTGGGTGCTTAGAGGAAGTTCTATCTCCTTTCTGGTACATTCAGGGTAAAGAAAAGTGCATTTAATTTGATGCTAAACTTTGGATAAAATATCACAATTTTAGGTGCATTTAGAAAGTCATTTCAAACATATGGAGTGGGTGATTCAAGCCACAGATCTATGGAAAACTGTTCTATGTTCCCATGAAGAAGGCACATCTGCTTTCTGGCTAGAAGGTAGAATTCTTAAAGGCGTGTAGTGAAAAGTGGAGGTAAGGGTAAATAAGAGATTTTTAGGAATGACTTGTGGACTTCCTTGAAAATAAGAAACTTTCTTTAATAAGAAATGATAAGCAATATGTGACTTCTGAGGGGAGTGATAGAACAGTCAGAACTGTGAATCAGGAATACTACTCTAACATAGTGTAACAATGTAAGATCAATTGTGGTTGCCTTGAACTTGGGGTTTTGTTGTTGTGTAGGAATTGCGATGGGAGCAGTCATATGGAAACATAAAAGTGGAACTCAGTAGAAAGTTAGTTGACTCTCAGCTGAAGATTTTGAAATAGATATGATCACTGGAAACATGAAAAAGAAAAAAGAGGGGTGCCAAGGAATTATATTTGTGAAAACTCTCATTTGAGGAACAAAATGAGTCATAAAGTCATATTTCTCTGGGAAAAAAATGTAAGAAAGGAATTAAGATTTTACCTCATTTAAGGTAGCTGAAAGATTCAGACACATTAACACATCATAATGAATTCACATTTTATGGTTTGTGGTTAAATTAACTCAAAATTAAATACATATGTGGACACACACAAGAAATAACACTTCTTATTTTTAGTAAGAGTCATTATCATTCAGTTAATTACTAACATTTTGTCTAATTTTTTAAATAGTCAGTTTCCTATGGAACATTGGAAAATACAAGTATTTGCCTCAAATTATTATTTTGGCACAAGGTTTCCAATGTATAAATAGATTTCTCTATAGGGGTGTGTGGAAAGAATTGTTTTAAAATTCAAAGTGTAAAAAGACATGATGATCCCACCAAAGCTTCCTCACATAGTTGATTTTTCTAATTCTTAATTAGAAATACTAATTTACTTGAATATTTTAATCGCTTCTATAATGGGAAAACTGAAGTAGGGAATATCAATTGTTAATAATTTCAGAGCTGCTTCTAATCGTGGAGACAAAAAAGGGAAGATTTAAAAAAATATCCCTTAGCCATCTGGGTTAACATTCAAAATAGATTAAGGTTGAACTTTCAATGAAATTGTTACATTCATTTGCATGTCGAGTTTCCCAGCATGAAGTGACTTCTTTTTTAACAAAAGATAACCTGTACTTCAACCTCTATTACTATTATCAATGTGTCCTGTCACAGTGGCAATGCGTTCCTTTCAAGGCAAAAATGGCACTCTACCCCAGATCCCCTTTAGAAACTATTTCTGGTCCAGGCAGCTCTGCACACATTATAAATTCCTACTATGTGGAAGACTAGTCAGCATTTCTGTAGCAAAGGAGAATATAGACAGCATTTATCAGTACCAAGCACTCTGATGGATGTTAGTAAAGCAATGTTGGAAATGAAGACATGGCCTCTGCTTCACAGAATGTATAGTGTACTTTAGTAGACAAATATTTTTCAACTAATTTCCAACAAATTAAAGGCTGTGTGAATTAAAAGGTAACTCAACTCAAAAATGTCAGGCAGGGGTTGAGGAATGGAAGTATGACAAATCCTAGACTGCAACGATAACATCCATTGTTAGAAATACTTCTAAAAGAAGAGTTGTTTATATAAATGTTGGTGCCATTTAGAGAGATAGAAAATATAATAGAGGGAATTGAGGTAGGGAGTGCTGTATGGAAAATTGTCTCAGTAGCTTCCCAAGTGTACTATTAAACAGGCTATTTTGGAAATGTTCACAGACTAGATTAAGTTGCTAACATTATGTGCTTCACTTAATTCATTTTTAACGCATAAAGCAAAGCAAGGAGGAAGAGATGGGGTGAGTTAGCAACCTTAGAATGAGGTGCAAAAGGATAGAAAGAACATGCTACCCGCATCCTGTGTTATGCAATGCTTATAGGTTCTATCTCCTTCAGATGCACCGGTTTCCGCCACTGACAGTGTGATCGTTAGGGGCAGAATTGAGGTTAAAGAAGGTGGTTTAGCAGTCAAGTTGAACCTGGAGTCAACCCATGCTGTATTGGTCAAGTATGTTTACCAGTTGTCACTTTCCAATGAGCCTGTGAATAGCTCTAAATATCATCTTAGTTTTTTTAGGACATAGGGCCAGAAAAGGATGATAAGCAGTGTCCCCAAATGATGGCTGATGTGGAGAAGATAGCAGTTTCTCTGGAAGTGGCATGATCCAGAATTTATAATTTGATCTTTCCATTTGTTCTGTTTATAAGTAACACTTTTGTCTCATCTGTTTTTTTAAATTATATATCCCATTTATCATATACATCTTCAACAGGTCTTACAGATTGCTAACTTACTGTTAAAACCTAACATATCTTATAGATTCAGCCAATGTCTTCTGAGATATTTACTTGCTTACTCACCATCTGTAACTCCTTATGAGCTTGCTTACATCTCAAAGGCTACTCATTTACTCATACTCTATAAGACTTCTGATGAGTCTTAATCTATACTATTTGTGCTTCTTTTTAAATTTTCTCAAGTAATAGAACAAAAATACATTATAGTGGGTAAAGAATATTAGGTTGATTTGGGATGTATTGATATTTGAGGCATCTATATGAAAATTGGGGGTAGGAGGTGGATATATGAGTGGGTTAAGATGGGGCTAATAATATGGAGGCTATATTTGGAGAGATTGGAAATAGGATTCATATGGATTATTATGAAGTGCCAAGTAAAGAATGTTGAGAGAGGTAAAATAGCCCATGATAAATATCTGATGAAAGCCAAGTTTCACTGTTAAATGAAAAAGAAATCATGACTACAGTTTCAAAAGGAAAGTAAAGAAGCTAGTTCAATAAACACTAACAATAAAGAAAGAAGGTAGTCAACTTCAATACAAAGAAAATGGACACATTTGGCAAACCAATGTATGATGATGAGTTTTAAACACTGTCCACTGGGTTCATGATGATGATATCTATGTTTATACTTAGAGCTACTTTATCAAAATGAGAAGTGAAAGGAGTGAAATACATTTGATAATGGCAAAGTGGAGACAGCATCTATTATAGACAACTATTAATGAAGGTTGGAAATACAAGTACCTAGAGAAGTGTGTGGGATTCATGGAGATATTGTTTTAACAAGAGACATGAGATACTAGGGCAAACTGGTATGAAATCAGATTATGGGAAAAAAAGAGTTTCCTGGGAATTCAGGATATGGAAATCAGCATACCATAGCATATGGTAGAGTTGGCTTTTTGTGGTAGGTGGATGGAATCTCATTCCATTGTCATATAGAGTCAGAAAGAAATGATGGGGCTGACGTATTTCAATTGTTTTATATTTGATGATGGAAAGTTGAGGAGATTACAGTCTAGTGATTTATATTTTCTTTGAAGTAGAATGCCAAGGGTTTTACTTGCTTGTAAGTTCTGTTTATTTGTGGTGAAGGTCCTGCTTAGGATAGAATTTAGGTTTTACCACACATCTGTGATTGTATAATTTTTTTCCATATTGCATAAAACTGATTAGTTTCAAGCATTGACTGGATTACTAGATTTCCTAGAATGGAACTATAGCCAGAAAACATTCATGAGGCAGATGAATGATATTTCAGTTATCCTGAATGGAGCGCCTGAAATGGCAGCTTTGGAATCTAAGTTAGAGACTGAAAAAAGAATAGGAATGATATATTTGGAAAATCAGTTAATTAATTAGATGGTGGTCTTAAAAATTTCAGATCCAAGGTAGTTTTAGATGATGAAAAATTCTAGGAAGTAACTATAACTTAGGCACTGAATTGAGTAAAGTAGAAAGTCATAAGGGATATGCAATTTAGAAGTCAGCATACTGTTAGGTCATCCAGGTAGACAGAGTTCATGCAGTGTTTGGCCATGCCCTGTGGTGGGAATTGACTTTTGAAAGTGAAAACAACTTTGAATTCTTGGGAATAGCTTACTAGGCCATGATTTATTTTCCCTCTTAATCATCACTCTTTTTGATATATTAATATTGTGTCAGGTATTTTCCATAAATATTCATAAAGGACGTTGGTTGATAATTATCCTATAATTTTTTTTATTTTTTGGAACCTCTAGTATTAGACATATTTTGGCTTCATATAATGAACTGGCAAAGTTTTCTTTCTTTTCTAACAAGTTTGTATAAATTGGTCTTATTTCTTACTTAAGTAGTTGACAGAACTCAATTAAAATTCTGTGTGCTTAGAGTTTCATTTATAGGAAGATTCTTTTAAAAACAAATGTAATTAGTATTTTTTTAATGTAAGGCCATTTTGATTTTCTGTTCCATCTTCTGCTTTGGCAAGCTGTGTTTTTAACATGCTTGTACATTTCATCCAGCTTCTCCAATTTGTTATCATTTGTTGTCTACTTTGTTATCAAAGTTGTTTACAATTATCCTTTCCCTGTTTATACGATCTATAGTAATATCCACCCCCACTTTCATTTCTAATATTTACAATTTATTCTCTATTTATTTCTTTTTAATTAGTCTAGCTAGGTCTTTTTAAAATAGATTTTGTTGGTCTTTTTAAGGAATCTGTTTTGTCTTTTTAATTTTCTCTATTTTTTGTACTATATTTTATTGACCTTGTTATTATTATTTTCTTTTTTCTACTTAATTTGGATTTATTTTTCTCCCCTTTCCTCGTTCTTAAGATAGCACCATAGGTCACTTATTTTAGCCCTTCAAATAATGTAAGTATTTAAAGTGATTAATTTCCTAATAAACATGGTTTTAGCTAAATTCAACAACTTTCTATATACTGTATTTGAACTTCCATTCAAATTGTAGTATATTCCCATCTTTGTTAGATATCCACAGAACAATGTATTATTTAGGAGTGTGTTTTGAATTTCCAGTAGTTGAGGTTTTTAAAAAATATCTTTGAGGATTTTGTTCGGAGAACATACTATTTCGATCATGTTATTTTTAAAATTCTTAATTTATTCACAAAGACAAATCCTACAGATATGAAAAGAAAGTATATTTTACTTTTGAGAGGTGCAGTGTTCCATAAATATTTCTTCCACATTCTTTTTGAAGCTTTCAGTAGGAATAGGCTTCCAATAGTATCAACTCCAGGTACTAGTTTTTTGCTGTTGTTGTTAAAGTACATTTTGAGATTTTGTTCAGAAGGTGTGGAAGAAGTACTGGAGAATATTTTTGCTTGGTGCATGTCTATTTAAGTTTTACCACTGAAACTAAACAATTATTTTCTTTAAAACTCCTTTAATAGGTGTAATTTATGCTTTTTTGTTAGGAAAAAAAAACTATGTAATTAAGACTTCTCTTAAAGACTTCTAAAAATATCAATTAAAGATATGAGGGTCAAATGAAAAATACCTGGTGTGGGTTCATCCTCTTTGGCTCTTGTCCTCTGTTGGCCTTTTCTGTAACTGCAGCGCATTCCTCAGGGAGAACCAGAAATAAGGCAAAAGGAGCCAATAGCGAACCAGGGCTGCCTTCCTCTTTGAGATCAAGATATTCCTGGCATGTTCGAAGAGTTGCTCTCTTTATTTTACCCTCGAATTTCAATTTTACAAAGTATATTTTTATTTTATAGACACAACTGTGTCTATACTAAAGCTTTTTGGAAAATTTTTTTCCAGTTTATTTTTTTTTTTTTTTTTTTTTTTTTTTCCAGTTTAAAGGTAAAAATAAGATGCTCATTTTATATTTACATGGTATGAAATAATAGAATTCAAAGCATACACTGAATTTACACGATGAAAGTAATTTAGTCGTTCTAATGTCTGTCAAATGAAGTTTCTGCTCCAAGGAGAGCTCTGGGTGTATTACAGAGAAAAAAGATTATCTGATGCTATAAATTAAAACCACATTCTGGCAGAACGTTCTATCCTTTGAATAGCATCACAATTTTTTTCTGAAATGGTTTTTAGTGTTGTCATTGAATTTGCATGTGTATACTACTGGAATAGACTCCTTATGATTTAGAGGAACAAAAGCTTGCTATGGATAAATTTGTTGTTTATTTAATGTTTCATCTGATTCTTAGCTTATCATAACATTCTACAAAGTGTATTTTCCCCTGTTGTAAATGGTAAAAAAAAAAAAAAAAAAATAGGTAGCTAGTACCTGTGGCTCACACAGATAAGGTACATTTTGTATCTTACTGAGAAACATTCTCTGCATAGTGATAAATAGAAGATTATTAGGATTCCTTGGAAATTTCAACTCTAAATGTTAATACAATCAGACATTTCTAGTTAAGAATGCCCTATACACAAATTTTTTATGTCTATTTTAGGTCATAGCTAATATAAAAAATACATTTGCAAGGCCAGCAACTATTTTAGCAAAAGTTTTAAGTCCTAAGAAAGACACACCTTCAAGCTCACCAATAAAATATGGAGTTAAAATCTAATAACATACTGTACTAAGATGAAAAATTTGGGTGTAAGATTGTGTATAACTTGTATGTAATATAGGGTTAAATACAAATGAAATAAGTAGTAGAGACACAAGCTACAGCATGTTACCACTGTCCAAGCAAGACCTGGTAACCTTTGTATCTTCAGTTTACGATTCATCAGAAGTGCTTGGATCTAGCCTTTCCTTCCAAGCTAACTCATTTCATTCCTGTGTCTGCTTAAAATTATTTTAGCAGGATGAACATCTCTAATAATTCTCTCCAAATCCATCTCTTTACTCTGCTTTATTTTTCATACTGGCACAGAAACCACCTGGCACATTATGTATGAATTTGCTTATTTAATTATCATTGTCTTTCCGCACTGGCAGGGAAGCACTAAGAAGGTCATGTTTTTGCTTCTGTTCCATTCCAACACCTTTGGGATGCAAGTCGTAGATATCGGTTTAATGAATGAATTCATCTGTGGTTGAAACAAGTATACAACTCTTCTCTTACCCAGATAGTAAGCTCCATTCTATTGGAGGACCTTGTATAATTCAACTTTGCTAAATTAGCGGCATATGCTCTACTCCCTTAAGGCACTGCACACATTGTTCCCTGCAGGAGTCTTTCCTGCAGCTCTGTTCATGAGCTGCCTCACACTCTCACCTCCTATGGCTCCACGGTAACCAGAGTCATCTTTTCCTTTCCTTGACAATGTTCTCCTGCTTCAAAACCACTTCTGCCGTGTGTCTGTTGAGGTTTCATGGTGTCTGTTGTTCAGGAAAATATCTCCAGTCAGCTCAGAATCCCCTTCTAAACCCATCCAACACTCCTACAAGTTTTTGAAAAAGGCCTAGTGGCCTCACTCGTTTGGTCTTGGAATTCTCTGTTGGTGTCTCCTCTGTGGTTTATAGCTTATTCTGCTCCTGTGTCAGATTTTTAGTTTGCTTTGAGCTTCTGTAATTTATAAATAAATATAATTTACTGGTGTAGTGCTCCAGAGTTGCAAAGTACTGGTAGAGCTCCAGAGTCGTAAAGTACCAGTATGTATATTTTTCTATTCAGTTGAAAATAATCTATTTTTTCGACTGGAAAATGACTTACTATTTCTAATGACAATTCCCCTTGCAGTTATTTTTTGGGAAAAGACACCTATTCTTTGACCCTAAGAGACAACAATTTCCTTACTTCCAGTGACCACAAGAAAAATCTTTTCTTATGATCATGGGTCCATTTTAAATTTCCTGAAACATCCCAAAGATTTTCTTCCCAAATAACACATGCAGGTATCCCCAATTTCTAAATTTCCCAGGATAGTCAATCATATTCTGTGCCTGGTACAATTTAACCTACATTGCTTAGGTCCTGTCATATATGACAACATCTTTAATAATTAGAAACGATAATGAAATAACAACTATACATATACTGTGTACTCAATAGATTGTAGGCTTGTGTGTTCAGCACTTCATAAATGTTATCCTATTTATTTTCACTAATAATAACTTTCCTGATGAGATAACTAGGGATGAAGGAATTAAGCAATTTCAAAGAGAAGGCAGTCCTTAGTGGTAAATTGAATCTTATTGCTCTTCTCCACTCTACTAATGAAACCTTCCCTGTCCTGCTCCTGAAGTTCATTCAATCAGCCCAAATCTGAATGCCTCATCCTTGTATAGCTCACATTCTAATGAGTTGCCCCAATAATCAGATGGGATGATGTATGTAACCTGGCAACCCATGTGCGAACAAGAACTAGTACGGCTTTGGCATTCAAGTCTGCTTCTGCATTAAAAAAAAAGAAAAGGTGTCAGAACACTTGCTCTTTTGGGGGGGATTTAGGGAGAGCAAAGCAAGTCCAACCGCCTTTCTTATATGCCTTGGTTCCACTCATCTACACTGGTTCCAAATCGATGCATTCTGTCATTTAGCTTCAATTGGAAAGTTGTGAAAATCTCTGGGTAAATTGAGAGAACATGAAAACTTCAAATTGAGCTGGTGAGAAAAGGGAAGGCATTCATTCTGAATATTCGCCACCTAGGAGCAGATTTGCACTAAAATCTTGCTTTCCTTTTTTGTCTTGGCAAAACTAGTTGCATCACAACAGGAAAATTGAATTAAACCAGTGCTTTTAATAATATCATTGGGGAAATTCATCAATAAATAGATGGACTTGTTTTCTTTTTCAGATATGTTTGGGCAGAAGGCACTAAATTGTGTTATTTACAAAGAGAATCACTAACTGAGGCATTTATAACAGCAAACAGTCACAATAATGTCTGTTTTAAGCTGAGTGTGTTTAATGTACAGTTATTTAGGACCACATAAAAACAAACCCATTAGAAAAGGAATATACTTGGGTCTTACATAATCATCATACCTGGAAGAATTATGTTTTGGTGGTAGGTCTTGCCATGGGGAGATTCTCCAATATCTAACCCTAGCCAGCTTGTGTTAATATCCAGAGATTAAATCTTGAAAGGAACATGACTATAAAGAATACAGAGCAGAAGTGTTGTTTAGGTAACCAACACCATTCACCTGCCAATTCTCACAGCCTGTTATAAAAAGAGGATTTATTTCATTCAAATTTGATCTGAGAGAGATCATCACATCATCCAATCTGCATTATTTGGTGCATGTTGGGTAGAAAAGCTCATTCTGCAGAGAATCATCAGAAGTATTTTCTCATCAGAATGAAATCATGAGAAGAAAGTGAAGACATGTTATGTGATGGGGAAAAAATAACATGTAGTTGCTGAAAGCCGTGAGAAATGAGAGAAGGTCAATGCTAGGGAGAAAGGAAAATGTCAAGAGTCTGTAGGTGTCATGCAGGCAGGAGTAAAATCACATGCGGTTTTTGTTTGGAGCACTGTGAATGTTAAAAATGTTACGTAGCTTTGCATAACAGGTGGACATGGCCACAGACAATGCACTGAGCTCTGATTGAGTTGATTTGGGCTTGACCAACACCTTCAAAGCGCAGGACTCAAAATTTTTTCAAGCCTTTCTACAGAGCTTTAAATAAGTTTCAGTACTACCAGGGCACAATACAAACAATGGAGGACCAATATCATAAAAAATATAAATAAGTGTTTTCATTCAAAGAAATACTATATAACTATTGTAACTATTGATAACAATGTGTAGAACATATTTAGTTAATAATGACAGTAGATGGAATATGGGTGGTAGACATTTATGGTATGGAGGAACTTAGAGACTAGACCAGAGAGAGAATGTGAAGTGTGCTTTGTTTTGCTTCATTTTAGTACCATGTATTCACATATAACATAAAATAAAAAGATGCTTCAAAGGAAGAGCAGTACTGATCTCTGTATGGGAGGACCACACGTTCTTTTATTTCATTTTACTTTTAATATGTATTTTCTAACGTTTTCACTCTGAGCATTCATTAGATTAGAAGAAAGTTAATAACAGAAACAACAGTGAAGAGAGCCAATTCTCCTATGTCTCTTTTTTTTTTATCTTCTGATCTAGTGTTTTCCAAGAGAGGAAGCCATGGTCACTAACAGCAAAATGGCATTAGTGTTGACCGCCAAACTAATGCAAGGAAATAATAGCCTTTTCCTCATTTTTTCTTCATTATCCTCCTCAGGCCTGGTGCTGCTCATACTCCCCCTGGACCATTCCTGCCCTCACATAAACCAATCAATGATGCTGAGGAACATTCAGTAGCCATCAAACAAGAAACACTCCGAGGAAACCAATGAGTAGCACTTTCCCATCTTTGCCTCAGGAACTCTGCCTCCTGGTAGAAAGGGTCCAGCAGAGTGGTGACCTGGTGACATATATATATATATATATATATATATATATATATATATATAGGCTGTGCTGTCCATGCAGGCCCTGGCCTGTTGAGGAGTCAAGTGTTTTCAATGATAATAAAGATCATGAATAGTTTAAGACCTTACTGTCTATAGAACTATTTAATTTCTTTTGTGAGAAGGTAAGTGAAATTAGGAAACAAGATAAAGTGGAATACAAGTCAAAATGCCCGGGGGGTACAGACTACTGTAGATACAACGATAATGCATTTGGTTTTCTTCTTTGTTTTAATTAAATCCGTCTAGTCTTTATCCTCTACAGATCCAACACTTCTTAAAAGTGAGGATAAAATCTCAAGTTTAGAAGGAAACTCTTGTTTTATTGGACATTAAGTTAATCCTTTACTTTTTCTTAGTGACACTGTGTGATATTTTCTTCTGAAAAATAGTAAGCCATTGTTTTGTTTTAAGACACATGAATGCTTTTTAATTGATACAGTAGGAATTCATTTCTGAGAAGACAAATGATGTCATTCTCCCTGCCCCCAAGTCTATGCTTATATAAATCTTTGCTTTCATTGATTTATATTCATGGAGGAGTTTCTAAGAATAAATTTTCCTCAACTAAGTAGTGGTGGCATTTAAGTGTCTTGAGGATCCCACTTGAGATTTGAGTAAAGGCTGAGGAAGTTTCCAAATTGGGGAAGAAACGACAGATCATGATCTATAGCAATCATGTGGTCAGCTGGCTGTTCCTATCTATCCATTGAATTAAATATGGGCTGATGGATGACACCTTTTACATTAAATAAAACATGCTTTCTCCTCTCTCACCCATATGAGACTCATGTATTCTTGGCTCAGTTTTAATTTTCCAATGTATTACATTAATATAGGAGCTAAAGCATGCAAATAATGTAGAATAGTGGATAATCCCCTCAACCTAATAGTGGTCACCATTTAACAAGTTGGATTTATGTCTCTGGTATATGGCTTCATTTAGTCATTATGCCCACTTATGGATGAATGGAGGGAGATTTGGTAAAATTAACTCATCTGCAATTTTGCCCGGCTGGTTTATGGAATAATTAAAACTATGGTTCAGCCTGAGCCAATTTATTTCACCCCTCCTCTATATGAGCTGTTTAAATTTTATACAAAATTCAAATTTTGATCTGCATGTATTCTTGGAATATCAAACATTTCAAAGATAGCAATGAACTCTGTGTTAAAAGTAGAATGAAAGACGTTGGGATTTGAAATCATAATGGGAATTCAGAGAAGCTTTCCCACATTCTAATTATGTATC
Source organism: Canis lupus baileyi (assembly GCF_048164855.1). Lineage (NCBI taxonomy): Eukaryota > Metazoa > Chordata > Mammalia > Carnivora > Canidae > Canis > Canis lupus. The sequence continues at coordinate 3,792,626 of NC_132868.1, read as the reverse complement.
TATCTCCCTCCTTAAAAAAAGAACTGTTCTTTGTTCTGCATGTGATACTGAACAGCAACTCTTGTAACCCTCAACAAAGGAAAAAAATCCACACATATATGTGTACATACATACACAAGGACCCAAATTTTATGTCTATAAAACTCGGTAGCCCAGATACTGTCTGATGCCTAGCAAACCAGCAGTAGTTAACATAGACGGTCAGTTCCAGCAGTTTCTTCTTAAAAATAGTTATTAATTTTGCTTCTGAATCTTCCACTTGTCCAGGGCTCAGAAGGGATGGCTTATCTTTGCTCTGCACAGCATTAGCTGGGATGGCTCTACTGGGGATAGAAGAGCCACTTACTGGGTGGCGGGCAGTTCAGTGTTGAAGTGGGACAGTTTGGTCACTCATGGCTGGAAGCTGGGGTATAGCACTTCTTTGCATGCGCCTCTCCATGTGAGCATCTCCCTGTAGGCTTTGGCTTCTTCACAATCTGGTGACTTGGATACAGGTGTGCATATTCTAGGAAAACCAGACAGAAGCTATGCCAAACTTTAGACCCATCCTCAAAAGTCACACAGCACCATTTCTGTTGCCATTACCCTGTAGCTATAAGACGCTACCTGAGTGGACAGAAGCATGTGCAAATAAAATTAAATAAGCATTTCTGCCACCCTTTCTGATTGAGCTTTAAATAAGGAAATAAAAGCAGCACTATCCACAGACAATCGAAGATTGGCTTTATGTTCAACCTGAGCACTCTGTTATAAAATCAAGTTCTCCCTGGGTACACATCTAGAAGTGTATATGTTTTAGAAGTATCTAGTTGGAAGTTGCAAACCTTTATGTTCCCAACAGTACATGTGTTACTTCTCTAAGGAATATGCCTGGTGGACTGTAAGACTTTTACTTCTGCAAATGTTACTTAAAATTATAATTTTTCTTTTCAGGACAGCACTGAACTGATTTCACACTGATTTCATTATGCTCCACTTAGCACCCGACACACTGCCTTGCACACCTGGGTGCTTAATAATGTGATTCGATGATGAATTCCTATTATAAACCCTTCATGGGATTCAAAAACATTTCACTGTATGATTTGGGTTACAGTACTTGACTGAAGTCCTTTTTCCCCTTTTATTCATTTAATACATATTTATTGAGGATTTCCAAGGTCATAGTTTTTAATTATTGGCTTTGGGAGTAAAATAGAGGGAATCTAATAAATGCCTGATTTTTTTGAAATTATATAAGGTCCAGGGCAGATGATATAATTTAAATCTATTTATATAACTTAGATATATACAAGGCTGTGCATAAAGGCCATACCCTTGTCCTTTGAGGGAAGGGGCAGTGTGTTTATGTCACTTTGGAATGTAAGATAATTACACAAATGGTCAATTCAGCAAGTACTGCCATATAAATAGCCAAATGTCTCCTACGAATATCCTTTTACCTCCGTCTCAAAGAGTGTATTATGTTTCTCTGGTTAGAGTTCTGTTTTATGTGTGCATTTTTAAATTCTGAAATACATGTTTAGAATATAAACTTATTGTGATACTTATTGTGACCCCTTGGACAACTTTAATTTTCTTCATTTATCTATTTAAAATGGATTTGGGCCACAAACAAACAGATGTTAGATGCTTAGGAAAGAAATGTATGTGTGTTTAAATATCTATCCTTGCTGTTTTAAATACATACTTTGCCAACATTACATGCAGACCAATCACACTGAGGCCACTGAGAGTGAATGACTGTTATAAATTATTCTCTCGTCTGTGATGATTTTCTGGTGCCACGTGGAATCACATGGAGAATGCATAACCTGGAAGCAGTAAGGTTACATTTCTTTAGTTATAGATTGAATATTTCCATTTGTTACAATCTCACTGACACTTATTCTTTCTCTGGTCCCCAAGTCAGTGTTATATTTTGAATTTCTAATGGAATGAAGGTGTAGACCTTACTCATTCTCCCAAGGGTCGCTGCCTTTAATTTCCAAGAGGAGGAGTGTATGGCAGTTCCACCCTAAACTGTCGACCTGCCAGCAGCCAGGTACATATAAACTCTCCTTCTTGTTCAGTGTCCTGCTGCTCTTGCTTCAGAGCAGAGTCAATGGGAGAGGTCATTCTGCCTTAATGGTACTCAATGGACTGGTCATCGAGTTTACCTTGGCTGATATGCTAAGGAAGATTTTCATTTCTCCTGCAAATCTCTTTTATTTCTCCAACTGAACAGCATTAATAAAATATATTTTATTGCTTGTTTTCTTCTAATTTATTTATTAAAAGAACATTATTGTGCATATCTGGGCAGTACAGGTACTACTTTGGTGCAATTCTGTGTCCTCCTTTAAATGTACATTGCTTTTTAAATGTCTTTTAGTGGGAGAACATTTATACACTTAGAGGCTAAGTGGGATTATTAATAATTCTTTTGCTGGGTTGGAATGATTTCTCCCATTAATTCAAACATACTTTCTTTTTTATTGCAGCTAACTGGAATTGTTCTTCAGATACAAGCAAAGTTCAAATCTGTTTGATTTCATAATGATCCACTTCAACTTGAAATGATAGGATTAGAGCCTGGATTTTATAGTGTAGTTAATTTTTTCATAAAATGTGTTACTGAAACTTCTGTTGTTGTTGCTGTATGTCAAATTGCCTACTGCTGTAGTAAACAACCCACATGAACTGACAAGGTCTCCTGCCTTTGATGGAAACACAAGGTCTTGGGAGAAATTAACCAGGTTAAAGGGATTGTTATCAGAGTGATAGTTAAATTTTGAGGAAATGGGTGTGCCGACATTTAAGACATGAAAAAAATAGAGGTTCTTATAATGTTTATCTCTTGTACTTAATAAATTACCATAAAGCTAAGAAGTATTTGTAGAGCAGCAAGGGATCCATTCATCCCTTTCTTTTCTAGTTCTAACTGTCCCTATTTCTTTTTAATCCTTCCAATGGATGAGCTAATGATCCTATTGGTTTCAGCCTTTCTTCCTCTCTCGAAGAAATCATACACCACCAACATCCACAAGGAATTCCTTACACTTATCACAGTCTATTTTAAAATAGTTGGCAATAAATATACCAGACATCTAACTTACTTCCTAATGGTTTAGAATTGAAAAGGAAACCGTATTGACTCACTGACCTTGTATAACTCCTGGAGATCTTTAGCATGAGATATTTGAAAAATATTAATTCACTGTTGCCAGGTAACATCAGACACAGTCAGTCATCTAACCCTGGAGGAACTGACCAAAATTAAAAAATATATTTAAAATCCTACCCTTCTCTCCAAAGAGTAATTAGTGTGCCAGAGTATACATTGGTATTTATTTTCACACAAGCTGTTTTCCTTAAACTGTTTTATATTTTCTTATAAATAATTATAATTCTTAGGAGATATGCTAACCAGTTTGAGTATAAATTCTGTGTAAATAACCCCTTGTATTAATTTTTCAATTTCTAACTTTTAGACAACAATGATTTAAAAAAATGGTTTTAAAAGTTATTGAATAAACCAATAATCTGGAAAATTTCCTGTTGCTTTTATTTCAGACTTAGGTTCTATGTATGAGAAAGTAACTAGTTTGTGCTTAAAAAGTATTGGAGAACAGTGGTCTCTTGGTCTCTCAGTGAAGTCAATCAATAACTTCTTTGAGAACTGCAAGCTTGCAGGTTATTCCAATCAGGACTGTTGTGAGATGTAAAGTCAGAGGAAGTGTCCAGATTTGATCTTACATAGTGAATAACAAGTCAAATATTTCAGAATGTTATAGTTTCATTATTTCTAACTTAAAGCTTGAACTATAAAACAAGAGCAGAAAAATTGAGTTCAAAATCTTTGTTTTCAATATCATAAGATATCTTTTAATACTTAACTTTTCCTAAGAAATATTAATTGGGTAAAATAAGTCCACCAAATAATGACTGATTTTATTCTTTCTACTATTTGTGCTTTAATGTTTCAAGAAAACATATGATACAGCAAAATTTTTTGGAAAGAAAGGGCATGCTTTCAGAGGAGCATTTTAACAGCTTTGAAGCAATGCCCTTATTCATCTTGAGAGTTGTCTTTTAATTGATTGATATTGATTTATATTTAAAATAGTAGTAAATATTAGGGATATATAAGACTTACATTTTAACTAGGGTTGCATTGGCTAAGTTTGTTTTATTCATAGTTGTGAACACTGAACTTAATAACAAAACATGAACAGACATTTCTCCAAAGAAAACCTATACATGGCCAACAAACACATGAGAAAATGCTCTGCATCACTTGTCATCAGGGAAATACAAATCAAAACCACAATGAGATACCACCTCACACCAGTGAGAATGGTGAAAATTAATAATAAAGGAAACAACAAATGTTGGTGAGGATGTAGAGAAAGGGGAACCCTCTTGCACTGTTGGTGGGAATACAAGCTGGTGCAGCCTTTGAATACAAACAGTGTGGAGGTTCCTCAAGAAGTTAAAAATAGATACCTGGCCACCCAGCAATTGCACTACTAGATATATACCCTAGAGATACAAATGTAGTGATCTGAAAGGGGTATCTGCACCCCAATGTTCATAGCAGCAATGTCCGCAATAGCCAAACAGTGGGAAGAGCTGAGAAGTCCTTCAACAGATGAATGGATAAAGAAGATGTGTGTGTATGTGTGTGTGTGTGTGTGTGTGTGTGTGTGTGTGTAATATTCAGCCATCAGAAAGGATGAAAACCTACCATTTAGATTGACATGGATGGAACCGGAGTATATGAGGCTGAGTGAAATAAGTCAATCAGAGAAAGAAAATTATCATATAGTTTCACTCATATGTGGAATATAGGAAATATCACAGAGGATCATAGGGTAAGGGAGGGAAAACTGAATGGGAAGTCATCAGCGAGGGAGAAAAACCATGGGACTCTTAATTCTAGGAAACAAACTGAGGCTTGCTTAAGGGGAAGTAGGTGAGGGGATGGGGTAACTGGGTGATGGGCATTAAGGAGAGCATGGGATGTGATGAGCTCTGGGTGTTATACACAACTGATAAATTATTGAACACCACATCTGAAACTAATGATGTACTATATGTTGGCTAATTGAATTTAAATTTATATATATATATATATATATATATATATATATATAAATATTTCAATTTGACCCATAATAATGTAGCAATTTTCTATTTGTTTCTTTTTGGTTATACTATATCAGGGATGATCCTGAATATTTTATGAATCTCCTCCTTTAATCCCATTTAGCCCTGTGAGAGACAGACTGTCGTGGTCATCACATAAGAGATTAGGAAACTCAGATGGAGACAGACATATACTTCCCCAGGGCTGCACAAGTCAGTGGCAAAAATGTCATGTGAACCCAGGCTACCCCACATCAGAGTCTCTGCTCTTCTGGGCTAACCAGGGCTACCTAACTCTCAGATTTTAGAAAAATAATAGCTGTAATTTTATAGTTTCTATTAGATGCCAGAAAATGTGATTTCTCTGCAATATCTCCTTTAATCCTTTCAACAAATATTGCAAGGTAAGGAAAATCATTTACCCTCCTTAAACAAAAGAAAATATTGGTTCAGAATGTGAATAATTTATGCACTTGCTCAAAATTATGTTACCAACTGCCAAAACCTAGAACATAAAGCTTTGGGTTAAGTTAGCCTTAGGCCTTAGGTGTTTCAACCAACTCCGGAGTTTTACAACATTATTATTTTTCCTTTTAAAAAGTTACAGTGGAAGTGATGAAGCTGAGATTGTGGACAGATTTCAGAAGAAGTAGACAAACAGGGATCCCTGGGTGGCGCAGCGGTTTGGCGTCTGCCTTTGGCCCGGGGCGCGATCCTGGAGACCCGGAATCGAATCCCATGTCGGGCTCCCGGTGCATGGAGCCTGCTTCTCCCTCTGCCTGTGTCTCTGCCTCTCTCTCTCTCTCTCTCTCTCTCTGTGTGTGACTATCATAAATAAATAAATAAATAAATAAATAAATAAATAAATAAATAAATAAATAAATAAGAGAGAAGTAGACAAACAAAATCTAAGGTATTATTGCGAACCACATAAAGGACACAATTTTGAGTAACTGCAGATTATTGCCAGGAATAACAACACATGCAAAAAATTGAAACAAAGATAAGGAGCATGGTCAGTGTTGCAAGGTGGTTTCCTGGGCAACAGACTCTAGGTAGAGATTAACACGTGCAGAAGCTTTATGAGGAAATTATCTTGGGCATTACTTGTGACAGGGGGCAGGTGAGGGCTTAGGGAGAATTTGAGCAGTGATGCAATTGTAATAAAGGTCTAGCTGACTATACTGGGATCTCTGGACCTGGGATGGTCTTTTGGCATTTTCTTTTTTTGGAATATGAAACTCAGGCCCTTATAATCCAGCATTATTCAGTCGTAATCAGCTAAGGAAAATCACAGGCTTCCATTGGAAATAAGTGTGACTTTCAAAGGAAGCCAGTTTCTTTAGCCAAGGTAATTTCCAAAGAACTAAATTGGCTTGAACTTTCAGACTTTCTGGTCTGAAGTCAATAATAATTATTATAATTATATTAAATATAATCATATATATAACAATGTTATATATATATAATAATTATAATTATCATTTTTGGTTTGTTGTATGGGTACCTATTTTTCTTTTCCATGATTTTATGTTTTTCTCCCTTATTCACTTTTTCTAAGGTATTCATTTATGAAGGGCTTCAATGCTAATTTCTTTTTTTTAAGTTTGTGAGTGGGGTGGTGTGTTTATCTTGCATCAACTTCATTGATTCCTCATATTTGTATTTTTGTACTTATTATTAAATTTGTAAAATTTCAGGGGCACCTGAGTAGCTCAGTCTGCCTTTGGCTGAGGTTGTGATACCAGGCTTCCTGCTCAGTGGGGAGCCTGCTTCTCCCTCTCCTTCTCCTTCTGCTCCTCAGCCCCACTTGTGCTCTCTCTCACTCAAATAAATAAATAAATAAATAAAATCTTTAAAAATAAATTTGGAAAAGCTCAAACAATATTTGTTCAAATATTCTTTATATCACCCATCTCTTACTTCTCTGCTATTCCAATTATGCAAGGGGTTATACCTTTTCATGTGATGCCATAAATCACTGAGCTTCTAATTTTTATTAGTCATTAATGCAGTATTCTCTTGGAAGGATATGCGACCTTGGTGGGAAACTTGTTTTCAATTAGATAATCCAAAAGAGAGCATGCAGCTGGGGGCTATAATCTAGGAACATTCCCAGTAGCTGGAATATAAATCCTTTGTTCCTAATGGGGGATCCAGGCATTGTATCACAATCTACCATAAGGAGTAACTACAGAATTAATTCATCTACTCATTCATTTGTTTCTTGAATATCTTTACATTATCACATAGAGATGTTTCATTGTTATTATCTTGTTAGGCATTGCAGACATGTTGAAAAAAGAGATGAGATCCTGTTTTCAAGGACTTTAAAGCCAGTTAGAGTCATGGACTTGGTGGTGAGGGAAGTTTATCCAGAAGAGGAGAATAAAAAGCTGAACCTTATGTTAAAAGTAGCCAAGCAAAAGAGTGGGCCCAGATAGCATTTGAGGTGTAAGAAACAAAGTCTTGGAGGCAAAATTTTTGAAAGAAGTTCTTTTCTGGGAGGAGGTAAAAAGTAATATGAGCTAATGAGAAAGTTAAAATTATAGAATTCTATATGAGCTGTCTCCAGAAAGGGTCAATTTCTGAATCTCATTATGGTAACACAGCGTTTCATAATTTCTTCTGAATTAACACTGACTAGAAAAGTGTGTAAATGATAGTTCTAATTTCTTTGAAACCTCATGAGTTCTTATCATTTTAACTGTATTTTACACATGCTCCAATGTTGTATATCCACGTACGATTTAGTAGAAAATAATATTTTAAATATTTTTTATTAGGAAAAACATTGGTTAATCATACTAGAGTAAGCCCATCCCCACAAACCCACCCAAATCAACAAAATGATAACAAACATTGAAGAAAATATCTTTAGTAGGAATAGGAAACGGTGAAAATCTTGAATGCAGATAGAAAGCAAACATGCCAAATATGTGGAATGTGGATCAAAATAAAAAAGGGAGCTGACAAATGACACAGACATGCAGATCTTGAAGAGGAAGCAAAATTAAGTGTATGAATCCTAAGAGTCCTCCCCTGTAATCCAGCATTAGACTAATGAGATTTCAGAAATACTGAGTGTGCTGCTGAAGAGGGAGAGTGTGCACTGAGAGACCAATTTGACAATTAAATAGATATCAACACCCTTCTTAAAGGTGCCAAGTATATGCAATAGGGAAAGGACAGTGTCTTTGACAAATGATGTTAGGAAAACTGGACATCAATAGGCAAAGGAATGAAATTAGACCCTATTTTACACCATACACAAAAATCAACTCAAAATGCACTAAAGACTTAAATGTAGGACCTGAAACTGCAAAACACCTAGAAGAAAACTTAGAGGAAAAGCTTCTTGACATTGATCTTGGCAATGTTTTCATGGATATGACACAGAAAGCATAGGCAACAGAAGCAAAAGCAGACAAGTAGGATTATCTCAAACTAAGATAGTTTCTGCACAGCAAAATAGATAATCAGTAGAGTCAAAAGGCAGCCTATGCAAGGGGAGAATGTATTTGCAAACCATATATCTGATAAAAGGTTAATTTCCAAAATATATAAGGTGCCTCTACAGCTAAATAGGAAAGAATAAAAATAAGTAACCCAATTAAAAGATGTCTAAAGAAGACATACATTCAACAGATATATGAAAAGTTGTATAACATCACTACTCATCAGGGAAATGCAAATCAAAATCTCAATGAGATTATCACCTTCTGCTTTTTAGGATGACTGTCATCAAAACCCAAAAGTGGGACACCTGGGGGGCTCAGCTGTTAAGTGCCTGCCTTCAGCTCAGGGAGTGATCCTGGAGTCCTGGCATTGAGTCCACATCAGGCTCCCTGCATGGAGCCTATGTCTCTGCTTCTCTCTCTCTCATGAATAAATAAATAAAATCTTAAAAAAAAAAAAACCCAAAAGATGACAAGTGTTGATGAGGTTGTGGAGAAACTGAATCCTTATACACTGTTGATGGAAATGTAAAATAGTGCAGCCACTTACGGACAACAGTTTGGAAACTTCTCAAAAAATTAAAAATAGAACTACCATAAAATTACTCAATCCCACTGCTGGATATATGTCCAAAGGAAATGAAATCCTACCATGCTGTTCATGAGAGCATTATTCAAAAAAGCCAAAATATGGAAACAACCCAAAAGTCCATTGACAGAATTTAATGGGATATTATTCAACCTTAAGAAAAAAAGGAAATTCTACCTTTTGTTTTGACATGAATAGACCTGGAAGACATGTTACATGAAGTAAGTTAGGCACAGAAGGATGGATACTGCATGATTTTGCTTATATGAGGAATCCAAAGTACTCAGATTTGTAAGAGCAGGACATAGAATGGTGGTTACCAGGGAATGGGGACAGGGATAAATGGAGCATTGTTGTTCAGTGAGAATAAAGCTACCATTATGCAAGGTGAATACCTTCTAGAGATCTGCTGTACCACTTAGTGTCTGTAGATAATATGGTATCGTGTACTTAAGCATTATTAAGAGGTTAGATCTTATGTTAAATGTTCTTCACACACACACACACACACACATACACACACACACATACATACACCTCAAGACCAAAGGGACACAAGTAAACTTTTGGATGTGCAAGCTTATCAAATTGTATACTTTATTGTGTGCATTTTTTTTTGTATATCGATCATATTTCAATAAAGCTGGCATAAAAAAAGCAAAGCTGGAAACGACTTTGAGAAGCATAATTTTTCAGTTCCCAAAATCTTAAAATGTAAATAAATGATTTATATTTTCCCAAAACTGGATGGAGTTTGAAGGGTAAGTAGTGAGTGGAAGGAGGTGGGAGTCTGACTCATTTCCCTTTTGGAAGCCCTGCCTCCTATATCTGTGGAGATTGGGATATCCTGGTACAAAGAGCTTACAAAAATAGATTTTTCAGTGAGCAACACAAATTGCTTAATATCCCAAACTAAATGTTAAGGATCTAAACTAAATGATGTAGTCTTGGTAAGGCTTTTTTAGAAGAGCAAAGCAGAACTTAAATTGACAGAATTATCTGTTTCACTTTCCATGAACGTCCCTGTGTCATTCTTTGTTCCAATCAAAGTTGAATATGGGTCAGAAAAGAAATAGCATAATGTTATTCATAAATACTCTAAAAAAAAAACAAAGAAAATGAAAAGCGAGGAAAGCAGAGTAAATAAAAGGTAGATGAAAACATCTCAAGAGGGATTTTATTAAGACATGGCATAGATTTGAGAGAAATGTTGCTTTATAATCTCAGTGAAATGACAACATATATTTTTTCTTTCTTTCTTTCTTTCTTTCTTTCTTTCTTTCTTTCTTTCTTCTTTCTTTCTTTCTCTTTCTTTCTTTCTTTCTTTCTTTCTTTCTTTTCTTTCTTTCTTTCTTTCTTTCTTTCTTTTCTTTCTTTCTTTTTCTTTCTTTCTTTCTTTCTTTCTTTCTTTCTTTCTTTCTTTCTTTCTTTCTTTCTTTTTTTCTTTTTCTTTCTTTCATTGAAGTTCTATTTGTCAACATATGGTATAACACCCAGTGCTAATCTCATCAAGTGTCCTCCTCAGTGCCCCCAACCCCCCGCTTGCCTCCCTTTCCACTACCCTTTGTTCATTTCCCAGATTTAGGAGTCTCTCATGGTTTGTCTCCCTCTCTAATATTTCCCACTCAGTTCCCCTCCTTTCCCTTATAATCCCTTTTACTATTTCTTATATTCCCCGTATGAGTGAAGCCATATGAGGATTGTCCTTCTCTGATTGAGGAGAAGCATAATACCCTCCAGTTCCATCCATATCAAAGCAAATGGTGGGTATCCGTCCTTTCTAATGGCTGAGTAATATTCCACTGAATACAAAGACCACATCTTCTTTATCCATTCATCTATCGATGGACACCGAGGCTCTTTCCACAGTTTGGCTACTGTGGACATGGCTGCTACAAACATTGGGATGCAATCATCTCTCTTCTTCTGCCTGGTGTAGGTTTCTCCTGTTGTTCTTTCTCCAGTTCCTTTAGGTGCAAGGTTAGCTTGTGCATTTGAGTTTTTTTCCAATTTTATGAGGGAAGTTTGTATTGTGATGTATTTCCCTTCTAGGGCTGCCTTTTCTGTATCCCAAAGATTTTGAATGGTTGTATCTTCATTTTCATTAGTTTCCATGAATCTTTTTAATTCTTCTCTAATTTTCTGGTTGACCCATTCATCTTTTAGTAGGATGTTCTTTAACCTCCACCTGTTTGGGTTTCTTCCAAGTTTCTTTTTGTGATTCACTTCTAGTTTCAAAGAACTGTGGTCTGAAAATACACAGGGGACAAAACCAATCTTTTTGTATTGGTTGAGACCTGACTTGTGACCTGGTATGTGGTCTATTCTGGAGAAAGTTCCAGGTGCACTTGAGAAGAATGTGTAGTCAGTTGCATTCAGATGGAAAGTTCTGTATATACCCATCTTGTCCAGTGTATCATTTAAGGCCCTTGTTTCTTTGGAGATATTGTGCTTAGAATACCTGTCATTTGCAGAAAGTGCTGTGTTGAATTCTCCCAGTATTAGTGTATTATTATCTAAGCATCTCTTTACTTTGGTTATTATTTGATTGATATACTTGGCAGCTCCCACATTTGGGGCATAAATATTCATGATTGTTAGGTCCTCTTGTTGGATAGATCCTTTAAGTATAATACAGTGTCCCTCTTCATCTCTTACTATGGTGTTTGGGATAAACTTTAATTTATTTGCTATGAGGATTGCTACCCCAGCTTTCTTTTGGGGACCATTTGAATGGTAAATGATTCTCCACCCTTTCATTTTCAGGCTTGGAGGTGTCCTTAGGCCTAAAATGAGTCTCTTGTAGACAGCATATAGAGGGGTTTTACTTTTTTATTCAGTCTGATACCTTGCATTTTTTGATGGGATCATTTAGCCCGTTCATATTCAGAGTAACTATTGAAAGATACGAATTTAGTGTCATCGTATTACCTGTTCAGTCCCTGTTTTTGTGGATTATTTCTTTGGGCTTCCCCTTTCTTTTACAGGGTTCCCCTTAATATTTCTTGCAGAGCTGGTTTGGTGGTTGGTCACATATTCTTTCAGTTTCTGCATATCTTGGAAGCTCTTTATCTCTCCTATTCTGAATGAGAGCCTTGCTGGATAGAGTATTCTTGGCTGCATGTTCTTCTCATTTAGGACCCTGAATATATCTTGCCAGCCTTTCTGGCCTGCCAGGTCTCTGGAGAGGTCTGCTGTTAATCTGATATTTTTCCCTATATAAGCTAAGACTCTCTTGTCTTCCACTGCTTTAAGGATTTTCTCTTTATCTTTAGAACTTGCAAGTTTCACTATTAAATGTCGAATTATTGAATTGTTTTTATTGATTTTTTTTGGGGGGGGTCCTCTCTGTCTCTTGGATCTGAATGCCTGTTTCCCTCCCCAGATTTGGGAAGTTCTCAGCTATGATTTATTCAAATATACTTTGTGGTCCCCTCTCCCTCTTGGCCTCTTCTGGAACCCCAATTATACATAAATCCTTCCTTCTCAGGCTATCATTTATTTCCCTAAGCCTTTCCTCATGTCCTCATGATGTCTTAAGTGTTTTTCTCTTTTTTCCTCAGCTTCCTTCCTTATCATCAAATTGTCTCCTCTGTTGCTCACTCTTTCTTCCACCTCATTAACTCTAGCAGGACATCCAGTTTGGATTGCATCTCATTTAATCTATCTTTAATTTCAGCTTGATTCGATCTCAATTCTGCAGTAACAAAGTCTCTAGAGTCCTTTACGCTTTTTTCCAGAGCCACCAGTAGCTTTATAATGGTGCTTCTGAATTGGCTTTCTGACATTGTATTGAAATCCATATTCTGTAGCTCTGTGGCAGAGAGTACTGTTTCAGGTTCTTTCTTTTGTGGTGAATTCTTCCTTCTAGTCATTTTGTTTAGTGCAGAGTGGCTGTATGAGTGGTCTGAATCAAAAATATCAACCATGACTCAAGTAAAATACAACCTAGATGATTCCAAAGAGGTCAAAGACTAGATAATGAAAAAGAAGATCAGAACAAAATAAAATAAAAGGACCACTAAAGTGAAAAACAAATCTTAAAACAATGTAGCAAAAAATAAAAGGCCAAAAACCTCAAAGAAGAAGAAAAAGGAAAGGAAGAAAAAAAAAGTAAAGAAGAAAAAGAGGAAAAAGAAAAAAAAGGGTCTGGGAGATGGTGGTGGTGAGGAAGTGGTAGTGGAGGGAGAATGTAGTCTATCTGAGGGTCCTAGAGGGTGATCCTCTTGTTTCTTAGTGTATTTTGTTCTGTATGTTAGAAGATGCTCAGTCCTAAATTTATGTAAATGAGGAATACTAATAGAAAGCCCCAACATTGAACACCAAAACACGCAAAAGATAAAAGAGGGAGGCCGACTGGGAGTGAAGATAGAATATAATCTAATAGAATGAACCACTTGGTTCTGGGTGCATGCTGGTCATGTTTAGAAGGTCAGTATTGTAGAACAAAATGAGGCAGAAAAAACAAACAAACAAACAAACAAACAAAAAACCCCATGTATTACGTATCTCCCAAAATTAAATTGAATACATTGAAGGGAATCCAGAAGTGAAAAATATATCTAAGACATGTAACTGTAGAAATATAAAAGTCAAAAAGGAAAAAACTTAAAAATGAACAGCTAGTAAAATATTGTACTGAAAGTGGAAAAAGAAAAAAATATTGTAAATTTTTAGTCTGATATAAATACGAGTCATAATGGAAAAAAGAGAAAAAAGGTACCCTCTAGTTGTATATACTATTTTCCCTTGATTTTTCTCTCATTCCTGGAGCTTTCCAGCACTGCTCGGTCCAGAGCTTGCTCTTCCTGCGTCTTCCAACTGGTCTCTGGGGGAGGGGCCTGCTGTGCTGACTCTCAGGTGTGTGCACCTGGGGGAGCTGCTGACCCCAGGAGGCCCCTGCTCCCTGGTTCTGACCCCCCAGGCACAGGGTAACACCAGGAGGAACAGCACCACTGGCGGCGCCAGCTCCCCAGCCTTGGAGTCAGCTCCCCAGTAACCCCCGGGGCTCCCAGTCCACACTGCCTAGGTGCTCCGGGGCGGGGTGGGGGGGCGCTGACCTACACAACTGGGGGTGCCTGGCGGGAGGAGCCTCCTCCTTGTCCTGCGCCCTCTCTGCCCCCACCTGTCCCCGGGGGGAGCGCAGGATGGGAGCTGTGTCCCCGACGCCCTGGGATCTCGGGCCTGTGCTGCTGGACCCGCACTCCTGGGACCGGGGCTCAGCCCCCCACCTCCCCCTCAGCCGCCTCCTGACCCTCGGCTTCTCCCGAGGCCCGCGGGGTGCGCTCCAGCCCTTTACGGAGACCCGCAGCGGCGTGGGTGGGCTTACTCTGGGCGTGGGCGTCCCCGCACCCCCTCCTGGGATCCCGCCCGAGTTCCCTGCTGAGCGCTTTCCACCCGGAAAACCTCCTGTGTGGATTTTTCAAGTTCCCGCGTCTCCAGGGCAGGGCTCTCCTGTGGCAGAGGCTCTCACAGCAGGAGGTAAAGATTGAGCACTGACTGAAGGGAATAGTAAGACCTTCCGAGAATGAAACACTCTAGAAACAATCTAACAGAGTCATCATGACAGAGGACAGAGCCAGGGATATGATAACAAAGGAAATCAAATCCCAGTGACACAGAAAGAACAAAAGATACGAAGTTGTAGAGGACGTGATGGATGTGAGCAGAGCAAAAGGGATCCAGTGGTGGTTCTGGACTCCCAAGCATTAAAAAAATGCCATCAAATAAATATTCAAATCTCTAATGGAAGGTAACTGCTGAAGCAAAGGCAGGCTTGAATCTAAAGATCAAAAGTCATATAGAATATGGGTTGGGAAATGAGGAGTGAGAAATAGGAGTTTGAAAAATAGAGCTGTCAAAAAAGAAGCCACATCCTGATTGTATTGTAAGGAATCCCAAAATTGAGGAAAATATTAGTATGACCACAGATTTTCCTATATTTAGGAAACATAATGTTATATATAATATTTCCTTTTAACACTTAGAGTAGAGAAACATCTACAATTTTTGAGGACAGTACTTCTAAAGAGTTTTATGTCATCTAAATTATCTTTCAAATATAAAGTAAAAAATATACGCTCTCAATTTTTCAAGAGTTTAGAGGACTCTTGATAATGAATATGGAAGCTAGAAATAGAATAATAAGATGGCTGGTGGAAAACATTGCATCTTTTTATAGAGACCTGAAGTTAATTAATTGTAAGACATACCTTTTATATAATAAAATATAAGTACTGTAAAGAATAACAAAATAATTATATAAAGTTTTGAAATAGGGAAATGTCAAAGCAGTATAAATGCAAACATTTCACCATTGATCATAGTAGGGGGCTGGTCACTAATTTAATGCCAAAAATCAACGTTAGAAAAGATTCTGACCTCTTGATGTTTTCCATAATTATTTTTTCATAACTCTAAAGAGATCTCCTAGTAACTCATATTACATTTCATTAACATTAAGAAGCCATTAAAAAAAGAAACCATTAATAATGAGGTGCACCACTATTTTATTTAGCACTAATGAAGAGAAATAAAGGCTACAAATAAACTATGACACATTATTAAGATGTCCTTGACTGTAAGAGCCATTCTGATTTCAAAGACCTTAGAATGTAGAAACTCAAGAATCTTTAATTGATACAGCACCCTCTGTCTTTTGGTGAAGAAGCATTTATCTGAAGTTCAAAAATTATTTTAGTTTCACCTTAATATCTACATATTATATCTGAGTAACATTGAGTTTAAGATTTTTGTTTAAAAATAACATTATAAGGCATCCCTGGGTGGCGCAGCGGTTTGGCGCCTGCCTTTGGCCCAGGGCGCGATCCTGGAGACCTGGGATCGAATCCCATATCGGGCTCCCGGTGCATGGAGCCTGCTTCTCCGTGTGCCTGTGTCTCTGCCTCTCTCTCTCTCTCTCTGACTATCATAAATAAATAAATTTAAAAAATAAAAATAAAAATAACATTATATAATGTCATTTACATTTACTCTTATACTCCTTTCTACAATATATATATTTATATTCTTTCTCTCCCTCTCCTATCTATTCATTCATCTGTCCAACTATCCTCACATACGTCTATCAATAGAAAAATTCATGTAATTTTGCATCACAGATAAATCAAAATTTATTCATGTGATTGTATTTAATACATATGTATGTGTATTTCCATATGTGGTTTCCTTTGTTCTTTTGTTCTTTCCTTGAAATTTTTATAATAGACATCTATCAAATTTGCAAAAATATCATTATTCTTAGAAAAATTGCTTTCTGTCCAGGAATAACAATACCAAAAAATGTCTTGCCATTTTTCTTACAAGATATTGTTGCATTATCTACCAACTACAGAGATTTATCTTGATATTCATAGATGTGATCCTGCACATACAGTTTGGTGTCCAGGCCATTTTTTTCTGCCTCTTTTTGTCTCATAACATTTCTGAGAAGTGAAATATATATATATATATATACATATATATGTATATACATGTATACACACACATATATACACTATTTGTTTTCACTGTTCTATATCTGAAAAATCCCTGCAGATCAATTTTCAGAAAACTGCAAAAAAATAGCCAAATATAAAGAATAGTGTTTTCTGGATGTTGAAATGCTGGTAGACATTTTTATTGGTTTATCTTCTTGCTGATAGATTGAGTTGCTCAGTCCTATGGCAGATTATCAGGGACTGTGATCCAGGCTAATCAATTTACTGCCTCAGAGAAATACTTGTCATATGATTGTTATAATTGATAGTTGACTTTATGATATGTTTATTTTGCAAGTAGTAATCGAATTTTAATTATATGTAAATAAGCAATGATCAAGTTATTCTTGGTCCATAAAATTAAATTTGAGCCAAGTCAAGAGGGGCATGGAGAAGAAGCATAGAATTCTGGCACTGTCACCTATTAAAAGTATGTTACTGGAAAATTTATTTAACTTCCAAAACTTCACATTTTTCATCCATAAACAAGTGTTTTTGTGAAGAATAAATGATAAAAAGTGTATGAAAGCATTAGCTATGCCATATATAGCACGCATATGAAACAAAAAGGTAATGTTCTCCATTAACCAAAGCAACCCTGTAGCCAGAGAAGGAGGGAAGGCAGTAAAATGACCCCAGAGTGGGCCTGCATGAGAAGTAAGGGGCTGCAGTAGAATCCCCACCTTGAAAAAGATGGAGTTGGAGTTCCAGAAGGGGCAGAGACCACCCTTAGCTGAGAACTGGACCCAGGTACTCACTGCCTTGGGGACATGCATCCTCCAGCCATGTGAAACTTGTAGCCTCTATACTGCCAACTTAGAGCCTACTCAGAACTGTGGGACTCAGTGATCTGGAGAGTATAATTATAAAAGAGCCAGAGGAGAAATGGCATTCTCAAGGTTGTCTTCAAATACAGAACTTCTGCCTCTGTTTTTGTGGAGAAAATAACTCAATCATATGGCATGTAGAAAACTAACAATATGCAACATAGAAACAAGCACACAAATTTAGTTCAGAAAGGATGTGAAAACTTAAGTATCAGGGAAAACTTGAAATAAGTATATTTATAATTCACAAGCATATAATGGAAGGACGAGTGTCTAAAATGGAACAGTATCTATGAAACAAAAACAGAATAATTGGATAGAACACCTAAGCAACAATAATGGCAAGAAAAAGGAAACATAACAAGTAACCACAACTCTGAAACTTTATTTTTATTCACTTGTCTTCCCATGTGTAATAAAAACAAGTTCTCCACACCTGTTGACTCTAGCATTGTTTTACCGCTATGTTAAGCCCATGGCAAGGTGATACAAAGAGATCTGGAAGTAAATTCTGGATCTTTACTTGTGTGCCATATAAGTTTGGAGAATGTGCTTAAAATCCCTATGACTTCAAGTTCCTCATTGGAATAGTGTTAAGAAATAGTAACTCAGGGACGCCTGGGGGGCTCAGCCGTTAAGCATCTGCTTTTGGCACAGGGCATGATCCTGGAATCCAGGATCAATTCCCACAACAGGCTCCTTGCAGGGAGCCTGCTTCTCCCTCAGCCTGTGTCTCTGCCCCTCTCTCGCTGTCTCTCATGAATAAATAAATAAAAATCTTAAAAAAAAATAGTAACTCAGTGGGGGAACATTGAAGATTAATCAGCTAATGTTTATTTCATAATAAACCCATCATATTAACTTTAATTACTGATTAACAGTGTTTAGCCTTGAAATGAGCCTTCCAAATTATTCATTATTTTTTAATAATTTTAATGAACAATGGACTCATTATGTGTGGTAGCTTTGTTTGTTTTTTACCCATTACTAAGACTTTTTTTTTACATGAAGGAAAATGAAATTATGAAATACCAACTTTAAAATCCCCAACTGGCACCCTCTTCCAGGTAAGCAAGTGTACTTTTTAATGGTTTCGCAAATCATTCTTCATTACACAACAAAATTGTCAAGATGGAAACTTACTCAAACAATTGTACAATGTTCTTTGTGTTTGTTTTTTGTTGTTGTTGTTGTGTTGTTTTGTTTTGTTTTCACATTACACTCCTAACTCTTGGCAGGGCTACTGGTGAAAAAGATCCTAATTTGTGTTGATTTAATTGACAAATGAAAGAAAATCATGAGGAATATTGTATGAAATCTTTCCATAATCTGGAATACATTGATTTCTTTTTTCTCTTTTTACAGTTTTAACTTAAATTCCAGTTAGTTGACATAGGGTGTAATATTATGGAATTCAATGATTTCTTTTGATTTCAGTCTGCATTTGAAATTCTCCATGTCTTTTGGGCATAAAAACAAATATGGTTCTTAGGAGTTCTATTTATCACATTATCCGTGTGAAACTCTACAATTTGCAGCAAAGATATAGTATTATTTTGCATTTGCAATTGATTCAATAGTTTTGGGTACATTGCTACACAAAATTGAAACAAATATATTTGTGGAATATTTTAGTCATAAAATTCTAGAAAGTGTATTAATGTTCAGTTCAAATATTTTAAAAAATTATTTTCATATAAAGTAAGTTTGCAGCATACATACATTAAAGGGTTTTAGAACTAAACATATTGCAACAAAAACATGCTATTTTTTCATACCCATTATGAATATTCAAGACACTTGATCATATTAATGCAAAACTACTTAAAATTGTATGGGAAAGTTTTAATTTTATATCTCTTTATAACGAATTTATGTATTTGACTGCCAATGAGCTGCTTTAGATTTATTTTGAATTGTGAATTACCACTTACATCTCGATGGTTTTTAAAATTATGATTAGCAGAGAAAATGTATGCTATAAATTATAAATGTATATGTAGATAGAATAATGTTAGAAAAATAGTTTCAAAATTTTCAGATGGGCCAAACTCTTGAAAACATAGCCTCATTCACATTTCTCTTAAAATAGGTCATAGTTTTACTATCATTAGATTCCCCCTTAAAAATATAAGCTGAATACAAAATACTTTTCAGATTATATTTTTGATGATTGGTTCAGCAAATCAAATTATGCATACTTTGTAAGGAAGGAAGATTTTTATGCTTAAATTTTCATAACAAATTACAGAGAGTTTCTTAGGGGAACAGTGACATCATGTTAATGTACTCCACTACAAACTTCTCAAAAATAGGATGTTCAAAGGACAACATCTATTGTTTACAGGTCTGCTTCCTGAAGGAGGAATGATGCCATCAGGGTAGAGGGCATAGCATTTTCTCCATTAGAGTGGAAAGTCTTTTCTCCAAAATGGTATTCCTCACAAAAACCTATAATCTTAGTCTAATCATGAGGAAAAGATCAGATAAATACATATTGAGGAGTATTCTACAATATACCTGATGAGTACTCCTCAAAACCATTAAAGGACTCCTCAAAGTCATTAAAACAGGATCTTAGAAACTGTCACAGCCAAATGAAGGCTAAGGCCACATGACAGCTAAATGCAATGCAGTATCCTGGGAAGGGCCCTGAGACAGATAAAAGGACATGAGAGAAAAACTAAGGGCATTTGGATAATTTTGCTAATAATATACCAACATTGTTTTATTAGTTCTGACAAATACATCATACCAATATAAGCTGTGAACCATAGGGGAAATAGTGGTACCCAGGAAATCTCTATACTATCCATACACCTTTTCCACAAATGTAAACATATTTTAAGGTAAAAAGTTTACTTTAAATAGGTGATGGGGATGTGCCTGGGTGACTCAGTGAGTTAGGCATCTGACTTGATTTTGGCTCAGGTCATGATCTCAGGGTCTTGAGATTGAGCCCCACATCGAGCTCTGTGCTGGATGTGGAGCCTGCTTAAGATTCTCTCTTTCCCTCTCCCTCTATATCCTGCCTCCGACCCGCTCATGAGTGCACTCTCTCTCTTTCAAAAAATAAAATAAATAAAAATAAATAAAAATAAATAAATAGGACATGGGGATTAAGGAGTGCACTTGTTTTGTTGAGCACCGGGTATTGTATGGAAGTGTTGAATCATTATATGGTAGACCTGAAACTAATATTACACTACATGTTAACTAACTGGAATTTGAATAAAAACTTTTTAGAAGTTCTCTTTAATAAAAAAATAGAAGATGAAGTTGACATCTGGCAACATTGGGCTCCTCATACTAATGAAGGGGTTACTGTACTGGCTGCAGAATTAATCCCATCATATCAAAGAAAATTGCATTGCTATTACACAATGAGAGAAGGAGGTGCATACCTGGAATATAAGATACTGTCTGGGACACCAGTCAGTAGTCCCACGTTCCAGATAGCAATTAATGGAAAACTACGGAAACATCAAAGAGCCAGGACTGGACTCCTAATGGCTCAGAAATTGCAGAGATGAAGATGATTTGAGTCCCTCATCAGACAAAGAACCACACCAAGATACTTGCAGATGATGAAGAAAATAAGCCACGAGAATAAAAGAACAAAGGAAGAGCTCTGCCCATGTGAACAATTGTGGAAATGAGGATTGTAATAGTTCTGAGTTTTCTGCCTTATTTTGGTGTGAATGTATTAAAATACGATTAACCAGTTTTTCCCTTCTTCCATACACCTATCAACTCCCAGAGGAGTGTGAGTAGTAAATAATCTTAAATATTAGTATTCAGGATACAGCATATTCAAGAGGGTATGACTCAGCTAAAAGAGGAGAGAAGGTCACCTGAAGGTAGATAATGAAACTGTGCATCATTTTGGGGGAGAGGTTAGAATGTTCCATGTATGAGAAAAAGCAGAGACATTGCAGGGGAAAGCATTACTCTATGAACTTGAAAATTAGATGTGGTTAAAGAGGTGTGCATGGATGCCAAGGCAAGAGGTTGACTGTGGTAGTGTCGAATTATGTCAACTGAACTATGTTTCCCAGAATTCTCTTTATTGTATATTGGATTTAAGAAGTTGTGCAAGATGTGAAAGTAAATGGGACCAGCAACCATTGCGGTTTGAAGATCTCCATGGGACACAGAAGTGCTGTCACTCCTGCACGTCCTCTCTGATATACCAGCTGGTTAGCCCAGCAGGTGCTCTTCCTTCAGAATCTCTACACCCTGGGCAAGGGTGAGAAGGTTGCCAGCTCCTTCTGCAGACACTTCCACAGTCAAAGTTGGAGACAATGAGACACCTACACAGGTCTCCTTTTGTCCTTGAGGGTTTCAGTTCATATTAATGGGTTTGAATTTGTTGCTCATCCAACATTTTTTTCTGGACTCATAGCACTGGCTCCAGGCTACCACAATAGCTAGAGGCTTTCCAAAAGCTTCTTTGTGAGTTTCTGCATTGTCAGGATGAATCACTACAGTTAATGCCCTATTTCATGTCATGCATAGTAGTTTTGTTTCTCTGATCAGACCCTAACCAATATAAAACATGCAAAGGAAGGAGGTGGAAGGAGTCCTAGCTTGTTAAATGCTTAGAGCTGATGGATGGACCTTAATGGGAAGCCAGGGGACACATAAAAGGGTCACTAATCAGATAATTTGGGGAAGCAGGCTGCATTCTCCTTGCCAGTACCCCAACACTGCCTTAAGAAGCAGAGCTTAGCAAGTGTGTTTGAGTAAGAATTGAAGTAGCTAGCAGAAGACGGAACTGTAAAGAGTGTATCCCAGGAAGATAGTAGCACCTTGAAGAGACAAGGAGCTTTGAGAAGCAGCAATCAAGATGCTAACTTATCCCAGTAGGCAGCATGGCCTTTCCCAACCTGCACAATTACAAGAAACAAGATCTTGTATTCAATCACATCTGTATTCAAAGACAAATGAACAAATGACAAATGATTATCAAATTAAAAGAGAAGTGGAAAAATCAAACCTTACTAATTACTTGAAGAAAAGCAGTAACCCGAAAGAGCCATCAACCTTAACCAGCAGAAGAATTAACACAAGACTGCTCAGGAGCAATCCCAAAGCATTTAGAGATTTAAAATAAATGTATTTAGAGACAAAGGACATGACTTAATTCCCACAAAGCATAGTGTTACAAAGTAGGAAAAAAAAACATATGTTGAAACTTAAAATATTATTGTCAATGAGTTAAAAATGAAAACAATCTAATACAGAGGATAAAAAGCAGAATGAAGAGACTGAAGTTCATCCACATGGGAATATGAATTGGATTCATAATGAATTTTTATTAAATACATTGAATGTAGGATGACAAAAAGCAAAATCTTAAATATTCTCAGGGAAAGAGAATTTGAAACTGGATTCCTCTACCCAGCCATTCTAGAAGTTGTGAGGAAGGACAACCGAAAACATTTGGTGGGGATGGTGGTAGGTGAGAAAATTGGAAATAATGCTAAGATTATTTTCTTGTTCAGAGATAAAATACAGACACTGTTCAACTCCAGACTGCACTGGAAAACTATATTTTTAAGTGTGAGATGAATGAAACCAGGAAAATGTGTTCAAATCACTAAAGGAAAAAAAAAAAAAAAACAAGGAAAAGGCAAAATAGAAACCAAAACATGAACTAAGACAGTGGGAATGCAATCAGGCAAATCAATATAATGGTAAGGATGAATTGGAGATAATCTCAGCGCTTCAAATGACTAAGCAAACCCTGTGCGATAGGCTATTTTCAAGGGACTCTAATTTAAAGTAGAAGAACTAAAGCATATGAAAATACTCGAATGGAAAGACTGGCTGTATAAAGACCAATAAACCACATATTGTAATACTGATGTCAGGTGAAATACAAAGCAAAAAGTTTTGCAAGGGTTGAGAGAATGCGTCTGAAAAGGGTGAAGGCTTTGCAAATGGGAAGCATCCACTAGGTCAGCGAATACAAGTGACACCAAACGGAAGAAGGTTGGACAGAGGTTTTGAGGATACTCTTATTATGACAAGAAAGGGGCTGAAAACAAGATGGACCCAGTGTAAACCATTCTGGAATGTGGGAAGAAGTGGGGAGTTAAGTCTTAACAGATGAGTTCATTGGAGAGTTTGCAAACCCCTGGGCATGCTGGCCCCAGAGCTGGCTGTCTTGTGGAGGAGGTCCTGCAGCTGTAATAGATCCAGGCTCCCCTCACCCTCCCTGTGGCCAAGTATCAGACACAGAAGTGGAAAAGGCCTTTAGAGAGGGCTCTGAAGAAAAGTATCCCTTTCTTAAGGTATTGAGGTCACATTCTGTTTGGTGGCAGGCATTCTCAAAAGGAGGGCATTCTCTGGGGGTTGGCTGGTCTGAGCTTCTCCCACTAAAGCAGGCCTCTCAAGACATTTGCCTCAACAAATGTTCTTGAAACTAGTTCATCACAGCATCTTTCCTTGTGGGAAGGTAAGGAAATACAAGAGAAGAGAATTATGAGATTCTACTACTAAACATCAATCTTTGGTGAATTCAGTGTTCAAATGGTAGAAATTAAAATGCAAAAAATTGAAGGAAACTCGTTCCTTGTGGAAGTAGATGTGGTGGAGTCCATGCACTCACAGACACTTACACACATTCATACCTGTGGATAAACCTTGAAGATACGCCTACCATATCCTCTGAGAGTTCAGAGATGGCTAGAAACAAACCTGGTGGCATATATGGAGGTAGGTGAGAGGGTTTGGGAGAGGTGGATTGCCCCTGGAGTGCATCCCGGTAGTTTCTCATTTGGTATCACGGACTCTGCGCAATGGGAATCCTGGCTCTACCATTTACTGGTTTTGTGATACTTGTATGCAAAATAGCATGATAATGGTATTTAATTCACAGGGCTATTGTGAGCATTAAATCAGTGAATCTAAGTAATGTGCCTAGCCTTTCATTTGGTTCACTGAATGCTCAATAACTGTTACTATTATAATTATCTTTCTTTTCCCCTACTTGGTTATTTGCCAGAAGACGAAAGAACAAATAAACAAACACATATCTGAAATGTGAAACCTGACAAGTAGTGAAATTTTAATAGAGACTTCTGTTAAACAAACGATATATATATATATAGGCAGACAGGAAGACAGTAGATCTCTATATAAATATATCTGCTACATATAGTTGGTATATACAGTCTCATAGAAAGTTCTTCACCAGAGGAACACATTTATTTATAATATTACCTCCTATAAGATTTAAAATAGATTATCAATTTATATAACCTCTAATATGCCTGTCTGATGATGACTACTAATAATAACAATAAATCTTTCAGAACAAATCTGGGTCTCAATACTTTCGTATTTATTCTGAAAACAAAATCCAATTTTTAAATATCCTAGTTTGGAAAGCAATGTTTTGACCATTTTGCATATAAAGGTGCTACTGAAAAGTTGGATTTATTTTTCTTACTAGAGATAAATATAATATGGTTATTTTTCTTTCAGATGCATTAACTTCTTCACGTGTTTCCTGGGATGATAAATACCAAATACTATTTCCCATCTCTGTTTTCTTCCCTCAATCATCTTCCTCTCTGTTTACCCTTCCTCTCTGCCTCTCTCTCTCTATATATAACAGAAATTTCTCACAGAATATAGCACACTTTTTGTTTCCTGCTAGAGAAGGGCGTAAATGAATATTGTGAGATATTTTAAAATGCAGGGTACAAATAATCTATTCTAAAGCAAAGAGCAAAAACTTTTTTTTATTTTTTAAGTTTTATTTGAAGTGTAGCAAACCATAATAAAAGGAGGAAAGTCTTAACTGAACAGTTCAATGATTACTATAGCAAACTCATAATCTAGAGCAGGCCATCACACTGAGCATTTTAGAGCTCAGAGGGGCCTTTTGTGTCTCCACCCAGATGTTAATCTATCACATATTCAAAAGAAAAGAACTATCATTAACTCTTAAAATAGGATTTTATCTGTTTATGACTTGAAAGACATTGAATCATAAAATTGGATTTTTTTTGTATGTGTGTCTCACATCCTTCACACAAGACTTTCATATTATTTAAATCGCTTCATGATGTTATTGTATGTTCTTCATGTGCTCACTAGGAGGCAATCCATTGCTGTTTAGCATTTGCATTGTTTCCAATATTGGCTAAGAGTAATTCCGCTCTGAACTTTCTTGTACCTGTGTTTTGAGACCCACATGCATTAATTTCTGTTCAAAACCTTGTGAAGGGGGATCCCTGGGTGGCTCGGCAGTTCAGCGCCTGTCTTTGGCCCAGGGTGTGATCCTGGAGTCCCTGGATCGAGTTCCGCACCAGGCTCCCTGCATGGAGCCTGCTTCTCCTTCTGCCTGTGTCTCTGCCTCTCTCTCTCTCTCTCTATGTCTATCATAAATAAATAAAATCTTTAAAAAAATATTCTGAAGGGTAGAATTGCTGAGTAATAAACTTTTGTTTATGTTCCACTTTAGGGTATCCCAACTATCACACAATCATCCAAAGTGGCAGGACAGACAAGTGCTCACACCCTGGTGTGGGAGAGTTACCTCGTCCTACACCCTTTGGGCATAGTGAATGGCTTTTATCATTAATCATTTGGAGGGGGTGCAATAATAATTCCTATAGAATTTATTGATAGTCTTTGTGCCTTTGTACTTAATTATTACAGTTAATAACCTTTGGTGCGTTGTTGGTTTGGGTTGTCTTTTTAAAATTTTCTGCCAGTGGGGCCCCTGGCTGGCTCAGTTGGGAAGGATGTGTGGCTCTTGATCTTGGGGCTGTTAGTTCAAGTACCATGTTGGGTATAGAGATTACTTAAATAAAACTTGAGCTGTTTTTCAGTGTGTGTCCTGTAAGTATCTTCTCTCATTCTGTGACTTGCCTTTCCAATTTGTTAAAACCATTTTTTGATGAAGAAAAAATTATATTTTAAGTAGTCCAATTTATCGGTATTTTTCTTTGTAGTATTGGTGTTCTTTATTCTTAAATCTTTTTCTTTACCAAACTCTTAAACTTATTCCTAGGTTACTTCAGAGTGTGTGTATGTGCACACATGTACTTTCTTTCTTTAATTCTAATGCTTTTATCAGGATTTTGTTATCAAGTCAATGCTAGAAAACAAAAGCAATTGTTGAGTAGTCCCATTATTTTCTTGTCTAAGATTGACATGACTTATTTCTTAAATGTTTGGTTCAATTCACTAAAATCAAATCACCTGGATCTTGACTCCTCCCTTTAACTATTTCTTACTCTACGAACTAGAAATTCCAGCAGATGAATTGATTTTACTCCTTTTACAAAGATCTGTGGACTACATTTGTGTGGGTCTCTTTTGGAGCATTATATTTTGTTCCACTGACCTATTAGTCTATTGCCAATATTGTGCTTTCTTGATTAATACAACTTTATAGTAAGTCTTCAGTTTGGTTAGGGGGAGTCCTCTGGATTTGTTTGCTTCTTAAGTATCATTTCAGTTATTATGTTGAGTCTCTTACCTTTTTATATTGAAATTTAGGATCACTATATGGATCTCTAAAAAATAACTTGCAGGGATTTGGATTGGGATCCATTGAATTTATAGATCAAGTTGACTGGATCAGCATCTTAACAATGTGGCATCTTCCAATCCATGAACACGAAATTGTTTTTATTTGCTTAGATCCTCTTTGATTTCTTTTATCAGACTTTTGTGGTTTTCCTTATATACATCCCATACATATTTTATCACACTTATACCTAAATATTTCTTTTAAAAAATATTTCATTTAATTGTTTTAATACAAATGATAGATTTTTTTTCTTTCTTTCTTTTTTTTTTTTTTTTTTTTAGTTCCACATTCCTCAAGTTCATTGCTGGATCGTAAAAAAAAAAAAAAAAAAAAAAAAAAAAAAAAAAACTAGTATACCATACTATACTGGTATATAGTACATATAATGTGCCAGTATATTGTAATGGTTGAACTAAGCTTGCATGCCAGAAATGAACTCTACTGTGTGGTGGTATGTAATTCTTGCTATACATTCTTGGATTCAATTTGCTAATATATTTTTAAGGATTTTTTTTTACCTCTACATTCACAAAAGATATTGTGCTATAGTTTTCCTTTATTTTAATGTCTTTATGTGGTATTAGGGTGATGTTGGTATCGCAGAATGAATTGAGAAATGATTCTTCTACTTCTGATTTATTGAATGGATTGTAGAAAATTGGTGTCATTTATGCCTTAAATATTCCCATCTGAACTTGATGCTTTATCTTTTGGAAGGTTAATAATTATTGGTTCATTTTTAAAATAGATATATTTATTCAGATGATCTATTTTTCCTCTCTGAGTCTTGGTAGTTTGTATTTTTCATGAAATTTGCTCGATTAAGATAAATTATCAAATTTCTGAATTTAGAGTTATTTATATTTTTTATTATCTTGTTAATGTCTATGGGAGATTAAGAATGATCTCTCTTTTATTTCTGATATTGTATTTGTGCCTTTTCTCTTTTCCTTGGCTAATTTGCTACTGGCTTACGATTTTTTTAAAGGTTTTATTTATCTATTCATGAGAGACACAGAAAGAGAGAGAGGCAGAGACACAGGCAGAGGAAGAAGCAGGCTCCATGCCAGGAGCCCCACGCGGGACTTGATCCCAGGGCTCCAGGATCATGCCCTGGGCCAAAGGCAGGCGGGGAACCGCCGAGCCACCCAGGGATCCCTAATATTCTAAAGTAAAAACTTGATTGTTGATTTTAGAAAGTTCTTCTTTTCTAAGATATACATTCCATCTATAAACTTTCTTTTGAAGACTGCATTTGCTACATCCCACAATTTTTTTTTTTTTTTTTTTTTTTTTTTTTTAACAATCCTGAGGTCTTTTATTTTCTTTACAGTTATCATGCCATGAATTCATAGCGAATGGGTTCCAGCAGTTCAGGATCCTTTCCATTGGTTCTCACAAAGTGTGCTTCTCTGGGTGGGGCAGGCTGGCGCTTCAGTTGGACCCAAGTACTTTTCTCTTTGGCTTCCTTCTTTTTCTGATCATTTTCCTTCACACTCTTCAGGAAGCTATCTCGGCTCTTTGAGTATTTAATATGCTCAATGCGGACATTAATTCTCTTGGCAAGAATCTTGCCCTTAACTTGTTTGTTTACAACAATGCCAACAGCATGCTGAGTAACATTGTAGACCCTTCCAGTTTAACGTTTGTGGGGCATTCCTTTTTGAACAGTGCCCATTCCCTTGATGTCCACAATATCACCTTTCTTATAGATTCGCATGTATGTAGCCAAAGGAACAACTCCATGTTTTCTAAAAGGCCTAGAGAACATAGAACGGGTACCTCTCCTCTTTCCCTTTGTGTTGGTCATTTTGGCGAATTACTGGAAGATGGTGGTTCCAGCCGAAAGGAAGCCATCCCACAAATATTGAGTGGTATTTTTTTGTTTGTTTATACTTTGCTCAAAAATTGACTTAATTTATCCTGAGATGTCTTCCTTGACTCTTTGTTTTTCAGAAGTTTATTGCATAGTCTTCAAATATTTGGAGATTTTCCATCTATTTTTGTTACTGATTTCTAGCTTATCTACATTGCAGCCTGAAAGCATATTTGGCATGATTTATTTATTTTTAAATGTCTCAGTGTGGGTATTATATCCCAGAACATGGTCTGCTCTGCTGAGTATTCCACGTGAGCTTGAATAGAATATGAATTCTCGTATTGCTGGATTAAGTGTTCTGTAAATGGCAATTAGATCCAATTGATTGGTGATAGTATTCAGTTCAGCTATCTCCTTACTGATTTTCTACCTGCTGTATCTGTCCATTACTGATAGAGGAGAGTTGGACTCCCCAATTATAATTGTAAATTTGTCTATTTCTCTTTTATTTCTATCAATTTTGCCTCATTTATTTAGATTTTCTGTTGTTAGATACTTATCCATTAAGAATAGTTATGTGTTCTTGGAGAACTGACCTCTTTATCATTATAATGTCCCACATTGACCCTGATAATGTTCCTTGTTTTGAAGTCAGCTTTGTCTGTAATTAACACGATTACTCCGGGTTTCTTTTGTTTAATGTTGGCATGGTTTGTCTTTCTCCACTACTTACTTTTAATCCATTTGTTTCTTTTTATTTAAAATGGGTTTCTTGTGCACAAGATAGAATTGAGTCTTGTTTTTGTTTGTTTGTTTCTGTTTTTTTGCTTTTTTTTTGAGTCTTGTTCTTATACTCACTCTTAAAATCTCTGTTTTTAAATTAGTCCATTTAAATCACTTTGTTAAAGTAATTATAATATCATCAGATTTAATAACTCTATGTTAATAACTGCTTCTATGCATTGAATTTATTCTTTTTTCTTTTAAAATGCTCTACTTTTGAATATAAAAATAGTGAGAGGGAATAAAGGGGAAAGGAGAAAAATGAGTGGGAAATATCAGAAAGGGAGACAGAACATGAGAGACTCCTAATTTCGGGAAACGAACAAGGGGTGGTGGAAAGGGAGGTGGGTGGAAGGTGGGGGTGACTGAGTGACGGGCACTGAGGGGGTCACTTGATGGGATGAGCACTGGGTGTTATGCTATATGTTGGCAAATTGAACTCCAATAAAAAAAATTTAAAAAAATCCAATAGCACGTGATCACCACTCAAGGACCAACCTTTTCTCCATTTTGAATTCCTGGAGAAATAATTCTGGAAGCTGCATCCATTGCACTTATCTGTAGAGAAGTAACTACTTTATTCTTTTTTTAATAATAAATTTATTTTTTATTGTTGTTCAATTTGCCAACATACAGAATAACACCCAGTGTTCATCCCGTCAAGTGTCCCCCTCAGTGCCCATCACCCAGTCACCTCCACCCCCCGCCCTCCTCCCCTTCCACCACCCCTAGTTTGTTTCCCAGACTTAGGAGTCTTTATGTTCTTTCTCCCTTTCTGATATTTCCTACCCATTTATCCCCTTCCCTTATATTCCCTTTCACTATTATTTATATTCCCCAAATGAATGAGACCATATAATGTTTGTCCTTCTCTAGTTGACTTACTTCACTCAGGATAATACCCTCCAGTTCCATCCACGTTGAAGCAAATGGTGGGTATTTGTCATTTCTAATGGCTGAGTAATATGCCATTGTATACATAAACCACATCTTCTTTATCCATTCATCTTTCGATGGACACCAAGGCTCCTTCCACAGTGTGGCTATTGTGGACATTGTTGCTAGAAACGTTGGGGTGCAGATGTCCCAGCGTTACATTGCATCTGTATCTTTGGGGTAAATCCCCAACAGTGCAATTGCTGGGTCATAGGGCAGGTCTATTTTTAACTGAGGAACCTCCACACAGTTTTCCAGAGTGGCTGCACCAGTTCACATTCCCACCAACAGTGTAAGAGGGTTCCCCTTTCTCCACATCCTCTCCAACATTTGTGGTTTCCTGCCTTGTTAATTTTCCCCATTCTCACTGGTGTGAGGTGGTATCTCATTGTGGTTTTGATTTGTATTTCCCTGATGGCAAGTGATGCAGAGCATTTTCTCATGTGCCTGTTGGCCATGTCTATGTCTTCCTCTGTGAGATTTCTGTTCATGACTTTTGCCCATTTCATGATTGGATTCTTGGTTTATTTGCTGTTGAGTTTAAGAAGTTCTTTATAGATCTTGGAAACTAGCCCTTTATCTGATACATCATTTGCAAATATCTTCTCCCATTCTGTAGGTTGTCTTTTAGTTTTGTTGACTGTATCCTTTGCTGTGCAAAAGCTTCTTATCTTGATGAAGTCCCAATAGTTCATTTTTGCTTTTGTTTCTTTTGCCTTCGTGGATGTATCTTGCAAAAAGTTACTGTGGCTGAGTTCAAAAAGGGTGTTGCCTGTGTTCTCCTCTAGGATTTTGATGGAATCTTGTCTCACATTTAGATCTTTCATCCATTTTGAGTTTATCTTTGTGTATGGTGCAAGAGAGTGGTCTAGTTAAATTCTTCTGCATGTGGATGTCCAATTTTCCCAGCACCATTTATTGAAGAGACTGTCTTTCTTCCAATGGATAGTCTTTCCTCCTTTATCGAATATTAGTTGACCATAAAGTCCAGTGTCCACTTCTGGGTTCTCTATTCTGTTCCACTGATCTATGTGTCTGTTTTTGTGCCAGTACCACACTGTCTTGATGACTACAGCTTTGTAGTACAACCTGAAATCTGGCATTGTGATGCCCCCAGCTCTGGTTTTCTTTTTTAAAATTCCCCTGGCTATTCGGGGTCTTTTCTGATTCCACACAAATCTTAAAATAATTTGTTCTAACTCTCTGAAGAAAGTCCATGGTATTTTGATAGCGTTCATATTAAACGTGTAAATTGCCCTGGGTAACATTGACATTTTCACAATATTAATTCTGCCAATCCATGAGCATGGAATATTTTTCCATCTCTTTGTGTCTTCCTCAATTTCTTTCAGAAGTGTTCTATAGTTTTTAGGGTATAGATACTTTACATCTTTGGTAAGGTTTATTTCTAGGTATCTTATGCTTTGGGGTGCAATAGTAAAAGGGACTGACTCCTTAATTTCTCTTTCTTCGGTCTCATTGCTAGTGTATAGAAATGCCACTGATTTCTGGGCATTGATTTTGTATCCTGCCACGCTACCGAATTGCTGTATGAGTTCTAGCAATCTTGGAGTAGAGGCTTTTGGGTTTTCTATGTAGAGTATCATGTCATCGGCAAAGAGGGAGAGTTTGACATCTTCTTTGCCAATTTGAATGCCTTTAATGTCTTTTTGTTGTCTGATTGCTGAGGCTAGGACTTCCAGTACTATGTTGAATAGCAGTGGTGAGAGTGGACATCCCTGTCTTGTTCCTGATCTTAGGGGAAAGGCTCCCAGTGCTTCCCCATTGAGAATGATATTTGCTGTGGGCTTTTCGTAGATGGCTTTTATGATGTTGAGGAATGTTCTCGCTCTCCCTACACTCTGAAGTGTTTTGATCAGGAATGGATGCTGTATTTTGTCAAATGCTTTCTCTGCATCTAATGAGAGGATCATATGGTTCTTGGTTTTTCTCTTGCTGATATGAGGAATCACATTGATTGTTTTACGAGTATTGAACCAGCCTTGTGTCCCAGGGATAAATCCTACTTGGTCATGGTGAATAATTTTCTTAATGTATTGTTGGATCCTATTGGCTAGTATCTGGTTGAGAATTTTTGCATCCATGTTCATCAGGGATATTGGTCTGTAATTCTCCTTTTTGGTGGGGTCTTTGTCTGGAATTGGACTTAAGGTGATGCTGGCCTCATAGAACGAATTTGGAAGTACTCCATCTCTTTCTATCTTTCCAAACAGCTTTAGTAGGATAGGTATGGTTTCTTCTTTAAACGTTTGATAGAATTCCCCTGGGAAGCCATTTGTCCCTGGACTCTTGTGTCTTGGGAGGTTTTTGATGACTGCTTCAATTTCCTCCCTGATTATTGGCCTGTTTAGGTTTTCTATTTCTTCCTTTTCCAGTTTTGGTAGTTTGTGGCTTTCCAGAAATGCGTCCATTTCTTCTAGATTGTCTAATTTATTGGCGTATAGCTGTTCATAATGTGTTTTTAAAATCGTTTGTATTTCCTTGGTGTTGGTAGGATCTCTCCTTTCTCATTCATGATTTTATTAATTTGAGTCTTCTCGCTCTTCTTTTTAATAAGGCTGGCTAATGGTTTATCTATCTTATTAATTCTTTCAAAGAACCAACTCCTGGTTTTGTTGATCTATTCCACAGTTCTTCTGGTCTCGATTTCGTTGACTTCTGCTCAAATCTTAATTAACTCTCTTCTTCTGCTGGGTGTAGGATCTATTTGCTGTTTTTTTCTCTAGCTCCTTTATGAGTAAGGTTAGCTTTTGTATTTGAGTTTTTTCCAGTTTTTGAATGGATGCTTGTATTGCGATGTATTTCCCCCTTAGGACTGCTTTTGCTGCATCCCAAAGATTTTGAACGGTTGTATCTTCATTCTCATTAGTTTCCATGAATCTTTCTAATTCTTCCTTAATTTCCTGGTTGGCCCTTTCATCTTTTAGCAGGATGGTCCTTAACCTCCACGTGTTTGAGGTCCTTCCAAACTTCTTGTTGTGATTTAGTTCTAATTTCAAGACATTATGGTCTGAGAATATGCAGGGGACAATCCCAATCTTTTGGTATCGGTTCAGACCCGATCTGTGACCCAGTATGTGCTCTATTCTGGAGAAAGTTCCATGTGCACTTGAGAAGAATGTGTATTCAGTTGAGTTTGGATGTAAAGTTCTGTAGATATCTGTGAAATCCATCTGGTCCAGTGTATCATTTAAAGCTCTCGTTTCTTTGGAGATGTTGTGCTTAGAAGACCTATCGAATATAGAAAGAGCTAGATTGAAGTCACCAAGTATAAGTGTATTATTATCTAAGTATTTCTTCACTTTGGTTAATAATTGATTTATATATTTGGCAGCTCCCACGTTGGGGGCATATATATTGAGGATTGTTAAGTCCTCTTGTTGGATAGATCCTTTAAGTATGATATAGTGTCCCTCTTCATCTCTCAGTACAGTCTTTGGGGTAAATTTTAGTTTATCTGATATAAGGATGGCTACCCCTGCTTTCTTTTGTGGACCATTCGAATGGTAAATGGTTCTCCAACCTTTTATTTTCAGGCTGTAGGTGTCCTTCTGTCTAAAATGAGTCTCTTGTAGACAGCAAATAGATGGGTCCTGCTTTTTTATCCAGTCTGAAACCCTGTGCCTTTTGATGGGGTCATTAAGCCCGTTCATGTTGAGAGTTACTATTGAAAGGTATGAGTTTAGTGTCATCAGGATATCTATTCAGTCCTTGTGTTTGTGGATTGTTCCACCGAACTTCTTCTTAAATGGGAATTTTAAGAGTCCCCCTTAAAATTTCTTGCATAGCTGGTTTGGAGATCACATATTCTTTCAGTTCCTGCCTCTCTTGGAAGCTCTTTATCTCTCCTTCCATTTTGAATGAGAGCCTTGCTGGATAAAGTATTCTTGGTTGCATGTTCTTCTCATTTAGGACCCTGAATATATCCTGCCAGCCCTTTCTGGCCTGCCAGGTCTCTGTGGAGAGGTCTGCTGTTACCCTAATACTCCTCCCCATAAAAGTCAGGGATTTCTTGTCTCTTGCTGCTTTAAGGATCTTCTCTTTATCTTTGGAATTTGCAAGCTTCATTATTAAATGTCGAGGTGTTGAAAGGTTTTTATTGATTTTAGGGGGGATCTCTCTATTTCCTGGATCTGAATGCCTGTTTCCCTTTCCAGATTAGGAACGTTTTCAGCTATGATTTGTTCAAATACATATTCTGGCCCTCTGTCCCTTTCGGCGCTCTAGGGAACCCCAATTAAATGTAGGTTTTTCTTCCTCAGGCTGTCACTTATTTCCCTTAATCTATCCTCATGATCTTTTAATTGTTTGTCTCATTTTTCCTCAGTTTCCCTCTTTGCCATCCACTTGTCTTCTATGTCACTCACTCGTTCTTCCACCTCGTTAACCCTCGTCATTAGGACTTCTAGTTTGGATTGCATCTCATTCAATTGATTTTTAATTTCTGCCTAATTGGATCTAAATTCTGCAGTCATGAAGTCTCTTGAGTCCTTTATGCTTTTTTCTAGAGCCACCAGTAGCCATCAGTAGCTGTGCTTCTGAATTGGCTTTCTGACATTGAATTGTAATCCAGATTTTGTAACTCTGTGGGAGAGAGGACTATTTCTGATTCTTTCTTTTGAGGTGAGGTTTTCCTTCTAGTCATTTTGCTCAGTGCAGAGTGGCCAAAAACGAGTTGTATTGGGAAAAGGAGAAAAAGAGAGGAGAGAAAGAAGGAAAGAAAAGAAAGAAAAAAGAAGAAAAAAGAAAGAAAAAGAAAGGAGAAAAAAAGGGGGTGGGGGAAGGAAACAAATCAAAAAGCAAAACAAAACAAAACAAAACAAAACAAAACAAAACAAAACAAAAAGAACCACGGGGGAGTATCTTCTGATTCTGTGTACTTTAAGTCCCTTGGCTTCTCCTGGAAGTTGTCCGTCTAGCTGGTCTTCTGGGGGAGGGGCCTGTTGTGCTGATTTTCAGGTGTTAGCAGTTGGGGGAGCTGCTGTGCCCCTGCCTGGTGCAGGGCTCCGTGGGGGCTGTTTACCCCGTGAGGCCGCAGGAGGAACAGCCCCAGTGGCGGGGCAGCTCTGGAAACCTGGATTCAGCTCCGGCAGGAACTCCGTCTGCAGGGCCTGGAGGCTCCGGGGCGGGGCCGCTGATCTGCTCAGCTGGGGCAGGAGCGTCCTTGCTGTCCTGGGCCCTCCCGGCCTCTGCCTGTCCCGGGGGAGGCGGGATCCTGGGCTGTGTCTCCTGCGCCCTGTGCTCCGGGGCCTGCGCTGATAGATTCGCGCTCCCGGGCCGCGCAACACCCTCCGTGGAGCTGCCGTCCGAGCCCCTCCGAGCTGCTCCTGGAACCGCGCAGCCCCCTCCGCACGGAGCCTCTTCCTCTGCCCGAGCCCCTCCGAGCTGCTCCCGGGGCCGTGCAGCCCCCTCCGCGGAGCCTCCACCGCGCCCCTCCGAGCTGCTCCCGCCCCGCAGCCCCCTCCGCGGAGCCTCCCCCGAGCCCCTCCGAGCTGCTCCCCCCCGCAGCCCCCTCCGCGGAGCCGCCCCCGAGCCCCCCCCGAGCTGTTCCGGGTCCCGCCGCCCGCGCTGCAGCCCTTAGGGAGCTCGGCGCACTCTCCCGGGGCGCAGGTGCCTGTTAGTGTCCCCGGGAGCCCGAGGGCATCCCCGCCCTCCTGGGTCCTGCTCCACCTCCCCGCGAGCCCCTTTCCCCCGGGAAGGTCGGTGCAGCTCCTGCTCCTCCGGGACGGGGCTCTCCTGTCCTGGGGACACTCGCCCCGGCCTCAGCCCGGCTCCTCGCGGGGCCCCTCCCCCTCGGAGGCCTTTTGTTTCTTTATTTCTTTTTCCCCGTCTTCCTACCTTGATAGAAGCACGAACTCTTCTCACTGTAGCATTCCAGCTGGTCTCTCTTTAAATCTCAGGCCGAATTCGTAGATTTTCAGGATGATTTGAAGGTTATCTAGGTAAGTTGGTGAGGACAGGTGACTTGGGGACCCTACTCTTCCGCCGTCTTGCCCCCCTCAACCTAAATACTTTATTCGTAAGGAAACATTAAAATCATATTTTTAGGATTTTCTAAAAAAATAAAATAAAATAAAATGCCCTACTTTTTATGGTACTAATTGAATATTTTTATGATTCCATATTTTTTTCTCTTAGCATACCAATTTTACTTCTTTTAAATTTCTTCTTAGTGGTTGCCAAATATATGTACAATTAGCCAAAGTTCACTTTTAAAGAACACTACATCACTTCATGAGTAGAGTGGGTAACTTAGAATATTCCCATTTCCTCCTTCTTGGCCCTCATAATACAACTGTCATTCATTTTAATTTTTTATAGCTCAGTTAGGATAAGAAATAAAATGTTTTATTTTACCTTATTTGTCCCTCTTCTGGCATTATTTGTGTGGATTTATGACATAGTAAATGACCATATCATTTTACTTCTCTTTGAATATCTTCTTTCAACACTTCTTGAAAGGGAGATCTCCTGATGATAAATTCTCTGCTTCAATCCTTCATCAACATACTTCCATGGTAGGTACTGAACAATACAAGAACTAGAGAAATTAAGCAAATGATTGTAAGAGTGATGGATTGTTAGGAAAGGGAGATGGAACACTGTGTGTCTCTAAATCAGGGAAGCTGAATCTGGAATAGATAATTACTTAACTCCTTTCTTCCCGTCCCTCTGTGGAAGTGAACCTTATAGTTATATACATGGATTAAGTAAGAAAAAGGAAAATGGAGTAAGAAAGAAGGTCCTAGGCAGTGGGAAAGCCATGTTTGAATGCAAGAAGGTAAGAAAGTGTAATACACTGGGAAGTTGAAATAATACAGCTGTGGCTAAAATCCCTTGAGGGAATGGGAAGGCAAAAGTCCCTGGAGACTCAAGTTGGTGTGGTCTGCAGAAGCCAGAGTGTGCAGCATTTTGAAAACTGTCAAAGTTTTGGATATTATTCTCAAAAGAATAAAGCATAGAAAAAATAAATGTATAACTGGACATAGATCTTTGGGGAATTCTTTTACTACAGGTGGTAACCTGACCATAAGCCTTCTGAGACTAATAAGGAAAACTTGGGAGTGGTTCAGGAGAGATCTTGGACTTTGGAGACCGAAGTAAGGAAAGAAATCATAAGTGAAGCCCAGAAATATTTACCCAGAAAAAATAAAGAAGATTTGGTAATGTTTGTTTATTCACTCATGCATTCACTCACTGTATTCAACATTATTTGTTGAATAATCACTAAGTGAATAAGATGAGGTGGGATTTATAGAGTGGGTTAGCTACACTACTGTATGTTACTAGAAGTTCTATGTATTGTATAAAACATATATAATTAAAGTTATTAATATATGTTGCTATTGTTTGTGTTACTATAAATCCTAATAATAGTTCTTTTAATAGAGAATAACAGTGAATGGGAGAGTAATTTAATTAGAATATACATAGGTGGTTTACCCATTGCACAAATTTCTGAAGTAATTGCCTTAAATCTATCATTGAAACCATAGAAACAATAATTGCCTCATGGAGAGAGGAAAGATTCCTGGATGAGGAGAGTAAGGAGCATGAAAATAACCAAATGATCATGGACAAAGGCCTCTTTTTACCTTCAAAGTCTCCTCATCTCACTAACAAATCAAAGCAAGTTTTCAGAGAAATATTTTTATTTCCCTGTCAGTGAAAGAGATTGATTGATTGATTAAGTAAGGTTGACACCACATGTTACATTAG
Source organism: Canis lupus baileyi (assembly GCF_048164855.1). Classification (NCBI taxonomy): domain Eukaryota; kingdom Metazoa; phylum Chordata; class Mammalia; order Carnivora; family Canidae; genus Canis; species Canis lupus. Next base: position 3,754,289 of record NC_132868.1, on the reverse strand, counting down.
CTTTAAGTGTACAACATAGGGATTGGACAAGTCTATACATTATGCCATGCTCACTGCAAAAGAGATTTAAATTCTCATTTGCCTTAGTGTTTTCTCTAGTAACAGGAATGCTAAACTCATGAACCAACCAGTACAAATGACCAGGAATGGAGTTGAAAATAGACTCAATTTAGATGAAAAAAATCCCTTGCTGTGGATTTTATCCAGTCTTCTTGCTGTGGTGACTCCTCTACCATTTGCATCCCCCATGTCCTCCTCCAACCTGGCCCAAACTTACTTTCAGTACTCTGTGTCTAACGCTTATGGAAAAACTAAGATCTTAAGAAAATTTTGTAGAAATGCTTGAAAATCAATTGCTTTTGCTCCTAGACTAAAATCATTATAACTCATTTTCTTTTACTTTGGTGGCACTGAAAATGTGTTAGCCTTCTGTACTAAAAAAATAAATTGTTCAAAAATTATTATTGCTAAGGAGCCTTGAGAAGCACTATTTGTCAGATATTAAATATCACCATGCCTAACCTGCAGTAAAGGCAGAAAATATTCATTTAAAAATTTTGTTTTACATATCACATAAGAGGAATAAAACATCTGCTATTTTTCTCAGATCAAGCTATGGGAGATATTGAAAGGAAGCTGGAGGGATGCCTGGGTAGCTCAGTCAGTTCAGCATCTGCCTTCAGTTCAGGTCATGATTTCAGGGTTCTGGGATTGAGTCCATTCTGGCTCCCTGCTTAGTGGGGAGCCTGCTTCTCCCTCTCCTCTCCACTGTGTTCTCTCTTACTCTCTCTGTCTCTCTCTAAAATAAAATAAAATAAAATAAAATAAAATAAAATAAAATACTTTGAAAAAGAACGAGAGGAGGCTGCACTCTGAAGCTAGAGAGCCTAGTTTGACTCCCTGCCTGACTACCACTCATTATTTGAAATACAGTGAGATGTTTAAAGCTCTGGGAATCAGTTTTCCCAACTACACAAGCCATAGTGGTGCTACATGAGGGAGATGAGGTAATATACATAAGTAATGATGGTACAAATAGGAAGTGCTAAGTTATTTAAGGCATTATAATTTTTAATGTAAATAATGACTCATATAAAACAAAGTTGGTCTATGTTTTATGAATTTTTTATGCCATTGATAGATTTTGGTACCTCAAGATGCATTCATTGAAGAAAACCCCACACTTTTGTGAAATTGAAGATATTGATTTAGCAGGGATTGTAGAAGAAAGAGAAAGTAGAGTTTATTCATAAAGAAATATATTTGACCGCCTGTCATTGTTTCACCTGGTAAGTTTACTTAAAGTAGGCAATGTAAAAAAATAATTAATTCTTATATAAGCGATTAATGTCAATAATATCTTATATATTGACTAGTTAGCCAGTAAAGAATTTTTACAAGCAGAAACAATGAGAAAAGCCTATCTTTAACACCTGAAATATAAGCCTTATAAAGATTTCCTATGGCAAAAAGTATGAGTATCAGTGATTTGAGGCTAGATTTGTTTACATGATAAGAAAGATGATGCCAGCTGCAAACATATTTTCTACAAAAAGTATGCTCAGTATAACAATGTTCATAGGCATCCAAAAATATACATAGTGATATATTCTAAATGCTGAAGCAAAAAATAAAACCCATAGTTCTGAAATGTTGTCTATGCAGACTTTTCATCCACAAATATTAAACAAAACATGACCTGAAGTACTGCAAACATAGGCATTCCCTTAAATACCATGAAAACTAAATAATAAATGAATGGATAATCCAGGATTCTTATTCCCAGTTCTGCTAACTAAAGTGTACTTCCATATGTACATAATATCCCCTTTTCTACCTTCATGCTGGCCAATTCCAAATTTGATCTCTAAATCACTGTTGGAAGAAATAATACGTTTACGATACCATACCATATACTATGTCAGGTGAATGAGAAATTTCTCATAAACGTGAAACACTTGAAGCTACAGATGTAATTTTATGTCTTGGATAAAAATTCAATAATAAATAATTTCACTCATGTGCATGTCATTTTCCTGCTTTCTCTCCACTGTGATTAGTAAGTTCCTCCAGAAGTTATGAGTTGATTCATTTTCCTGGTAGCCTCCACTGTCCTGGATGGGTTTGAAATATATACTCTAGTTGGTCTTCCAGATATTCTCAATAGGCTCCTGGTTCTATAGAAGGAATGCTTACTCAGCCTTCATGTAGTAGATATTTAAGGGTTTGGGAACTTAGCCCTTCACTGACTAGCTTGTGTAATTTAAGACAGTATGTTATTTCTAAGCCTCATTTTATTTTTATGTAAAATGATTGCACAGTAATTATCTCTCCGAGGATTAATTATGATAGGACGTGTGAACTGTCCTACAAAATATAGACTATGTTTTCTTCCTTCTTATTTTGTTTAAAGTGTGCTGTAGACACTATTTGAGGGTCTGAGAATTTGTAAGAAAGAACTCTCCTCCTCATGAAGCTTATGCGTGGTGTACAAAAAGAATAGGCAAAACTCCTCATACTGTTCCTGTGGCCATGGGTTCTTGGTCTGAAACCCTGCTGGTTCATTTTCCTCTCCTCTCTCTGTTAGATGTTGTGTTCCTCAGAGCTGATCCCAAGTCACTGGTGGCTCTTTTCTCACTGTGTACCGTCACTAAGACTTTGCATTCTCAAGGCTGCAATTAGCCTGGAAATGTTAATAGACTCTAAATTTCTACTCATATTGCAGAATTTTCTTTCAAAACCTGGTACTATATAGCCAATACTCTGTTGGACATTTGGACCTAAGTAAGTCACAGGTAGCTCAGAGTTTTATTTTCAGAAGCCTCTGTATTTCCGTCCCAATCAGATTTTCCTTCATGCTTCCCAGTTCAGTAAATGACACTGCCAACTACTGCTTGGGTCCAGAAATGTTTCCCCTTTCTTATTTCTTCTCTTTCTATTAGTATGCACATTACAACCACCACCAAACAGGATAGTTGTCTCCCTGCCTCTGCTGCTATAACTCAGATGCAAACAAACTAGTGTTTTCTCTTGCCGTTAGTATTGTGGGAGCTTTCTCTTTTTATTCTCTCTTGCTCCTCTCCACTCGAACATCTCCCAAATTACAAGAGTAATATTTGGAAAATGTAAGTTAGATCATGCAACTGCCCCTATTCAAGTGAATATTTATTTCCTTAAATTCAGGAAATATTAGATGACACACACACATATATATATCACTCCATTCCTGTTTTCTTCTGTGACAATTTCATATCACCTATTCACATAATCAGTATTCTTCGGTTACTTGGGTCTTAATACAACAAACTTCTTCCAACATTGGTCCTTTCTTCCTTACTTCTCCAACTTCATGAATTTTTCCCATTTTTTTGGTTTTATCATAAATGTTTCCTTAGGGATCTCTTCTATAATCAAATGAAGTAGTTCTCAGCAGATGTGTGGGAGATTGATGTTTAACATCTTTGTCACCCTTTCTTAGTTTCCTTTCATATGAGGCAGAGAAAGGAAAGCTGAGAACTTCCAAACTCTGTATCTAGATGTGGCCACGAGATAAGATCTAATTAGTGGGATCTAAATAGAAGGAGGTTTGAGGCTTCTGGGTAGTATCTACAAAAGAATGGCAAGTCATTGTGGTTGTGTATCATTTTAGAAAATGTGAGTTAAGTGAATCCCCTAGGGATGGTGGTATAACAAGATAAAGAGATTGGGTCAGTAAAAAATGTGTGGCTGGTATCTACCATCTCCTGGACTTTTATTTGAGATAGGAGTACTTTTATTTTATAAAATCATTGTTATTTGGGGGTTTCTGTTATAGCCTTTGGTCCTAAGCACTATGAATACATTCTTACCCCCCTTTTTTAAATCTCTGAGCTCTGTTTACTTCTTCCATATTTTATAATTATTAGTTGCTTATTTGTCAGCTATGCGCCATCTCCAATAGACTGACTACAAGACAGGGGGGGATAGGAGCTTTTGTTGCATTGCTCATTATTGGATATTTAGTGTCTACCTCAGTCCTTCGTTCATAGTAAGTAGGGTTGCAATACATATTTGTGAATGTACAGATAAATTAGAATGAAAAAATGATTTCAGTAAATGTTTTAAAACTATTCTTTATATAATTCCTTCATGTTAAAATCCAAGCAATCACCAGTGGAAATTAAGTTCTGGTGTAATTGATTGTTCTGCAGACAACTGCAGCTGGGCATCAGAAGCTCCTCAAATGATTCCGAAAGTGCAGCCAAAGTTGGAAATGACTCTTATGAGAGTTTCTCAGAAAAACACAATCCCTCATCACAAATGATTAGGCATTGCCTACTGAGATATTTTGAGATTTCACATGCAACCATCTATCAGATATTTTGACTAGCTTATTGACTCCGTACGTGGGCAGCAGGATCAAGAGAAGAAAAAAATTAATCTACAGAGATGTAATGTCATTCTACTGAATCCTTCTACAGATGGTAGTCAGGCATAAAGAAAAAGAAAAAATAAAGCTTGGGAAATAACTCAGAGGAATAACAGAGATCACAGCACTTTACAACTTGATGTAATCTGCATGTGATTGACACTCTGTCAATGCTTTTGTTTTGATCACCTCCACAATTACCATACTTCTGACCGCATTTCTCTGTTAGTGGCCAGCACATCAAGATACTTATCAGTAACTACACCAAAGAACTTTTTTGTAAAGATAGTAGTTTGAGAAAAGAATTACTAATCACACAATAGAATGCACTATATAAATTTTCCTAATTAATAGACACACATACACATAGGATACACAACAGACTATATTCTACATGGTTTCATAAATACAGAGATTTGTTGGAAACTTTGGGTAGATTTGGCTATGAAAATAGTTTCTAATATGAGCCTCTGGATTTTCCTGTACTTTCACATTTATGATTCAATAAAATGTTGCCAATGTTTCTCTGCTTCTAAAGCTAGTTCCCTTTCTATATTGATTTGCACAAAATACTTGTATCAGCACTATTAATTAATTGCAAGTCTGTACTATGGGGCTGCTTTTTTTCTACTGTTCTGTGTAATATCAGAGCCTGAAAAGGCTCTGATATTCCAGTGTATTCTTCAAATTCTTGCTGTGACTGGTTGGTATATTTTCTTTTTTTCCCACTTTTCCTTAATAAGAATAATAAGTTGAAAGAATAGTTCTGTCTTTTTGAGTGAATTACCTCTTATTTGTCAGCTAGCAGAAAAATGTATGCTGAACTTCACACAACTGGGTGGTCATATCCTCTGTATGTAACACTGGCATATCCTTCAGTGATAACCTAATGCTTAACCCTATTCCTCATTACTGTTTCGGATTACATGAGTAAGAGAATTAAAATTATATGGGTTGGAGCACAGAACTAGAGGTATTTTGGAATCCCACTATAATTATAGAGTTAGCAATATTTATTGAATTATGTTAGCCAATAATAGTCACATATATTAGTGTTTTATGTTAAAACTTTGCATACTTTAACATGGAGGATAAATAGCATGCTGCTAAACATTGAATGGGTCAAGCAAAAAATCAAAGAAGGAATAAAAAAATACATGGAAATAAATGAAAATGAAAACACAATGGTCCAAAATCTTTGAAATCCAGCAAACGCTATTCTAAGAAGGGAAGTTTATAGCAATAGAGGCCTACCTCAAGAAGCAAGAAAAATTTCAAATAAATAACCTAACCTTACACCTAAAGGTACTAGAAGAAGAGCAAACAAAACTCCAAATCAGTAGAAGGAAGGAAATAATAAAGATTACAGCAGAAATAAATGAAACAGAAGCTAAAAAAAATAGAACAGATCAAATGAAACCAGGAGCTGATTCTTTGAAAGATCAACAAAATTAGTAAACTTTTAGCAAGATTCATAACAAAAAAGAGAGCGGATTCAAATTAACACAATCAGAAATGAAAGAGGGGAAATAACAACTGGCCCCATAGAAATACAAATGATTATAGGAGAATATTATGAACACTGATATGGCAACAAATTGAACAACCTAGAAGAAATAGATACATTCCTAGAAACATATAACTTCAAAAAACTGAATCAGGAAGAAATAGAAAATTTGAACTGACTGATTACCAGCAATGAAATTGAATCAGTGATCAAAAACTCCCAAAAATCAAAAGTCCAGGATCAGACAGGAGAATTCTAGAAAACATTTAAAGAAGAGTTAATGTCTACTCTTCTCAAACTATTTCAGAAAATAGAAGAGGAAGGAAAGCTTCCAAATTCACTCTATCAAGCCAGCATTGCTCTGATAACAAAACGAAGTAAAAACACTAGAAAGAAAGAAAGAAAGAAAGAAAGAAAGAAAGAAAGAAAGAAAGAGAGAGAGAGAGAGAGAAAGAAAGAAAGAAAGAAAGAACTACAGGGTAATATTTCTAATGAATTTAGATGCAAAAATCCTCATGAAAATATTAACAAATAAAATCTGATAATACATTAAAAAAATCATTAACCATAATCAAGTAGGATTTATTCCTGGGATGCAAGGGTATTTGAAAATCAATCAACATAATACATCACATCAACAAGGGAAAATATGAAAACTATTTGATCCTCTCAATAGATGCAGAAAAAGCAGCTGACAAAGTATATCATCCATTAATCCTAAAAACCCTCAACAAAGTAGGTTTGGAGAACATACCTCAATATAATAAAGGCAATATCTAAAAAACTCACAGCTAACATCATAATCAATGGTGAAAACCTGAGAGCTTTTCTTCTAAGCTCAGGAATAAGAGAAGGATGTCCACTCTCACCACTTTTATTCAACATAGTACTGGAAGTCTAGCTACCCTAATCAGACAACACAAAGAAATAAAAGCATCCAAATCAGTAAGGGAGAAATCAAACTGTCACTATTTCATACTTTCTACCAAGAAAAAGTGGTGTCATCTCTATATAATATATATATAATATAATATATATCTCTATATAATCAACAGTTGGTTCTTATGCATGTTTGCAATCTACTAAATGTGTACAGTATATATGTACATATGTATTTATAAAAATGTACAGGTATGCATATATAAAAACAAATTACCTTTCATAAAAACGTTTTAAATGTTTATTCTCAAAACAATCTTAGACAACTTTAAACACATTCTAAATAAATATTTGATATTTATAGCATTATAATTATATAGTATATATTTGCATATGATATACACAAATTATAGTTAAAATTATATATTGAATGCCTACTAAGCCATATATTAAAATACATTAATGAAGTGATTGAAATCATGAAGTAAATACATAGAGATTTACAATTCTAAGTTCATTGAGTTTATTCCATTTCTTTTTTTTTTAATTTTTATTTATTTATGATAGTCACAGAGAGAGAGAGAGAGAAGCAGAGACATAGGCAGAGGGAGAAGCAGGCTCCATGCATCAGGAGCCCGACGTGGGATTCGATCCCGGGTCTCCAGGATCACGCCCTAGGCCAAAGGCAGGCACTAAACCGCTGCGCCACCCAGGGATCCCTATTCTGTTTCTTTAATTCTTGTAAGATAAGGTACATGAACCTTGGAGTCACAATGATGAATGAAACCCAGATATTGTTTTTGTGGATTTAAAGTATAAAGTATATGAACTTATTTTGTGGAAATACATTAGGCCCACAATAAAAGAACTGTTATTGTTATATATCCAGCAGAAAAGTCTCAATTCTCAATGTATTGAACATGTGAACGTAAAGTATGACTCCATATAAGACAGTATTTTCAAGAGATACACACAATTCTTACTGATTTTATGGAGCACATATGTACCTTTTGAACTATAATTTTGTCAGACTCAATGAAAATATTTACTGTTTTGGGTTTGAGGGTAAGAAGTCAAGGGAAATGCATGGGAATCTAGTATCAAGATTAAATTTTACTAAGTACTCATCATGGAAGCAGATATACAGATGAAAACAAAATTTAGAACTGGACTGTATGCTCTGGTATCCCTGGTTCAAGCAATAGGATATAGATAGAACTTCACCTTCTGGTAAACCTTTCCTTTTCAATGCTATGCAGACTAATTATCACATAAATTTTGAAAGAAATTCCCATGGCCTTTCTTAAAATATTTCTGGATTTTCAAAAGTGAAGCATTTGTGAAGGTTCTCACCTCTCAAGATGTCTAATTAGCTCTCCTTGTGCATTGAGACCTACGTTTCTTTTAAGATTCAAAGCTAAAGTTAGAAACTTAATTTCAAATGATATCAAAACCCAATTTGATAGCACTTTGATTTTCAATATAAAATGAAATGCTTGAGAAACTGTAGGCAAATTACCATGTTAAATTATAGGCATCTGTCAATGTTTCAGCCTAAAACATTTTTTTGCTAGTTATTGAAATTAAAACAGATAACTCTGAATTTTCATTTTTGAATGAGAACAATGAAATTAGAACCTTCTGTTAGCTATTAAAAACAAAACTGATCCTGCTTTGTTTCCCTCATACATAAATATTATTATGAATTCTATACCAAATAACATGTCTGCATTTATTACTTGCAGCATTCTTATCTGGATATATATGAAAGGAATACATTTATATTAAAGTTGAAACTATAAAGAGAGAGATGCCTCAAAAAAATCATCTTTGATTCTATAAGAATCTTGTTCCTGTATCTAGTAGCATTTATTCATGACCAGTATAATATCCTTAACACATTTACAAGTTCCTATGATTTCAGAAAGAAATATTGCTTAAGATATACAAAAAAAAATATTTGTGTGTCTGAAGTTCTAATTTATCTGGGCATCCTATAATCTTATTATTATCATTATTTAGATTTTATTTATTTGTTCATGAGAGACACAGAGAGGGAGGCAGAGACACAGGCAGAGGGAGAAGCAGGCTCCATGCAGGGAGCCTAATGTGGGACTCGATCCCAGGGCCCCGGGATCATGCCCTGAGCCAAAGGCAGATGCTTTAGCCACTGAGCCACCCAGATGTCCCACCTATAATCTTATTTGCTAAATCTGACAGCTCTATGATAGGGAAACTTTAGAAGTAACTTAAATATTCATCAACACAATAATTCTATAACACAGTACATTCCAGGCACCATTCCAAGTACTTTCCAAATTTCTCTGATAAATTTTTTGCACATCTAGTCCTATTTGTGTTTTTGCTTCTTGAGGTGATCCAAACAAACATGGAAAGTCTCCTGGTACATCCAGAATGTTGCTGGTGACAGATTTGATGTTAACGATTCTTCTTATGAATTTATTATGACTGTAAGCCTAAGCCCTGGAAATCTTGACAATACAATCTTGTCTTTAAAGCTAGTTGTATTTTTTATCTTTTTTTCCAGTGATAATGATTTCTCCATTAGGGAAATAAACTGGAAATACAGCATAGCATATTTCCATATGACCTGGGAATTCTTCCACTGATTTATAGATCATATGATATGTTCCTTGAAACTTAGGTCATGAGACATTATGCATATCATCACTGCCAATTATCTTGGACATAAGAAGCAGGAAGGCGGAACACCTCAGAGGCAAAAGCAGCAACCAGGTTTTCTTCACTCTGCTTGGGTATCAATAGAGCCCCAACACTAGGGGGCAGTAAAGGTGGTGTGATCCATTGCTACACAGATGTTCGAAACAATTAAAGTGAGATTTCACCAGCAGATAGCCAAGAAATCTATTTGGATAGGGTTTAGTTGAATTATTATTTGATGCTATCTGGTGTTAAAAACTGAAAAAAAAGTTTGAAAAAAATTACTCTTACGACCGGTTCTACATTTGAAATTATGGAATATCATTTGTTAATTAAAAAAATAACTTATTAATTATTTTGATGACATGAAGGAGGGAGTTTTATCTTTGAACAAGAATTACATAAGGTATATGTTTTCATATACCTATTTCAAGAAATCATCTTTCCTTTCATTATAAATTATAAATGTCAATTATATGACATTCTAAAAAAGGGAAAGTTATTGTGATAGAGTACAAATCTAGTTTTCAGGGAATGTAAATGGAGGGAGGAGGAACTTTGTGGATAATAAAACTGTCCTGGGGCACCTGGGTGTCTTAGTGGTTGAGCTTTTTCCTTTGGCTCAGATCATGATTCTGGGGTCCTGGAATCAAGTCCTGAATTGGGCTCCTGGTGGGAAGCCTGCTTCTCCTTCCACCTATGTCTCTGCCTCTCTCTCCTCTGTCTCTCATGAATAAATAAATAAATAAATAAATAAATAAATAAATAAATAAATCCTTCAAAAAAAATTTTAAAAAGTAAAACCAATGAAAAAATGTCCTGTATTCTGATTGTAATAGTGAATACATACTATAAATTTGTCAAAACCTATAAAATATACACTAGAAAGGATATATCTAAACTGTATATATGTTAAAAAAATAAGTAGATATGTATATATTATTTATTGCCTGTCCACTGTATTATTTTATATTTATTGAAATATTACCACTAAGTAATTGAATAATTTATTGACAATACAATTGCAGTTGCTAGGCAGCCTTTTATGCAACACAAACATAGGGAATTTCATACTCAAGAAACAAGGTATAATAGAGCAATATAAAATAATTAAGCAATTATTTATATAAAAAGAGATTAATGAAAAGCAAAAGCAGGCAAACTTGAAAAATAATCATATAGAAATCCTGGAAATGGAGATGTAATATTTGTTTTTTTTTTAAGATTTTATTTATTCATGAGAGACACAGAGAGAAGCAGAGACACAGGCAGAGAGAGAAGTAGGCTCCATGCAGGGAGCCTGACGTGGGACTCGATACTGGTCTCCAGGATCAGGCCCTGGGCTGGAGGCAGCCCTGAGCTACAAGGGCTGCCCAGAGATGTAATATTTGAAATAAGAAATAAGTACCAACTCTTAAGTCTCTGTGTATTGAAATATTACTTTAAATTATTGAAGTTACCAACAATTGAATCCCTATTGCTGGGTAGCACAATATGCAACAATTATTTAAAAAAAAAATAATTTGTTGGGGAAAGTCGGTAGCTCAGTGATTTGAGCATCTGCCTTTGGCTCAGGTTGCGACCTCAGGTCCTAGGATCCAGTCCTTCATTGGGCTCCCTGCATGGAGCCTGCTTCTCCCTCTGTCTATGTCTCTGCCTTGCTCTCTGTGTCTCTTGTGAATAAATAAATAAATCTTAAAAAAATAATTTGTCTTGGTAAGCGAGTAGACTTTGTCAGAGATCATAGCAAATCCACTCCAGGCGGATCACACAAAGAGTAAGTGTAATTACTGTGGAAGGTAATTCTTGCTGAAAATGTAGTCACTTACAAAATATTAAAAAGTCTACAGTCATGTGACATAGAAGACAAAAACATCGGACATTTCATGCCCCCTCAAAATAAGATATAATAGAGTAATTTGGGGAGGAGTTTGAAATAATTTAAAAATTTATTTGCAGAATAAATTATAAATAATAAAAGCAGGGAAACTTGAAAAATAGTCACATTGATATCTTGGATGTGGCAATGTCAGATTGGAAATAAACATGTGGACTAAATCATAACGAATAAACACACTTGAATAGACAATCAGTGAACTGGAAGACTGATGTGAAGAAATCACTCAATGAAATATAAAAATATAAAGAGAAAAAATAAGAAGAATTAAATAAATTGTAGACTGAGAAGTCAAAATATTTTTTAAGATAAATGAGGGCAGCCTGGGTGGCTCAGTGGTTTGATGCAGCCTTTGGGCCAGTGTGCGATCCTGGAGACCCAGGATCCAGTCTCACGTCGGGCTCCCTGCATGGAGTCTGCTTCTCGCTTTGCCTGTGTCTCTGCCTCTCTCTCTCTCCGTGTCTCTCACGAATAAATAAATAAAATCTTAAAAAATTTTAAGAAATAAAAAAGATAAATGATTCAGAAACTGTGAATGTGTGGTACTCATTGAGGCTCTTAGAAACTTTTCCAGTCCTCCTCCTTCCTAGAGTCTAAGACTTGTTCTTGTTGATTGACTTTGGCTCATTGTGTGAGAAAAATTGACACTTGTATTTCTTGCTATGATGGAGAACTTTGTATACAAATAGGCTCCTGCAGAATAAGAAGGAAAGCTGAGGGCACTTAGAAGACTTGTAGAACTCCCAAATCAAGTAGGGCCTTAGGAAGTATGATCCTGGAATATGAACAGAGGTGAGCCGCAAATTCAGCTCAACTGACAATTTGAGACATTTGTGGATTTCTAGTTGTGACTGAAAGAGAGAAATTGAGCCAAGTTCTTGAGAGTATCATGTGTTTAGGAAGAAAAATCAATGGGTTCAGGGCAAGCACATGAGAAAGGTCTCTGTTGAACATGCCAGATTCTCAGTAGGGAATTTTGTAGATTTACCACGGAGGAAGAAAATAAAAAATAGAACAATGTTCATGGATACTGAATCCTCCAATCTAATTAAAGTATCCTAGCACAGCACTAATTGCCTGCCAGAAGGAAATTAGTAACACTTTACAGAATGGTAATATTACCTAGCCTTTAGTCTTATTTATTTATATATAATATTAAAGATTTTATTTATTTATTCATGAGAAACACACAGGGAGAGGCAGAGACATGGACAGTGGGAAAAGTAGGCTCCCTTCCAGGAGCCCAAAGTGGGACCTGATCCCAGGACCCTGGGATCACATTCCGAGTCAAACGCAGATGCTCAACCACTGAGCCACCCAGGAGCCTCAGCATCTAGTGTTTATTGCAGCATCATTCACAATGGCCAAGATATGGAAAAACCTAGTGTCCATCAACAGATGAATAAAGAAGATGTGAGATGTATATCTATCTCTATATCTCTATATCTCATATCTCTATATCTCTATATCTATCTATCTATCTATCATCTATCTATATCTCAGAATATTATTCAGCCATGAGAAAGAAGGAAATCCTGTCATTTCACCTTCATTCTTGAAGGATATTTTCTGTGGTCATAAGGCTCTGAGTTAACAGTTTTTTTCTATCAGACCTTAAAAATGCTCCTCCACATACTTCATACTTCTGGTGTCCATGGTTTCTCATGAGATGTCTCCTGTTATTTGAAGTATTTTTCCCCCTGGGGAAAGTTTTTTTGTGTGTCTTGCTGCTCCCTTCATCTTTTCTTTCTCTCTAGTTTTCACACATTTGGCTATGTTTTGTCTTGGTGTAAGTGTATTCAAGTTTATTCTGATTGGGGTCTGCACAACCCCTTGAGTCTGTTGTTTTATGGTTTCTGCAAACCTTCAAAACTTGCAAAGTTTTCAGTCATTTTTTATTTGAGTATTTCAGTCCTACCCTCTCTCTCTTCTTCTGTTATGACTCAGAACATAAATGACAGTGTTTGCTTGTTTGGTTGGTTTGTTTTTGTCCCATGGTTCCCTGTGGCTCTGTTCATCCTGGTCCCCCCCTGCCCCCTTTATCTTCTGTCTGTTCAGATTGGGTAATTTCTTTTGATCTTTCTTCAAGTTTATTGATTCTTTCTTCTTCCCCCCACAATTCTGTTGTTGAAATCATTCATGGAGGTTTTCTTCTATTCTTCAGTTCTAAAGTTTCCATTTGCTTGTTTTTTAAAATAATCCATTTATTTGCTAAGAGTTTCTTCTCATACCTTTGAAAGTCTCCTTATATTTGTTTTACAAATAATATCCAAGGTTTTTGTTTGTTTTTGGATGAATAAATATATATCTTTTGAATCTCCCTAGAAGTGGAACTGTCCTACACTTTCATTTTATACAAAAAGTCTAACATTTAGTAAAAAATTATCATGCATATTAGGAAATAGAAACAAATTATCCAAGAATTAAAAAAAAGGCAACAGAAAAATTCTTCAGGAGTTATCATATAAATATACAGTTGGACACTGGAGTTATCATATACAGGTTTTCTAAAAATTTTATTTTATTTATTTATTTATTTATTTGAAGATGAAACAAAGCTAAAAAAAGGAGAGAAATATCACAAAAAATGATACCAAGATTGATGCAAACACACACACACCCATGCACACATACATATTGACAAGACACAATATAAATCGTTATACACAAAAAATTAAATGGAGAGATGGGAGATTTTCTAGAATATTATAATTAAAAATTACTTAAATTACTCAGATTAAAGACTGAACATGATTAGACCACTAAATGTTACACAATTTGATGGTCACTCAAGTCTCATCACTTTCAAGATCTAGACAATTTATGGGTATTTTTAACCAAAACCTAAAAAAAATCACAGATAATATATCATCGAAAAAATTTCTTCCAGAAATTAGAAGAAGCAGTAATTCCCTCTAAGTCATTTTATTTATTTTATTTTTTTCTAACTCATTTTATAAATCTAGTGTAATACCATTATCAAATATATAATTAAAATTCAATTAAAGTAAAAATTATAAGGTAACATCATTTCTACTTATATAAAAATTCTAAACAAGATATGAGCAAACTAAATAAGATAGTTCTAAAACAAAATGTCATGATATTATGGTTTTTGTTAGCCTTACATGTATGCTTTAATGTTAGATAGTCACAGCATTGTCACACTAAAGGAAGAAAAAACATGATTATTTCTATAGATTCATTTTTTAAAAAAGAGGGCACTGCATGAATTAAAAAAAAATCTTAACTAAGAACTGAGTGAAACTTCATTCAATTGGTAAATAATATTTCTCAAAATCTGACAACAAATAATGTACCTTATGTACCTATCATAAAAATCAACCAAATCTTGGAAATTAAGCAAGACAATAGCTACAAGTCCTTTCAATTTCATGGTGTCATCCTAAGATTATTTTAATATCAAGAAGAATGGATCTGTATTTGACTTCGTTACTTACCAATTAATTTGAACCCAGACACTGTGAAATTATGTATTCGATTGTAGGTTACTATTTATAAAAAAGGTAAACCCAAAGGTTACATGTTTTGCATGTAAGACCTTAAGCAGTTTTGTCTCCGTTTGTAAATTCATTTTAGCCTTCCTTGCTCTATTTCCCTAGCATACTGACTTACCATTTGACAGGTTTTTGCTAGTGAATTGAAAAATTTTAACATATATTCATTTACATTTTTATGAGTTTTTTTAATTTTGTAAATTATACTTCAGCACTTAAAAACTTTAGAAACATTTATAATGAAGTAGGGAATAGTGCATGCTTACTACTTCCACTTTTATTATATAGATTAAACCATAAGTTTGCCCTTCTGTTCATTTATAAAGAAACACTTATAAGAAAACAAACAGAAATTTTAAAAACTGGAAAAGAGAGTATGGAAGTGTTCATTTTGCAATATATTGTTCTTGGTATCCTCCTGGCACACTAATTCAGTGGTATTTAATGCCTTCATAATATGCCTGCCACAACCTGGGGGTTTGATCTATGAACAGTAATTTTTAACAATGTGATAGCTGAAGTGTTTTATAATATTTTAAAACAAGTGATGATTTCAGTTGACAAAGTTTATTTCACATCTTTAATGAAAATGGACCCATTGTACGTGGATATTTTATCATCTCTTAATATATACTATGAGTATTTATTAAACTCTTATTCTGCACCAGTGCTTAACTATCAATGTAGTAGGCAATTGTAGGTGCTCTTCTAGGGACACTGCCTAGATGATCTTGTAGGGAAAGACTGCCAAGTTGATTAATACCCGCAAACGATCTGTAAACCACTAAATGTCTCCATGTGTCCTAACAATTTTATTTCCAGTGCTTCTATCAAAGAAATTGGTAAGATCACCAACAAAGGCCCTCAGACCTGAGACCTAAAATGGTGTTTGATATCTCCCCCTCCATTCTTCCTGATGATCAGTCCACCTTTCCATGCTTCCACATATTTATGCTTCTCTACCATCTTTGTGGAAGACTGTCAACTCCAGGCAGGACAAACAATTGGGTTTTCTCAAACAGCTGAACACAGAACCATTGGAAGGCTTCTTAAAAGTAAATTTCTCTTACTGTGACATTACTAAAAAACAAACCACAGCAAAACCAAAAAAAGCAGAGTAAACAAACAAACCGACCCAGAACTTAACAATATATGTAAAAATGTATAATTTAGGGATAAATCAAAACATAGTTTTCTCATAATGTATCTATCTCATGCTATTCAAGGTGTAGGCATGAATTATTTCCAGTCCTCAAAAATATTTGTGAATGGCCCAAACCAGATAGGTATTAGAAATAGGATTAAAAAGAATTATTCGTTTCAGAGGTAGAATTTAGTGATTCATCAGTTGGATGTAACACCCAGTGCTCATTACATCAAGTGCCTTCCTTAATGCTCATTATCCAGTTATTCCTTCCCTCCACCCACCTCCCTTCCAGCACCCCTCAGTTTGTTTCCTAGAATTTAGCATTTCTTATAGTGTATCTCCTTTTCAATTTTCATCTTATTTTATTTTTTCTTCCCTTCTATCTTCATCTGTTTTGTTTCTTAAATTTCAAATGACTGAAATCATATGATATTTGTCTTAATGTGACTTATTTCTCTTAGCATAATGTCCCTAGTTTCATCCATGTCTTTGTAAATGGCAAGATTTCATTCTTTTTGATATTCCATTGTATATTTATACCATTCTTCTTTATCCATTAATCTGTCAATGGATATGTGAGCTCTTTCCATACTTTGGCTGTAGTGGACATGGCTGCTATAAGCATTGGGGTGCATATGCCCCTTCAAATGATTATGTTTGTATCTTTAGGATAAATACCTAATACTGCAATTGCTGGGTCATGGGGTAGCTCTATTTTTATTTTATTTCATTTTTCAGGAACTGCCATACTGTTTTCCAGAGTGGCTGCACCAGCTTGCATTCCCTTCAACAGGATAAGACGGTTCCCCTTTCTCTGCACCCTCACCAATAGCTGTATTTTTCCAGTCTTGTTAATTTTCCCCATTCTCACTGGTGTGAGGTGACATCTTATTGTGGTTTTGATTTGCGTTTCCCTGATGGCAAATGATGCAGAGCATGTTTTCATGTGTCTGTTGGCCATGTGTAGGTCTTCTTTAGAGAAATGTCTGTTCATGTCTTTTGCTCATTTCTTGACTTTTTTTTTGTTTTTTTTTTGTTTCTTGGGGTGTTGAGTTTGATGAGTTCTTTGTAGACCTTGGATACTAGCCCTTATCTGATGAGACATTTGCAAATATCATCTCCAATTCTGTAGGTTGCCTTTTATTTTTGTTGAGTGTTTCCTTTGCTGTGCAGAAGCTTTTTATCTTGATGAGGACCCAAGGGTTCATTATTGTTTTGTTTCCCTTGCTTTTGAAGATGTGTCTAGCAACAACTTGATGCCACCAAGGTTGAAGAGATTGCTGCCTGGAATCTTTTCTAGGATTTTGATGGATTCATCAGGGATATCGGTCTCTAATTCTCCTTTTTGGTGGGATGTGTCTGGTTTTGGGATCAAGGTAATGTTGGCCTCATAAAATGAGTTTGGAAATTTTTCTTTCATTTCTATTTTTTGAAGCAATTTCAAAATAATAGGTATTAATTCTTTAAATACTTGGCAGAATTCCACTGAGAGGCCATCCAGCCTTATTTGTTGGGAGATTTTTGATTACTGATTCAATTTCTTTGTTGGTTATGCATCTGTTCAGGTTTTCCATTTCTTCCTACTTCAGTTTTGGTAGTTTATGTGTTTTTAGGAATGTATCCATTTCTTCCAGATTGCCTAATTTGTTTGCATATAATTGCTCATAATATTCTCTTATAATTGTTTGTATTCTTTTGGTGTTGGTTGTGATCTTTTCTCTTCCATTCATGATTTTATTTATTTAGGTCCTTTCTCTTTTCTTTTTGATAAGTCTGGCTAGAAGTTTATTGATCTTATTAATTCTTTCAAAGAACCAGCTCCTAGTTTCAGAAATTAAGAGATTTCTGAAAGATTTTAGAAATTGTTTGGCAATTTGATATTACCATGACAATTTATTTTATTTCATAAAAGTTTTTTACTGGACAGATAAGAAAAGATTAAAGAAAAGAAACAGTATTTCACCAAAAATATTTTAAATTGCATCATCTAACTATTATATTGTTAGAATATATTAAAAATTGCCCACTTAATGGTTTAGTATATTTATAGAAACTAGCAATTCAGTTGTGACTCATATTCTGTTATTACTATGGTAATATTAACAACTTTGATTGTCTTATGTTTGTAAATAGAGAAAAAACAAATAATGACTAGTCAAATGGGAATTTCCAAAGTGTAGCGAAAATCTCTAAATTTTCTTATGATTCAATCTTTCTATGTGCCAAAAAAATCAGGTTTGGCAGTATTTTCATTTTCTATTTTTACTTTTCTTACCAAATAATAAAGTTTTTCTTTATACTCTTAAATTCATGTACATAGTAACTATTTAAGGATACAAATTGAATTTATTTATTTATTTATTTACTTAGGTAAGGGCATTTTTGGTTTGATATTTGTTTTTTAAAAGATTTTAAAAATTTATTTATTTGAGAAGGAGAGAGCACAAGCAGGGACAGAAGGAGAAGTAGACTCCATGCTGAGTGGGAGACTCAATGCTCAATGCGGGCTCAATGTGGGGCTCAACCCCAGGACCCTGGGATCATGACATGAACCAAGGCAGATAGTTAACCAACTGAGGTACCCAGATGCTCCTCTTCTTACAATTTTGAAAATGAGCCCAGCTCTTGCCCTCAGCACCAGGAACAATGATGAAATACATAATCAGTGTAGTGCTTTATGTTGCCTCAAAGGGATTTCTTTCCTAATTAAAAATTAAAGATAGCAATAAGATTTTAAAGTTTCACTTAAAGTGAAAATATTTTTTTTATCAGATCTTAGTCATAATGAGTAAATATGGCCATTATCTATTATAAATGAGCTATTCAAATTATAATAATTGAAATAGCAGTGAGATACATTGGGCTAAGTCCATGTTAAATGTTTCAGGAGGGTCAAGTTTTATATGCAAGAGTGTTTTTTATATAGGCTTATGCTGTGTATCTGTGAATTAATCAAGACATGTTTATGGCGGGGCACCTGGGTGGCTCAGTGGTTGAGCATCTGCTTTTGGCTCAGGTCATGATCCCAGGGTCCTGGGATCAAGTCCTGCATCAGACTCCCCAGAGGGAGCCTGCTTCTCCTCTGCCTATGTCTCTGCCTCTCTCTCTCTGTGTGTCTCTCATGAATAAATAAATAAAAATCTTAAAAAACAGAAATATTTATGGCATCCATTGTGATCCTCGTCAAGTGTTTTGGGTTTGATGTTTTTATATCTATTATGTTCTTTGCTTCTTGTTACAAATTTTGTATAGGTGGGAAGGTGGTCAGTCTGGTTGCATAAATGGACATAGACCTTGAGATTAACTTTTTAATTCTTTTGCAAAATTCTAGGGTATTTGTGATACAATATGTTGGCATAGTGACAGAGTCCATAGGAATGTTATTCTGGGTTCAAAGGAAATTGCTAGGGAAAAGGCTGACAGCAACATCTTTGACCAAACTCAGAGAAATCCTCTCCTGTGTTTTCCTGACCCTGACAATCCTAGTTTTACTGCCAAATAATGCTCTGTGGAAAAAAGACTCTAGAAAACCCATTAATACCTATCATTAGATCTTAGGACACCAATTCAGAGTTTATTTTTCATCTAGAATAATGCCATATAAATTTTCCTCATCTAAAAGAAAAAATCATCCAATAATTTAGTATGCATTTTTACATTTTGACAAATAGGATTGGCAGACCACTGTCATTTTACAGTCCGTGCGAGAGTGCTACTCAACAATCTCTCTCACACATTATACATAAATAATCTCCAGATGAATGTGGCTCACAGCAGCTACTGATACTCATAAAAATCAAGTCCCCAGATCTCATGTCTTTATGTTACATTTTAAAAATATGAACACACAAGAATATGTGTTTGAAATCTTCTCCAAAATAAAACCAGATAACAAAATTACCAGTTTTTAAATATGTAGAATATATTGAGATGTGCACATCCCTGCTATTTGAAGGAGAGCAGTGCATCTACAGGTCTGCCATTTTGGTCTTATAAGTGCAAATGCAGTGAAGTGACTAAATCTCCTGAGCAACAGTGTTGGCACTTTCACCAGAATGAGCTGTTATTTGCTCTAAAACTACAAATTATGACTCAATTTCCTACCTTGAAAAATCCTCTCATTTAGTCTGGGCTTACTTATTTCCTGTGTCTTTTAACTGTAGATTCCTATATAGTAATGCTATATACCTCCAGTCTCCATGTTAAAACCAGTGATTTTCAATATGCTTAATACTTTCATATATATTGTATCATATTCAGCTTAATTATTAAAGAATTCAGCAATGTAATTTTGCCTTAGGTTCTGTCAATGAGCTGTTCAGCATGAGATACATTTTTGTTAAAAGAAATATAGCACATGTGGATTTGATTATTTGTCATCTGTTGACTATTAAATGCCTGCTTGACAATGCTGGCATTTTGAATGGCTTCAGGCCACATGTTTCTACAAAGCTGAAGTTCTATCTTCTCAGCTTACAACTATGATAGGCAACAGAATCTAATGATAAATCTAATACTGAGTAACACACATAGGTTTTATATTGTAAATTCTATGTTGTAAATATTCCAGTAGTCAAGCTAATGAAGGTGAGTGCATGGAGAAGACACAAACTTTTGTCTTTGGAAATCATTATATGGCTTTTGGCAGCAGATTTGCCTACCACCCAATTTTTGGTAATATTTAACATTTTTTACATTTCCTCTCTATTTATTCACTTGATGAAGACAAGGAAGTCTCTAAGTAGAATTCCAAGAGGCTAAAAGAATCCAAACTTGGATTCAAATTTTGCTACACATAATGAGAAGATGGGAAATACATATATGAGTAATTAAGATGAGGGTTTGCTCTATCTGTACATTAATATAATACATGATCTGCCCGAGATTCAGCTTCTAGTTTCATAGAAAATCCAAGAATTCTTTTTGAATTCTCATCCAGTCCTCAGCCTTGCATCCTTCTTGATTTTTCTCCCTGAAAATAATTCAATAATTTTAATATTTAATATTAAGTTTTGAGAATGGTCACATTGGAATTCTACTCACTTGTGGGCAAGATATGAGAGTGAATCTTTCATTTATCCAAAGAGCAATTCATGCAATTTTTTTTGTTAAAAATGTAGTTCCCCTGAAAGCTATCATTTTGTGTTGTGCTAACATTTTAGAAATACAACCTTTTAAAAGTAGTTTTCTTTACTGCCAGGCTCCAGAGAATTTATTTGTCAGGGGCATGACTCCAATTCAATTAACAGAACTGTGGTTCTTGCTTTTATAAGAACCATAATAATATTTCTTTTAATGTTTATAGCCTTAATCTTATTTTGCAATATTTAAGATTTTAGTCATTTTTGGCTTATAACAAAGGGGAAAATAAACAAGGGCCCAATGACCTTGGTTCAACGTTGGTCTCTGCTACTTATTAACTGTATAAAGAAAGTCATTTGGTTTCTCAAAGAGAATGTTGACCTGTTTATCAAATGAGATTAAAGTGACCTTTGACTATCTCTCATGACTGTAAACTGGATCACAATATATGATAATGCATGCACAGTTCTGCTCAAATCTGTAGGTTATATTATAAATTTAAGATAATTTTCGTTCCAATGAGTATATGCGAAATTTATAGGACCTATGACTAAAGAATTATAATCAAAGCCATAGTTTCTGGGGCACCTGGGTGGCTCAGTGGGTGGGCATCTGCCTTTGGCTTAGGTCATGATCTCATCGTGCTGGAATTGAGTTCCACATTGGGCTCCCCACAAGGAGCCTGCTTCTCCCTCTGTGTCTCTGCCTCTCTCTGTCTCTCTCTCTCTCTCTCTGTCTCTCATGAATAAATAAAATTGTTTTTTTTAAAGCCATAGTTCCTGCTGTATAGCAATGTGTCTGTTAGAATTGATCAATCATATAATATAATCTTGATAATTTTCTAGATGCTTCAGGTGATTAAATAAATACACATTCATGCACACACATATGCACACACATACTATATGATAAACTGCCATGAAGCAATTTACAATGCAGTTCCAGGTGGAAGATAAACACTCATGCAGGAAAAAAAAAAAAAAACAACACTCATGCAGGGTCTGTGCAGAGTCCTATATATGTAAATTGTTAATTTGTGTGGTGTATGTAGACTATATGTGCTATGAGACTTCAAGGAAGAGGACATTTTGTGAGTAGAAGACATGTCTCAGACAATGTTATGAGAATATGTGAATAATAGAGTGGTTTAGGTTTGCAAATCATTTTGGGGCCTCTATATTCTTACTTAGTCCACCATCATCTTTCTCCTTCTCTCTGGATTACTCTTGCCTGGAACATCTTCTCTCTGCCTAAAATACTTTCTTAAGAAGACCCTATGACTCACATCCTTGAATTATAAAGGTCTCTATTCATTTGTCCCTGGTGAGTAGTCCTTTCCAGACCACCCTACATGAAATAGATGTCCTGTCCTTACTCAAATCACTCTTTGGCCATTACACCACCCTCCACTGATTTTAAAGCACTGATAAATCACTCACCTTCTTGCTGCATAGTTGTGCAGTCATTGGAGATAGGTGTTATCTGCATGCGACGGTACTGACAAATAGAAGGATTCAATCAATGTTCCAATATGACAATTTGATAGTGGAGTGAGGGTCCTGGCCCTTTTAGACACATTCCAGAGTTTTGTAACATATCCATCTTTTGTTGCCAGTGTCAGTGGGCATGTAGACCCAAATCTAACCTACCTTCCTCCACAATTAGACCTTTTTGATTTCATGTTACTTTTAAGCGAAAAATATCACTCCTGTGCCAATAATTGCAATTTTTTAAAACTCATGTTTGGCAAAACAGCTTGAGTTTTTAATCTTATATTTCAACATCTTCTGTTTCACCAAATATTGAATTCCTCAAGCCTGTCATTTAGAAGAGTTAGTAGAACAGGGGCTGAAAGCATGGGCTAGAGAGCCAGAAGCCAGGGTGTAGAGTCTTGATATTCTTAGGCTGAGCATCTTGGGATATTCACTGACTCTCTGGGCCTGAATTTCACCTCTAAGAGATGGTCAATTCTACTGGACTGTTGTGAGGATATGGTAAATTAATATGAGTACTGGGAATAGTCTCGTTTTGTACAAGAACAATATACATATCAGTCTAATGATACAATGTATTGCTCCATACCATATGTATTGATGTATTTTTTAAATTGTTTTTACTTTAGAATAACTTTAGATTTACATAAAAATGGTAAAGATAGTAAAGAGATTTTGTTTCCTATCACCCAGCTTTTTTTACTGTTGATGTCTCATATAACCATGGCTCTTAGAAAGTAGATTAGTGGTTGTGAGAGGCTAGAGGGTCTCTGGGAGTTTAGGGAATTTATAAGTAAAGCATACAAGGTTTCTTTTTGAGGTGATGAAAATGTTCTAATATTGACTGTAAGTAATATTTGCACACATTTGTGAACATACTTAAAAATTATTTGTAACTTCAAATGGGTGAATTATATCTCAATAACACTTCAAAAATTAGTTTCTCTTGAAACTAATTTAAACATTGAGATATATGATCAGATTAGGTTAAGCTTATCTTGGAATAATATAGAGCACCATGGTGGTTATGTCGTAGAGAACCTGAATACACTATGTAAAGGAGGTAGAAGAGGGGATGTCTAGGGCAAACAAACTATATATCTATATCTAAATCTATCTATATCTATATCTATATCTATATCTATATCTATCTATCTATATCTATCTATATCATCTATATCTATCTATCTATCTATCTATCTATCTATCTATCTATCTATCTATATCACAGTTTAGGAAAATGATTAATGTAATGTTCCCTAATAGTAGTGACATAGTGTTACAACATGAGCAAAAGTGAATACAGAATGTAGATTTTCTGAATCCCAACCACCAGGTAGGTGATATCTGAAAGTGGGCTCACACACAGGCCACCTACCTTACATGGGCTGTGGTTCAAAGAAGGTTTAGGCAGAGGAAGAAAGGAGGGGCAGCATGAATTTTTTGAAGGAAAGATTTAGTGTTAGTCGTGTATTAGAATGAGAAATGAAAAGCTGGTCCTCCGGCTAAAACCAAGTTATATATATGGGGTTTTGTCAGGTGAGAAAAGGCCTTAACATTTACTGAACGTTTACTTTGTTTAGGCATGAGCTCACAGAAAAGAAAGGTCAAGTACAGCTATTTGGGATCCCAGAAAATTGCCATTACAAATTGGCATTGGAAAAGGAAGTAGGACAGTAATTAATAATATGAGATCCTCTTGTAATTAGATGTAAACTAGATAAGATTTACTAGAGGTTAGGGGAATTGTGTAAGGGGAGCCCAGGGATTAGTCAAAGTGGCTTATCAACCTACTTGAAATAATAAGAATATATTTTTGTAAGAAATCATTTCTAAGTCATACTAAAAAAAATTACTGGTTTCTGCTTATAATCTTTTTTTTAATTTATTTTTTATTGGTGTTCAATTTACTAACATACAGAATAACCCCCAGTGCCCGTCACCCATTCACTCGCACCCCCCGCCCTCCTCCCCTTCTACCACCCCTAGTTCGTTTCCCAGAGTTAGCAGTCTTTACGTTCTGTCTCCCTTTCTGATATTTCCCACACATTATAATCTTTTAAATTCCTGGTTCCAATTCTAATTGTGTGTGTGGTGTGTGTGTGAGTAGGGACACTTCCCCACACCACCAGAAAACAATACTCAGACACTAGCTGGCTGTCCTATGATTTCAACTCCATTCTGACCCTCGTTAGCCTGAGAAAGTGTATGATTCCACAGTTTAAGTGCTCAGTCCTACAAGATGGCCCTAAACCCTCTGGACACCAGTGGCAAGGACAGTTCCCCTCCTTGGACTCAGGTGCCAGTCAGGAATGCAGGCTGTTATCTGTTTTTCTGACCCACTGGCTATCATCAGAGGTTTCCATGACTTCCTTGGATCCAGTTAATTTGCTTCAGGGGCTCACAGAACTCCAAAACATTTTACCTACTGAGTTATTGGTTTGTTATAAAAGGATATGCTAGAGGATACAGATGAATATCCGGATGGAATGATACCTAGGGGAAGGTATGGGGAAAGGGCATGGAGTTTCCAAGCTCAGAATGGAACTGTACTTTTTACAGAATTCCAAGCATGCAGCTTTCCCCAAATCTCTGCACACTCACCAACTTGGTAGCTCTCTGAATGCAGTCCTGTCCCTTTGGGTTCTTTACAGGGAGGTTACATTACACAGGTCTGATTGATAACGTTGATAGCAATTCAGGACTGATTCCACCTCCAGACAGGAAGTTCTGACCCTCTAATCACAAAGTTAGTTCTGGTCATCAACCTCCATTCTTAGGTGGGGTTTCAGAGCCACCTCATTAACGGAACAAAAACAGCTTTGTTGCTTCTCATCACTTAGGAAATTCTAAGGATTTGGGGAGCTCAGCCAGGAACAGGAGTAAGACCAAATAAATATCTTATTATAAATCACAGTACCTCACTAATCTCACTAATAAAGTTGTATTTTTAAAAGATTTATTTATTTATTTTAGGGGGGGACAACAGCATGTAAGCTGGGGAAGGGCAGAAGGAGGCTGAGAGAATCCTCAAGCCGACTCCCCACTGAGCATGGAGCTCAATTTGAGGCTTGATTCCAGGACTCTGAGATCATGGCCTGAGCTGAAACTGAGAGTTGGATGCTTAACCAACCTAGCCACCCAGGTGCCCCTAGCAAATTAATATTTCTTAATCAGTTAATTATAGCCATATCAATTATGTGTATATATTGTATGACATATATTTGTACTTTTAAAGTTTTTTTTTGATGGTGAGGAATTATCAAAAATATAAAAATAGTTAAATAATTCTGAAAATTAATTTTCGAGTCACATATTTATTTGTCGGAAGGAATATATTTCTTATGATTAATGTACCATCTTGTGGAAAATAGAAACATTAGTTGTAGGATAAAATTTGTTATAGAATCCGAAGAGTGGCTTTAAGAGATTTTCATGATAATAAAACAATGTCTAGCATCTGAAAATGGTGATCATGCAAAGGTAATTAATATAGAATTCTTCACAAAAAGTGAGTAAACCAAATGGATCTTCAGGAAATACTACCACTTCAATAATTACTTACTAGGGTGCTTTTGAATCCCACAAGGAACAGTTTATATTTAAACAAAGCTTTGAATTTGTCCTCCTGATTTTTAGTGTTTGAGGCAAGATAATTCCTCTTGAGAAAAGCCAAGCAATGTTAGTGTTAGAATTCTTACCTAAACTCAGTTATGCAGAATACTGAAGAGGAGGTTAGAAAGATGGAAAATATCAAACTTTGTTTCATTTTCAATTGCTTTACTATCTCATGTCATATATGAAAAACACATGCTTACTTTCTGTGTGACGGGTAAGGTGATGATTTGTGATCTGATACAGTAAAAGATATTTTAGATATTTTACCTTCTGATATCCAAAATATCTTGGCTATTGCACTAATTAGCTGAGTGACAGAAGAAAATTAATTTAATCTTAATTATGGCATAGGAATTTCTTTTTATGTCTGTCACTTGTGATCACTATAAGATGTATGATGAGAAGGAAAAACAGAAACTCATTGGTAAAACTTGAAAGTAAATTATGCTGGGTTGCATTCAGGTGGGGTGTACAAGAGAAAGACAAACGCAAGATACATAATGGTACACATATGTGAACTACATAGAGCTAAAAATATTTTGTTGTGGTGTAAAATCATGTATTTGAAGCCTATGTTCTTGTTTATAACAAGAGCAAAAGAAAAGTTTGAAATATATGGTGAGAAGGTAGCAGACCTTAATGTCTTAAATAACCTTTTTACAACCTCTGTGCAGGCAGGGCATTTTTTAAAAAAAGGTTTTAGTTATTTATTCATGAGAGACACAGAGAGAGGCAGAGACACAAGGCAGAGGGAGAAGTAGGCTCCCCGCAGGGAGCCCGATGTGGGACTGGATCCTGAGACCTGGGATCATGCCCTGAGCCAAAGGCAGACACTGAACCACTGAGCCACCCAGGCAGCCCCAGGCAGGGGATTTTTAAAGGGAACAGGAGGGGGAGTTAAGTCTCAAATGTTAAGCAGATGAAATCAAAGGTTAATTATAAGTCCTCAGAGGAACTTCTAGACTTTAGTGTGGTTGTCTGTCTTGAGCAAGGCCCTGGTTGTCATCATTTGACTGTCACATGCTTTTCATTTGGTTTCAGTTTCATTCTTTGTGTCCTCTATAGAGCTTTAAACAATATTGATTATATCTTGGTTACAGTTTAAGCTTAAATTGTGTTTGAGCTTTACATGCAGGAGTATTAACATAGTTTGCTTCCTATTGTAAATCAGGGTTTCTCCAGTAGAGATCACCTTATCTTCAAATAATTGGAGGCAGAAGAGAAAGTCAAGCCTTCAAAATGGCATTAGTTCTGCAACAAATGGTTCAAGGGGTATGTCAGTAAGCAAATACATTCAGATTTGAATGGCCTGGGGGCTGTAGTTAGAATGAAGGAGCTTTTGGTTAGCCCATCCAAAACTCTGTATCAGGTAGGAAGGTCAACATTACTGCTTCTTTTTCAGCTTTGGAGATCCCTTTATTCAACAATCTCATTCACATTGCTGTTTGGTTGGGCCCTGGGGTATATACCTTTTTGCTAACTCAGTCTCAACTAATACAGCAAGAATTTTTTTTTAAGAAGTATTTTTAAAAGGTATCTAGATACATTAACTCAATTTCTTATTTTCTAATAGGTAACTGTCATTAGCACTGTAATCCCAATACTTTGGGGCTGTGAGGGCCAACTGTTAGTTAATGTCTGTTTCCTGCGGGAGTCTCTGTCTCAGGGAAATCTTCCCTAGAAGGCTAATGTTCCTTTCTAATAGCTAGGATAATCTGCAAACTCATACTATTGTCTATGAGTAAATGTAAGGTTAGCGTGTAGACTCTGGGAGGGGTGGAGGTACATGTTGTACTAGCTGTTTCCATTCTTTCTTAACAGGCATTATATGACCTGCCCTGCTGGCCTAGGCTAACCAGCCAAAATTCTAATGATTCCGAGGGGATGGACTGTAGCAGCCATAAAAATAAGTTACTTGAACTTCCCACTGTGAGAAGCATGATTTGCTAAGATTTCCAGCTGCTGCTTTTCTGGATTAACCACTGCATTCCAGCTGATGCCCCACTTCTGGTGAGCTGCTGCCAGGTAATGCCTGAGCATTGTACTGGTACTTAACTAAAGCAGGCCCATTGGCGTGAGGTGTGGTCTTCCTTTTTGGACAACATTGGCTCAAGGGCTCTGCATTAGCCTAGCTAACCTTTCTTGGCATTGTTGTACACCCATACAGCCTTCCCATCCATGTCTCCTCACTTCCCTTTCTTTCCCACAGATGTTAACTTGAATTATAATCTGAAGGTTCTCCTCATCTGCTCATAGTCTGCCTATAAGAAATCTCTTGTACCTTTAATGATGGAAAAATCTTCTCAGACCCAAACTGACACTATAAGGTAGAGCTTAAAAAATTTTTGTTTTAGGTATGCCTGGGTGGCTCAGCAGTTGAGAGTCTGCCTTTGGCTCAGGGTGTGATCCCGGGATCCAGGATTGAGTCCCAAATTGGGCTCCCGCATGGAGCCTGCTTCTCCCTCTGCCTATGTCTCTCTCTCTCTTTCTGTGTATCTCATGAATAAATAAAATTTAAAAAGAAGGATTTTAAAAGATGCAAGTCTTTTCTATCAGTTCCAGATAGGGAGCTTCCAAGTCTAGTGACTTATAAACTAAAGAGTTAAATTATATATCTCCCCTCACCTTTATCCATATGAACTCCATATAGGATATTAAACCAGGGGCAGGGTAATCGAACTAAAAACTTTATTTCTTGTATTCCCTGGTCCAATCTTTTTTTTTTTTCTCAATGTAATGGAAGCTACCTTGAGGCTATTAGAAATAATGGCATTGGGTGAGAAGGGCATACTCATATATATGTCACATGTGAATATTAATAAGACTTTATCACTCAAAGCTGCTTGTGTCTTATCCCATACTTTTGAAGTATAGAGGCAATCAATTTTTCTAACACTTAAAGCCCTAAATTACTATCTACTCACTTTCATTTCTTCATACAAATAGACTGATTCATTTATTTTTTTCTTGTGTCTCCTTGTTAAAAGGAGAGAGTACAAGGCAAAATATTATTACCCTGAATCTTTATAGTTTTTCACCTGGATTTAGACTCTGGAGTCTGCCTTCTGTAGGTATTTATTTTACTAAATATTTTTGTGCTACTGCATAACATAATTATCCATATTTCCATCCAAGAGTATCTTTTAAATTACTCTACAGATATAACTTGGTAAAAACTCTTAAGTAGGAACCAAGAGATGGCTAGAAATTTCATCATATTTTCAGTTTTGAAAGTTTCCTTTTATTTTTTTAAGAGATTTTATTTATTTATTCATGAGAGATACACACACACACACAAAGAGAGAGAGAGAGAGAGAAGCGAGGCAGAGACACAGTCAGAGGGAGAAGCAGGCTTCCTGCAAGGACCCTGATGTAGGACTTGATCCTGGACCCTGGGATCAGGCCCTAAACTAAAGGCAGACGCTCAACTGCTGAGCCACCCAGGCGTTCCTGAAAGTTTCCTTTTAAAAATTATGGTTTGCCATCACCTTTTCTGCATGCCTTAGTCACATTTCAATGGTTACTGAAAACAATTAGTGAAAGGAGATTTATCTTCCAGTCCTTGAAGTCTGAGAATTGTGTGCAGGCAGTGTCCCTCGGACAGCTGGGAGAGAAATCAAAACTTCTCTGCTCTCATCCTGCATGTCAAATATGCTGGTGGCCCCTCAGTCCCAGATGCTTAGTCTTTTGCCTTCATAGATTAGATAGAAACCTCCCAAAGGTAACCTGCCACATGTGTCATTATCCCTTTCAACTCATTTTTATTATCCACATCGTCACCATCAACAAAATCTGCTAGGGTACAACTATGTTGGTGTCTAGTTAATCTAGATTTCCCTGTTCTAGAGATGACACTATTCCGTTTCTAGCCAGTACCCTCCACGACTGCACTCTTAAACATGGTACCTAAAAAGAATACACACAACCCTGTGTATTATGAGAAAATTCACATATTAATGACTGTTTCATTTTTGACATTCTCTCATTCAGTCTTTACTCTCAGAATAAGTTAATCTCCATTCATATTGTTAGGCTCTATGAAGATTATTCCACTTTCTTAGTTGGCTTTACTCTGGTGACCAACCCCCGACCCTACTTACTTTAGGGCTTCCTCCCACTCTGTGAAGTTAGTCATCCATACAGAGAGCACATTAAGACCTGAGTATATGGTCTATTGATGTGGACCATATAGTGAATGCAAGAATGACAATAACTTTCTCATTTCTATGTTAGGCCTACATTTCCAACTAGATTACCAACCAAGATATATTCTTGCTTTTGAGTGGAAAATGATCATCTAAAATTTTACTGATGAAATGCATTTCATTTTAGCCATGAAAATATAAAAATGAGTATTAATATGATATATGAATGAATACTTTTATTTTATAAGGAATATTTCCAACATTCCTTATATTTTATAAGGAATATTTCCAACATATAGAAATACAGATACAAGTATAGCTATAGACATATCTCAGTAAATTTCCTTCTGGTAAGTACTATAATCATGTATAGTGATTATGGTTGTAGCATAAAAGTCATACTTAAAACCCTAGTTTGTTCCTGGATAAATAGGTCAGGTTTTCTCTTCTCCAAAAACCAATTAGCCATATATATAAAAAAAGCTGCAGTAACAATAATTTAATTTTATAATACACTAAGGAAATGAAGTAAAAACAAGACTGATAATTTTGTTTACATATATTTATGACAGCTTTTTTTTTGTATTATAGCAAAAAACAAATTATGCCAAAAAGCAAAGCAATAGTAAAAACAAAATAAAACAATGCTGCATGGGTAGAATTGGAAAAGAATCAAATTATTCTATATAAAGACTTACTATACAGGTGCTAAATTGGTGTTTACAATTAATTTTGACACGCAAACTAAAAAAATATGATCATTCAAAAATATCTAGGGATGCTATTTTTCAAAAATGAAAGACAAAGATATATATTAAATTATTAACATTTGTTATTTCAGGGATGGCAAAGTTATATTTTATTGTAATTTTTTACATGTCTAGTAAATATGTTCTTTATGCTTGAAACCAACAAGCCTTACTAAGATAATTCAGTTGTATTTATTTTATAAGAGGATTAAAAACCAGTTTTCTTTCTTTGTTTTTTAATACCCACTTCTCCTAACTTTATGCAAGAGCACAGTGTGGCATAAATGTTCATTTCCTCTGTTATTGAACAGATTACAAAACAAATGAGAAATAATTGTAGCTTCTCTGTCTTCTGCTCAAATTCCCCAGCTTTCCCCACAAGTCTTCGACCTAATGGAGTCTCAAGGCAGACAGGACAGAGAGAAGAGCCTCTGCCCCTATAGACAGTTGCCCCTCAGCATGTGCTGCTGCCTCAGTGACTTCCCAGACCCTTGGCTTTCTGGGCGCAGATTGTTTGCCCTGAAGTGCATTACCTCCTACCTCTTACTGCCTACTGTCTTCAAAGGTTCTTTCTCTTTGGGTCACCTCAGTATAAACTCTTAAATCCTGTAAGTAAAATCTTTGAAAAATTTATAACCAAAATAAAATTAATGAAATTTAAACAGTCAAAAATAATATTGACACTCTTCTTGGTTAAATTTGACTTAAGATAAATGCCCTAATTGTCATGACAGTTAAAATACATTAAAAAGTGAATAAATAAATAAATAATACATAAATAAATAAGTATATATGAATAAAAATTAAAAAGCTGAAATATTTAATCTCAGCAACGACATAATTTTAGATTTAGATTTTATTTATTAAGGACACAGAGAGAGAGAGAAACATAGGGACAGGCAGAGGGAGAAGCAGGCTCCATGCCTGACATGGGACTTGATCTCGGGTCTCTGGAATCACGCCCTGGGCTGAAGGTGACTCTAAACCGCTAATCCACCGGGGCTGCCCTATTGTCTATATATTTTAATAATTTGGGGTACTACGTGTCTCTCTGTTCCCTTTCCACAGGTAACACTACGGTCCTTTCTTTTTTCTTTATGAACAATCAAGAGGGGAAATTTTACAACCAAATAGGAATAAAAGGCATTGTCTTCGCATCATCACTCAGAAACAGTTGATTCTTTTTCAAATTAAGTAAAACATTCATAAATTACCTATAAAAATTATGATTTAGAATAATGATGATAAGGAAGATGATGTAATGAAATGTCTGTTTTTAGAGAGAGGGAGAGTGGAAATGTGAACAATTGCTGGAGAAATACAACACTAATGTCGAGAAATAGCTATATTTTACAAAACAGGAGTCTGAGACGGTGAAATAAAATTATGCTCAGTATTTTTACTTCCAGTTTTATTTTGGGCATTAAAAACATAATGTAAAAGGTTATTCTAACATATTATTTTATTGTTTCTTATGGAGGGTCAGGATCTTGCTTATCACATAATACCTAAAATAAAACTAATTGCATTTACAATCTCAAATCAAAAGTATCAAAAAAGCTGAATACTTCTTAGTATTTGAAACAACCTGACTTTCAATTTGTCCAGCCAGTGATAGGGAATAATATAAATACAGATCCTCCTCAACCTAATATGGAGTTTTATCCTGATAAACCAACCCATCATGGGTTGAAAATATCATTATGTCAAAAATGCATTTTACACTAACCTACCAGATATCAAACTTACCTTAATCTCACCTACTTTAAACATGCTCAGAACACTTCCATAAACCTATAGTTAGGCAAAATCATCTAACACTTTATAGTAAAGTTTTGATTATTTCATGTAATTTATTGAATACTTTGCTGAAAAGGAAAAGTAGGATGGTTGCATGGGGATAGATGGTTGTCAGTGTAGGGATTGTTTACCCTTGTAATTATATGGCAGACTGGGACCTGTCAGTGTCATGAAAGATCAGGCCATGTATTGGTGGCTCTAAAAAAGAGTTCAAATTCAAAATTCAAAGTATGGTTTCTACTGAATGCATATCAATTCTGCACTATCATAAAGTCAAAAAATCATAGGTGGAACTCTGATAAGTCAGGGACCATCTGTAAATAAATTGTTCCTCTTATTAGATAACCTGAAGCCATTAGATTCATAATCAGTTATTTTCTATGTAGCAGAACATCTTATTTCTGCCACTGAAGACACTATTTTAATGTGCTGTGAAGGTGAACTGGATTATTAAGTTACACACCTTAATCAAAGCTCGTAGAACCTACGTCATTATATGATTTTCCTATGCCTCATTTTATCTCTCTGTCCTATCTTAAACTCAGCACACACACACACACACACACACACACACACACACACACACAATTTGTTCAGTTGGAATTAAGCACTGGATTAATTAGGTAATTTTGAAAATCATAACACATTGTCCTTTGGTTTTGTTTTGTTTTCAGTGTGTTCAGGTTTACATATTCTGCTTTGGGTCAGAATAATCAGACAAAACATTGCAATGACAGAAACGTACTAATGGTTTAAAAGCCTAAGTGTACCACATTTAAATTTTTAAATACAGTACTCTTATTTTAAATATGCATAAAATAAGCTGATTATGAAAAATATATGCAAATAGAAGTTCTTGTTTCTATAGTTAATGACAATAATACAGACAAAGGCAATGCATACTGGGAGACAGGAAAGAGCATATCAACATCCCTGACATTTTATCTGCTATATGGTTAATATTTTCAATAGAATCGGTTTACATATAAAATATTTTGAAAGAGCTTTAGATGTAAGTGCTAACATAATGGGTCAGCAGACGTATAATATTCACGAAGGCAAAGTGCTGTAGAGCTCTAGGATGACAGCTGTCAGCACTATA
Source organism: Canis lupus baileyi (assembly GCF_048164855.1). Classification (NCBI taxonomy): domain Eukaryota; kingdom Metazoa; phylum Chordata; class Mammalia; order Carnivora; family Canidae; genus Canis; species Canis lupus. The sequence goes on along the minus strand of NC_132868.1, from coordinate 3,720,262 downwards.
AAAGCCCAAAGATCTCTACATATGTAATCACCTTGCTGGTCTAACTTCAGTTCTCAGTTATCTATAAAAGATAGTAACTTCTATTCATTTAATCAGCATAATGAGTTTTTCTCTTGCAATGACATATAAGGACAAATAAGAGACTCTGTTCTTTAAAACTGAACATGAAGGGTAGTATCATATACATTTAGAATTTGTTACATTTATTAACTAGTACAGTAGGATCCAATGCACTATTAATGATAAAGACACGATAAGTTTACATTTTGACACTACTCAAATGCATTTAATAGGTTTTTTAAAGTCTCCAAAATGATAATTGGTGCTGCAAATATTAGTTACAGCAAATCTTTTTTCTAACTTTAGACTCATGAATGAAAATAATCTCAGCCTGCAGTTTTAATTCATATTTCTGACATGAGGTTAAGTTATTTGTTTCTGTATTGGTTTAGATATTTTAGTCTCAAATTGATGGAGTATAAAACATGAGATTAAACCATACAGTATTTCCTTTCTCTGGGTCTAAATAGTTGATTATCAGCAATGTTCTGCTGTTGAAACTAATACGCCATAAAATCAGAGCAAAATGATGAAATTTTGATACTTCATTTTTAATTAATTTGCCAAAGAATACCAATCCAGTTTTGGCACTTTGGTACTTATTTTCTTACGCAATATCTACATTCCATTAAAACCTCTGGGCCATATATTCACACTTGTAAAAGCAAACAAACCAAATAATTCAGCAACATTGTGTTTGACAAGTAACCACAAATATACAGGAAAATATTTTTAAAAATTTCTTCAAAATATTCATAGAAATGATTTGATATTAATGTTTGACCAGTCTACTTAAAAAGATTTCTTCCAAATCCACAAGAATTCCAACATCAACTCTGAAATGACTTCTGTATGAAAGTTATTATTCACAAGCTTACATTCTTTGTGTAATGATGTAAAGTAATCTAATAGTTATGAACGGCTAAGAGCAATTTGAGGTGGAATTGCATTTATTTCTGATTGCATGTATGTATATACAAAGCATATATGTACCCTTTGTGTACTTTCAATAATTAATAAAATGCTGCTACAATTTTGCAAAGAAATTAAAAGACGATTTATTACTGTAACTTTTTAAATTTAGAAGACTTTAAATGTAGTCTAATGAATACCTATTAGATTTATGCAGCTAATGAGATTTTTCAAAATTTTAGGATATTTTTAATCTATATTTTTCTTTTCTAAATGTTTATCTTTTTATTCTATATTTATATCGATATCTATATTTCTATCCACATATCTAGTTTTCATATATGTCATTGACATTCATGTCATTAGCTATGATAGATAATATCTCATACTGACAAATCAATACAACTTGCCTTTGAGGGATTATCATTTTATTCACTTGTATGTTTCATCTCCTTATTTTTTTCTTGTGATATTTTGTTGCTATATTTCCATACAATGTTTTAACTATAAATATAAAGGAAAGGAAAAAATATTGAAATTATCAGTGGCAGTATACCTCTTTAGGAGGGCTGGCAAAACAATGCCACAATTTGAAATGTAGAGAACAGGCTTTTATCATTCTATTTAGCTCTGGAAATATTTTAAGGTATTCTAAATTTTGTTTAATTAGCTTGATAGTCAATATCCTGTTATGCCTTGCCATGTGACAGGGTAACAAACAACAGATTGTTAGAATTTGTCGTCCCTTAGAGCTATCATAAGATTTCTCACTTTTTGAACAAAGAAGTTTAAGGAAAAAGCTACGTTCCATTATATTATTTTCCTCTGAGATTTGTATTTTTCTAATGGCAGCAGTTTCATGAGAAAACCATTGAGATCACAATATTTACCATGAAAATAAGACTGCATTTTTACTCACAACTGGATATTGAGATGCATGTCCTCTGCCTTCTAGCACTGAACATTTCTTTCCATTATTAGTTTTCTGTTTTATATCTTTATTTTAACTTTCTCTTTGCTGCTTAAGTCAAATTCTAGGTACTAAGTTCGTTACCTACACTTTCACTTGAAGGCAGTGGTATCTCCTTTGCAAGATAAATGCTTCTTAGTTTTACAAAGCACAATGAATGGTTCCATTCATTCAAATAGTTGTGGATTACCTGGTTTAGGAAGAACTATGCCTTGTCTGTGACTCCTTCCCTCAGCTTGCTATGCAATCTTGGGCCTATCCTAGCAATCTACAAGGGGAAGTTGAGGCAAATTTACAGAACAATGCCTAAAATATATGGGGGCCAAGGTTGATCCAATGAAGGCTTAAAACATCAGAATATTCCTTTCCTTCCTGTGACTCAATTACATTCTTGCCCTTGAGAAAGACTGGTCTTTGTTTTTTTATTTTTTTTAAAGATTTTATTTATTCATTCATGAGAGACACACAGAGAGAGGCAGCAACATAGGCAGAGGAAGAGGTAGGCTCCCTGCAGGAGATCCATGCAGGATTTGATCCCTGGACCCAGGATCGTGCCCTGAGCTGAAGGCAGACGCTCAACCACTGAGCCACCTAGGTGTCCCAAGAAAGACTGGCCTTATTTTCACCTTTGGAGAGTAGAGTAGGAGAGGGGTAAGATTTTTAGTTTATTCTATAAGTAGATGTCCCACTGAAAACAGGGTCCTATCAGAAACCAGCTGTAGTGGTGGGCATGACAACCTATATTTAATAACGAAAAGAGAGCATAGAGAAATGCGGGTATGTGTCCTACTCAGGTTATATAATTCAGTGTTTGAATGTCCGTCTTTCTAATCACTTATCTGAACAAGAGATAAGTGTCTCTGTGCTTATTTATTGAGAACTGAGACAAGTTTCAATTATATCACGATAATACGTGTGTGTCTGTGTGACTATAAAAGTTGTCTATTCAAAGAATGATTATGATTTTCCTCTAATGTGCTAATGAAGTGAGATACTGACTGTGATGAGATTCTTCAGGATAATAAGATAGACTGTTATTCTAAAGACTTATGGTTTCACCATGACAAAGAGGGTGAGAAATCTATAAAACATTGAGATTTATAAACACTGGAAATGTAATTTTGCTGTGACTGACAGTAAGCAAGCAGTGTCTTCTCACCCTGTTCCATATAACTCTTTTCGTCTTCTTTGTGTGAGGTATCCTTTCTACTCTTCGAGATACTGGTTAAAGTTTTCTTCTCCCCTGCCTTCTAGCCTATTCTTCTCAGTATTTCTACTCTATTTTGAAACCTGTCTATTTTTTCCTTTCCTAATATTAGTGCACTGTCAGAGGTCCCATTTTATTCTGCATAGCATCACTTTTTCCACTGAAATTCATCTTGTCATTTAATTTCTTGAGAATATTAGTTCTGTTATTGTAAAGTCCTTTTCTGATAACTTCAGTCTCTGGGCTTCCTGTGAGTCTGTGTCTTTGCCTCATTTTCCTCTCATTTCTCAACCTGCCTAGTCTTTCACGGGCCTGTTGCTCTGTCCCTGTGTATTAGCCATCATGATGAAAAATTTTTAGAAGTGATAATGCTGCTCTAGATGATGTTTCCATTTTGCAGAGAGGATTTCCTTTGGCTTTGGGTAAGGCAGTTATGCAGAGGTAGGTGCCCTAATCCAATCAGAGTTTGAGCCAGGGCAGGAGGACTAATTTCTTTTAACTTCTTATCTGTTCCCAGTATGTAGACTTTCAGTGTTCTTAAATACCCTGAAATGTGTACTAGCTCACAGTTCCAAAGGTAGCCCTCTATCCCTGCGAGACAGTAAAAAATTGAGGAGAAAAATTTCTATTGAATACTAGGCCACCTTGGTGGATTCCTTTCCTCTCACAGATCCTTACCAATGCCTTCAAACAGATGTGACTATGTGTGTGTTTGCACACATGTGCATGGGTATGTGTATACATTTTGTTTTCTTCTGCTTCTCTTTTGAAAATTCAGTCTGAAATAAATGGGTCTGCTTATCCAGGAAGAAGACCTTGCTTATGAGAGTCCAAGCTGTAGGGAATCCAGTACATCTGGAATTGTGATAAAGCTGAGAGAATTGGTAATAAGTTTTATGGTATTTTCTATGCTGTCCATCCACATCGCTGTGCTTCCTCAAGTCAAGCTATTTTATTTTCACATTAATGGTATGAGCAGAGGCTATGTTCTCCTTAGCTCAGATAATGGGACAGAGTTTCCAAAATGATGCAACAAATTTTTGTATGTAATTGTCTGTGAGAGAGAAAAAATAGTCTATTTTCTTACCCACCCTGTGACTTCACAAATGTTATTACTTAAGATTATGTGAAACTGGGAAAACAACTCTATCTGGTATGAAACAAAAGTATATTTCTGTATACTTGGTAATACAGAAATATACTGGCTAGGCAAAATTTGTGAAGATTTTTGGTTGACACTACGCTTTGTGATAGGAACTTTGGTTTTTCTATGGTTAAATATTGGGACTCTAGTTAATTGTTCACTTTTTACATGACATGGTTTCTGCTCCCCATGATTAATTGTGGTCCAGAAGCAGATGAGCCTCCTTCTGACAAACTGTCAGAGGGTCAGTAGAGGGGATTCCCAGGTGGCTCAGCAGTTTAGCACCTGCCTGCGGCCGAGGGCATGATCCTGGAGTCCTGGGATCGAGTCCCATGTTGGGCTCCCTGCATGGAGCCTGCTTCTCCCTCTGCCTCTCTCTCTTTCTCTGTCTCTCTCATGAATAAATAAAGAAAATCTTTTTTTTTTTTAAAAAAAAAAAGAAGGTCAGTAGAGGCTTAATGCTATGTCACAATGCTTATAAAACTCATGTCACATGATCTCACCAGGTAAGCATTTTATCATCTCACATCATCATAAGAAGGCTAAGTATAGTACAATAAGATATTTTGAAGGACCACATTCACATAATTTTTATTATAATGTATTGCTATAGTTATTCTATTTTATTATTAGGTCTGGCTTAATCTATTACTGTGTCTAATTCATAAATTACACTTTGTCATGGCTGTGTATGTATAGGAAAAAACATGGTATACACTGAGTTTGGTACTATCTGCGTTTTCAGACATCTCCTGGGGATCTTGGAATGTATCTGCTTCAGGTAAGGAAGGGCCATTGTACATCAATTTGCAAAAGAACTTTTACTGCAAGAAATAAAGTACAGAGCTGACTTGAGGAGCAGCTTCTTTTGAGGGGTAGGGGTGGGATGGGCTCCAGTGAAGATGATTGGCTAGTGCACAGAGTACCTGGCCTAAATTACCAAGATGGTTGTCCTCAAAAAAGATGGGCATTGTTTCTGAAGTTCCTGGAAATGAGCTGAGGGCAGGAGCAGAAAAAAAGGTACTATTCAAGCCCCTGGTAGTGGTGTTAACTCAAATTCCTGCCAGCTTGCATTGCAGTCTTCTAGAAAATGAGAATCTTGCATCGGCTGCAGGTGTGGACATGCCTGAGGACTCTGTGTGCTAGTGGAAATAGCTGCTCCTTCTGACCTACATAGTCTTAGCAATCCAGCATCCGAGGGTAGAAGTGGCTTTTTGTGAAAACCATTCCTCAGTGCCCTAAGGCCCTTATACATCCCAAAGGACCCTCTAGAACTGTTGAGGAGTGTTGAACCGAGCCAGCTGAGCATCTCTAGGGGAACTGATGAGCAATTATTCCTAAATGGGAGTATAAGGATAACGTTTGTGTAGAGGAAGAAACACACAGGGTGGGGCATGGATACCCACACTGCTCGTGAATACAGTCTGTGACTCCTCCTGCATGTGACCTAATGCTTATTAGTATGAAACTGAAGATAGACATACAAAATGATGATTGCATTAATGCTAAAATCTACATGTTTCTATTTTGTCATTTAAACAATGAAAATTTATTTAGGTTATTTATCAATAATGAGTACCTGTGTATCTAATATATTATCACCTGTAGAGAGGTTCTCTGGATTACAATGAGAATAATTTATAAAGCTACAGTTAACTATGCAGTAAAGAATGGTGCAGGTTTAATAAAAATCCAATTTAATTACTGCGTCAGCATTGGCAATAAGAAAAAAACAAATGCACTCCAGCAAATGCATAGAGAAATTTTATAAGCTACTCAATTTATATAAAACCAGGCTTTCCATTTGTATTTTTTAAATCTTTAATAGTATCATTAAGCACTTTAGGAACTTTACTCTTAGAACAATATTGTTTGATGACTTCATTGAATAGATATTTATTTATTTAGCAAACACCTATTATGTATGCCAGATGCAGAGGATAAGGAGTGAACAAAACTGATAAAAATATCTACTTGGGTGAAGCTTATGAAACTTACCTTCTGGTGTGGGGAGACAGCGCGTAGTGCATGTGTGCAGGCGCGCGTGGACACGCACGCACCACACACACACATTATAGAATCAACAATCCTGCTTCCCCAAAATACTTAGTTGTAACAGAGAGGTATGTCCATTCCAATAAAGCAAGGCAGACAACAAAAGAGAGGTAGAAGGGTCATGCCACAATTTGCGCAGGAATGGGTTGAGCTATACTACCCGGACTCCTTAAATTCATAGTCATGAACTTCAAGTGGATCTGACGTGCTACTACTCAGCAAATATACCTCTTTAGTTTCCCTACTCTATGACTGCTTCATACTTCCTCTTTTCACAAATGTCCAACATCTTTTCCCTCCCATTTAGCTTCCCTCTACCACTCCTTCTTCACCAAGTAACTTGAAGATATCAGAAAATAAAACCCATAGTCTCCCATAATCCCCTTCCGACAGTATCTGCATCCACATATAGTGCCTTCCTTCCTTCTCCATATCGCAGATCTGGGCCTTCCAGTATGATAGCCACCAGCCACACTATGGCTATGGAGCCTATGAAGTGAGGCTAGTCCAAATTGAGGTGTCCTAAAAGTTAAAAATCCACCCTAGATGTCAAAGACAATATGAAAACCTGTATGCAAAATATGTCATTTAATTTGTTTAGATTGGTTGAATGTTGAAATACTATTTTGGATATATTCAGTTAAATGAGATATTATTAAAATGAATTTCCCCTGCTTCTTTTTCCTTTTTTTTTTTTTTTTTTTTTTGAAATGTGGCTGTTAGAAAATCTAAAATCCCCCATGATACTTACATTATAATTCTGTTAGGCTGTGCTGCTCTGCAGGACTCTGGTCTTCTCTCAAGCTGATCTCTCCTCTTCTGTAGAGGACACATAAGCACATTGCACCAGCTTGGCTCCCGTCTCTTCTCTATGGGGCCATTGGTTCCCCCGTCCCTCTTTCATTTTCAATAGCATGCACATAGATTGTTGTTCTCCCATCTTTACAAAGATGTTCCTAGGATTCCTCTTTCCTTGCCAATTAGTGTCCCATTTATCTGGTCTCCTTTTCAACATCAGGCATGTTCAGGGAGGTATGGCTGTAGGTGTCAGCGTCTCGTCTCCTTTTCAGCAAAACTTTTCAAGAGTATCCTATATTCTTAGTTTTTCGAGTTCTCTATCATAAAACTCCCTATTACCACCCCTCTCCCAACAGTGAAATCATTTTGTTTTTTCGTGGTTGACTTTTACATGGTAACAATCCAGTGGTCAATGCCAAGTCCTCATCTTACTTGATCTGACATCATCATTTGCAGAGTTGATTATTCTCCCTCTTGACACAGTTCCTTCAGTGAGCTTCCAGAACACCCCATCAGTAGATCACTTTCCAACCTTCCCCATTACTCCTTTTCAACCTCTGTTTCTAGAATATTCTTTCCCTTGAGGCACTTATGTTTGATGTATTTTGCCTTCGTCTTCTCTTTACACTTATTCTCTTGATGATTTTATGTAGCTCCAAGAACTTTCCACATTTATCTTCAGACACACCTCTGTAAGAGCCCCAGACTAATCTATGTGAATGCCTAGCACCTTTCTCTCTTCTTATTTGATTAGTCCACCACATTTGGTGCTTTTAAAACTGTTATTCTGACCCTCTAGACTCCAAATCTGCTCCAGCTGTAGTTTACTCATCTTAATGGATGGCAGCACTTTTCCTGTTGTTCAGACTTAGACCTTACAAGGAGTCATTTTCAAGTCTATCTTTCTCATCTTTCTCTGCGCTCAGATGCCATCAGGCAAGAATCTGTTGTCTCCAGTTTCAAAACACAGTAACAATTCCAGCCACTTCTCATCACCTCCACCACTGTCATTGGGAATATACCTTTATCCTCTCCTCTCCCATCCCCTGGTCCTCAAATAGCCTCTCAGCTGTATTCTCTACTCCTACTCTTGCTCACTGCAGTGTGTTCTCAACAGAGAAACCAGGCTCAGGGCACCTGGGTGGCTCAGTGGTTGAGGATCTGCCTTTGGCTCAGGTCATGATCCTGGGGTCCTGGGACCGAGTCCCACATCGGGCTCCCTGCTTCTCGCTCTATGTTTCTGCCTCTCTCTGTGTGTCTCTTATGAAAAAAATAAGTAAATAAAATCTTTAAAAGAAAGAAAGAAAGAAACCAGGCTAATTCTTTCTGAACACGAACTATACCGCATTGTTCTTCTCCTTGAAGCATGCAATAATTCTCCACTATACTAGAATAAAATTCAATAGGCCCACAATGTTATACCTAAAAAATCCTACATAATCTTCTTTCTCCCCTTAACCCTCTCCCACTGTTTCCTCTTTGGATGAATTTTCTACTAACTATTCCCCTTCCTAAATATACTGAAACCATACTGGTGTCCTCTCTGTTTCTGGGGAACAAAATCAGGCACATCTCTGCTTTATCACTTGATACTGGTTGTTTGTTGTTTGCTCTGCCTGAAAAGTTTGTCTTCCGAGTTATAATGTAGGATAATGTTTTACCCACTTCAAGTTTTTGTTCGAGTTCCAAATTACTGATGAGGCCACTGGGTAAATTAGTATGAACCCTCTGGCTGTTCCCCACGTCTCTGTCCCACACCTTGCTACTAAACTGTTCTCTCACTAAGATATTGAAAGCCTGATCTTTCAAAATCCAAATATGTACATTAAAGCATTTCAGTGAAGCAATCATTAGTTCATTCTGCCATCAGTGACAAGATTTCTTTTTGCTGGACTGCCAACTTTCTCCCAGGAGGTTAGAATAAATAATGAATATTCTTAGTCATGAGGCTTCTTTGAACTGTTCAGGGGGAAAAAACCCCTGAGGAGTGGGAGAAAAGGGGAAAGAAAAATTGGGGATTTCATTGATAATGGCACGTGAAGAGAGAATGAAGATTGATTACACTATGGAGAGGCTTCTATTGGATTTTGTATTTTCTTTGTTGCCTGAAATGCCAGAAGCAAAGTCTATGTTTCCCTGGTGAATGTCACGCTAGACACAGGGTTGCAGACAGCTTGGGCACAGACATCCTGAATCAGCAAGGTTTTATATTTCACTGCTACTTTAAAAGGAAAGTGGGTGTTTGTGAATACACAGTATCTTTATAATAGTATAGCTTTTTGTTACTTTTTATTAAAGTCAGCTTTATTCCCAGTAGGTTAAAGAAGGCACTGACATGAAAGAGAGAGAAAGAGAGAAAGAAAGAGAGAGAAAACCCAAATCAGGATTCATTATTTACTTAATTTGTGATTAGCAAAAGTAACTTTTGGAGTGTCTTGTGTTCCATTAGCGCAGAGGTGCAGAACTTCTAAACGACACTCACAACTTGCTTCTCCCCACCCTGTACCCATTCTTTATACCCTTAGGTTTTAATCAAAACATTCTTATCTCTTACGGCTCATATTGTTGGTTTGAGAGTTGTTGGTGATGGTGTTTGTTTTTAAATCCATATTGTACTTCCTTCGAAGTTTATAGTTAAAGTGAATTAAGAATCATGCAGTGATTCTTCTTGAACCAATGCCAAGGTAAGAGTAACTTTTACGCAATTCCTTTAAATTCAGTGGTATTAGCCCTGCCGGGATCTTCAGAGATCCACAATATTTGATCAAATCAAAGATCGAATTGAAAAGCAAATTCTCAACATTCTCGAAATCTAAATACAGTAAGCTGACTTTTTTTGAGAATTATTTATTATTTTTAAAAGTTTATTATATCAGCTCTTTCTATACTGGTTTATGGTTTTTTTAGAACCATAGAGTGCTAGTTAGCTTGTTCTACCTAATTTGAACATTCAAATCAATGTTGGTGATTTGACCTTTTGCAGGAAAAGCCTTCACCACGTTCATCCTCATCTGTATACTCTGGATATATTTTCCGTGTTTTTAAAATTTGTTTTATGGACCAATGTGAACATAGATAATAAGATTTCAGATGCAGTCTGGCCAGCGTGTATTTTTCTTGAGTTGCTAAATGGAGGAGGACGCTTCCATAGTCATTTGTATTGCTGTGTTTATTTCAGGAAACTGCTGTAGCGGTTTTGGCATGGATTGTCTTTAAATCTCTATCACAGTGCTTCTGCTACAGATAATTATAATTAAAATTAATTGTAGTCTGAAAACAATTTTCTTTTAAAACAACATTCTACATTAGGAGTTTCTTTGAAGCATGAAACCAAAAATAATTTCTTCAATTACACTTATTTCAATCTAGATGGAGATGTTTATTATTGGATAGAACAAGGGGACAGTTTGTAAGTTTTCCTGAGTCCTTAGAATAAATAGAATTTGCCTATATGATTAAAAAAAAAGAAGGCATGTATTATTCTGAGCTTTTATTTCAACTGTTCTGTTATCAAAATAAAGGTACAATGTGACTAAGAAAGGACAGTTTTAACAAAATAAAATGAAAGAAAATCGTGTATGTAGGAAAGAGTCTCAGCCGTATCTTTCTACATAGAACTTGGGATGGTATGAATTACCTCTAAGTTCCTCATATTCCTTACAACATCTCCCTGTATATATAATAGATTAATACAGATTCTGTACAACAAAATACAGATTTTCTCCTATAGTTTTAAAGTTTACCCTCCTACCTTTCATCCTTTATAAATCTTGAGTTTATTTTATTGTATGTTGTCCAATATGGATTTTCTTTAGTATGTGTCATCTAATTCATGTTTTCTAATATTGTAAACATTTTTCAAATTAAAAAATTGAAAGAATTTACATACCACTTGATCCTACAAGTAAAATTTTAGTAAATTATTTTATCAGATGATCAATTTATCGATCCTTCTATACATTACCATATTTTATTTTTTGAGTGAATTTCAAAGTATATTGCAAACATCAATACATATTTTGATAACCTGGATATTCTGAATACTTTAATATAGATATTATTAGCTAGATATATGTATATGAGTATTGATTTTATGAAAAAATTAAATACAATGGAATATAGAAATATTAAATGTATATATAAATCACAGCTATTTTAATGTTCCTAACTCATAGCTTTATCTCTGGGTCTGGTTATGTTGCTCACTTTATTTTTTGGAAGCAGGTTGTTTTTCTCTTGCCTTTTTGCATATTCTATGACTTTTGATTGAAAGCTAGACACTATTTGTAGACTAGAGGTAAATGGCAAGTATACCCAGAAATGTGTTCAGAGTCCAACAATTGCTTTAACATATTTATTTCAACAGTATCATATCACATCAAATGTTCCTGTACTAATGTTTATTTTTGAGGAGTTTTAAGAAAATATCTGAAGTTATGACTTACCTTCCCCAAAAAGTTTTGGGTGGTCACAATAGCTGCCAAATCTAGGAGGTATTCTAGTTGTCAATTGCTTTCACTCCTCAAATTAAAAAAGGATGAAGATCACTTTATTTGACTAAGTGATCTTTGTAGAATACACATACGCACATGCACATTTCTGTGTCTTTCGAAAAACCCACTTAAGTCCTTTTTAAAGGTGTAAACTTCTCCAGCTAACTTGACAAGTTAGCATGTACATTCCCCCCTATGTACACATGGATAAGTTGTGAACATTAGTAGCTCATGAAGTGAGTCATGACATCATGCAATTTAGTAGTACTTGTTTGTCTGAAATAAAATCTGTACCTTATACACTCACTTTAGAGAGTGAGTCTATAGCAATGAAGCCTCCCTCTCAGTTCCATCTGCATTGTAGAACAGTGAATTTCCTACTCTACTTCTAGCACTACAGCTAAGATTCAGAAGCTAAGGATTGCTTGCACCAGACCCTGGGAACCCCTTTCCTGATACTCTAGATGGACAGTGGAAAAAAAAAAAAAGTAGAAAAGATAGGAAGGAGACATCTTCCTTTAAAAAAAAAAAATTATTTATTTATTTATTTATTTATTTATTTATTTATTTATTTATTTATGAGAGACACAGAGAGAGAAGCAGAGACATAGAGGGAGAAGCAGGCTCCATGCAAGGAGCCCGATGTGAGACTCCATTCCAGGACTCAGGATCATACCTTGAGCCAAAGGCAGATGCTCAACCGCTGAGCCACCCAATTGTCCCAAGGAGACATCTTTCTTAAAAATGCTTCAATCAGAACCTTAGAGACGGAACGTCTGTAGTCCAGGATGTAGTCCAAGGTACTGTAATTAATTTTTAAGAATAGCTCCACTTTAAAAATAAAGATTTTTATGTTTTAAGAGAGGTTTTAGGTTTGCAGCAAAATTGAGGAGGAAGTATGGAGGTTTCCCATACAGCCCTCCCCTCACGCCATCACACACATGTGATAGTCTATACATGTGACTCTCATACCAGTATCAACAACCACCAGAGTGGTACATTTGTTAAAATTGATGAACCTACCGTGACATACCATGATTACCCAAAGTCCATAGTTTATGTTACGTTTCACTCTTGGCATTGTCTATAATTACTTTTTGAATAGCATTACATAAATTGTGTTTTCTTTTGTTTTATTTGTGCTGTGTGTTCAGAATAACACAGGGAGCAGAAGTGGCCTCCAGCTTGACAGCAGGGGTCAGAGCCAGCTGGTCGACAAGTGGTAAGGACCTGGGCAGACTCTGAGAGTCAGGAGACTCCACTGGGAAGGGCCTTCTTGTCCTTCGGGTAGCTGTCAGGCGTGTGGCCCTCCCTGCACATCAGAAATCCTCTCAGGATTGTTAGCTGCCAAGTCCCATCTGAATACCATTAAAAAAGAGCTCAATTTAAAGCAATGTCAGGCAGCTAAACTAACAGAGAGTCTGCAGGCATGCTAAAGTGTTCGTAGCCATTTTCCAGCTCTTTTTGCAGAAGACTAACCAGTCAGATTATTGTCTGTGGAACAGTTTCATGTCAGGAACAGCTAGGAGAATCCCTCAGATGTGAGGAGAGAGTTTTGCTAATTCAAGTGATGTGCCTTTAAGAATCCCATAACTTTGAAAACAGATGATGTATCTCAGACAGGTTCAAAGTCATGTTTAAAAATGTGGACTCACCAATATTTCATGTTTTTAAAATAAATAATTCCCCAGTATTAGAGACAATGAAGTTTTCATATTTGAGATCATCTAAAACCTCAGTACCGCTCAGCACTTTCCTCTCCCGGGCATCTTACCCATCTTCTGAACCTTAATTCATTCCATATCATTGATTGTTCTAATGATATTTGTAAGTGGTTAAACCAAAGTAATTTCAGTCATGAATACATAAAACAGAACAAAGCAAACAGCTCTAACAAATCTTATAAAATATTCACTATTCATAAAGCCACTAGTAATGCTAGTAGTGACAAACAGGTAGAACTTGGGGAGAGAAAAGTGATACAAGTGATTTATCATGAGGTTCCTCAACTACTTCCTATAAAACAAAACATTATACTTAGACTTTTGAAATAATTATACTGAAAACCATTTTCAACCATGTTTCATTGTTGGATGTTCATTCCAACCATGTTTCATTGTCGGATATTAACTTAAAGTGAATATTACACATTTGTTTCCTACTAGACATAACTGATGAGTATCTGTCTCAGTTAAAGACAAGTTATATCTTTTTTTTATTTACACAAGCTAACTAAATTTTCACTAATTAAATTAACAGCTTAATTATTGTATCTGGTTACAACCAGAAAAAGAAGTATAATCTATAAATACCACATGTTAAGAAAAGGTTTATGGTTTTCCTTTGTAAGGTCAACTTGGCTTTTTTTAAGAAGTGTTACGTGTCCAGATTAAGAACCCCCAAATAAAAACCTTGGCTTGCCAGGTTTAATGCAAGAACCAGGTTAACTTGCATGTAAACAATCTATTGCCAAAAATTACACAAGTATGATGACCGGTCAACTGGTCACCTATCCTAAGGTGATAGGATAATGTCACTAATGGAAGTTAGGCTGTTGGGATGCTCCACACATTATCAGTTGAAGTTTTAAGAAATCTGAGTTGGACACAAAAATATCTCTCTCTTCCTGGGAAGCTGAGATTTCAAAGCTGTTTTCATGACTGCATCACTGGAGATTGACTGATTATATTCCAGGGTGAAAACATTTTGAGTAGAGAGAATGCTAACAGAAAAACTTCAATTAATTCTCCAGGATAATCTAGACATCAAAGTCAAGCTTAGCTCCTTTGTGTGGGATGAACTGAAAAATTGAAGAATTAATTGGTTATTTTTTATTTTGTTGGCACTTGTCTGTCAATGCTTTATTTCTAAAGGTAAATTAGTACTTTCCATAAGATTTAAAACCTAAGTCAAATGCTATGAGGATATGTTTATAATTCAAAATATTACTTTTTTTAATTTGTAATAATTTATTCATATAGTAAATTTAGACAAGTGGTGTTAATTGTCAACGACCTTTCTCTACTTTTGTTCTAGGGTGTTGATTCCAATGGTCAACACCTGTGTAAAATAATTATTCTTATTCTGACCTGGATCAGGACTGTTTTTTTGTCATAAATATGATCAACTAGAGATCTGTGTCCTTCCTTCTCCTTCCTAGGTATTCTTTACAAGAGTCTTCCTCTCTCTCTCTGCCCCTCGCCCTGCTCCCATTCTCTTTCTTTTTCCCCTCTCTCTGTCTACATAAATAAATAAATAAATAAATAAATAAATAAATAAATAAATAAAATCTTTAAAAGAATCTTCTAGTGACTGGTTAAACATATTCATATATGTGAGTGTGTATATGCTATGAAAGTGTAAATCATATAAGTTAGTAAATTATCAGGTAATTATGTCCAAGTAAGGAAAGCTTATAAAAGCCTCAGCAGACATTTTCTTGGCTAGATCCCTTTATAGCACGTCCAATCAGTTCTATCTATTCTTTAACTATAAGGCTATCCTTATATTTATCTCTAAGGTGTTGGGTTTTAATCCAATAACTGAAAGAATTCAAAAGTGTAATCCTCTTGCTGACTGGCAGCCTAGGCCATCCTCAGCTCCCAGCCTGTCTGTGCTCCTTTTCATGTGCCCACTCATTCCCTGGTGCATCTTCGAAGAAGCCATATAGTGGTCCCCACATTTCAAAATCCTCTCACTGTTCTGCGTTGTACCACCAGCTGAAGAAGGCTCTCTACCTTTAAAGGCTGGGTGAGTCAGGTTCTTTCTGTTTCTCAGCCGCCTTGAACTTCAGTCGTATCTGCAAGCACTTTCCCAACAATACCTAGGTTAGTGTTAGACTATATCCTCAGGGGACGGGAATCTGGAGGAGTCATGTGTAGAATTCTGGCTGTCACGCAAATAAAGTTTGTAGTTTATGTCATAGTAGTGTATCATTTTTAATTTCATAGTTTTGATCACCGTACTATAGTCATTATGCACGAAGTGAACTTTCGGGGAGCCTGCAGAGATGGTGTTCCAGAATATTGTCATGTTTATTGTACAGTTTTTGCAACTTTTTTGAAAGCCTAACTTTTTTTAAAAATTGTAAATATGTATGGCATTTATAGAAGTTCTTAAGCATAATAACAAAATGACTGCCAATGAGAATCTGAAAAATAGTACTAGGAATCAGAACTTGGGATATAAAACACCAGAGATAATAAGATGCTTGTCTTTTTTTCTAATCCATTTAGAATTTCCCTCATCCCATTGTAGCCAGGTGTCTCATCTTCCTGAATTTTGTGGTTAATCATTTCCTTGTTTTCTTTGCAATTCCGAAAAAAAATCTCTAAATTCTTAAACCATAGGAACTTTTTTTTAGAAGTCATGTCAATTTTTCAGGTTTTCTGCCACTTGCTTTTTTTTTCCCCACACAATATTATGATTTTGTGGTCAGGTTAGTGTAGTTCCTTAATTTTCAATGCCGTACACTATTTGTGAGCATATGCTACAATTTATCAAAAAATTTTCCAGATTACTATTTGAGTGGTTTCTAGTTTTTACCTGTTGCTATTTTGTTATTATAAATAATTTTTCTCTGAATATTCTTGTGCCTGTCAT